>NC_062579.1:65338659-65944492 GCF_022837055.1 Prionailurus viverrinus | reverse complement strand
TTAATTTCTTCTCTAATTGCCTGGTTGTCCCATTCATTCTTTAGTAGGGTGTTCTTTAACCTCCATACTTTTGGAGGTTTTCCAGACTTTTTCCTGTGGTTGATTTCAAGCTTCATAGCATTGTGGTCTGAAAGTGTTTATGGTATGATCTCAATTCTTTTACACTTATTAAGGGCTGTTTTGTGTCTCAGTATGTGATCTATCATGGAGAATTTCCCATGTGCACTCGAGAAGCAAATATATTTTGTTGCTTTGGGATGGAGAACTCTAAACATATCTGCCAAATCCATCTGATCCAATGTATCATTCAGGGCCCTTATTTCTTTATTGATCCTGTGTCTAGATGATGTATCCATTGTTGTACGTGGAGTATTAAATACCCTGCAATTACCACATTCTTATCAATAAGGTTGCTTATGTTTGTGATTAATTGCTGTATATATTTGTGGGCTCCCATATTTGGTGCATAGACATTTATAATTGTTTGGTCTTCCTGATGGATGGACCCTGTAATTATTATATAATGCCCTTCTTTGTCTCTTGTTACAGCCTTTAATTTAAAGTCTAGCTTGTCTGATATAAGTATGGCTACTCCAGCTTTCTTTTGACTTCCAGTAGCATGATAGATAGTGCTCCATCCCCTCACGTTCAATCTGAAGGTGTCCTCAGGTCTAAAATGAGTCTCTTTTAGACAGCAAATAGATGGGTATTGTTTTTTATCCATTCTGATACCTTGTATCTATTAGTTGGAGCATTTAGTCCATTTACATTCAGTGTTATTATAGAAAATTATGGGTTTAGAGTCATTGTGATGTCTGTAGGTTTCATGCTTGTAGTGACATCTCTGCTACTTTGTGGTCCTTGCAATATTTCACTCAAAGAATCCCCTTTAAGATCTCTTGTAGGACTGGTTTGGTGGTGATTAATTCCTTCCATTTTTGTTTCGGAAGACCTTTATCTCTCTTTCTATTCTGAATGACAATCTTGCTGGATAAAGGATTCTCAGCTGCATAGTTTTTGCCATTCATCACATTGCAGATTTCCTGTCATTCCTTTCTGGCCTGCCAAGTTTCAGTAGATAGGTCTGCTACTACCCTTATGTGTCTGTTTTTGTATTTTAAGGTCCGTTTATCCCTAGGTGCTTTCAGAATTCTCTCTTTAGCCTTGTATTTGGCCAGTTTCACTATGATATATCATGCAGAAGATGAATTCAAGTTACGTCTGAAGGGAGTTCTCTGTGCCCCTTGGATTTCAATGCCTTTTTCCTGCCCCAGATCATGGAAGTTCTGATCTATTATATGTTCAAGTACACCTTCAGCCCCTTTCCCTAGAGAGAATTCTTCCCTCGGATTTCCTATGATATGTATATTGTTCCTTTTGATTGCATCACTTAGTTCTCTAATTCTCCCCTCATACTCCTGGATTTTTTTAATATTTTTTTTCTCAGCTTCCTTTTTTCCCATTATTTTATCTTCTAATTCACACATTCTCTCCTCAGCCTCTCCAAATCATGCTATGGCCACCTCCCTTTTATATTGCATCTCATTTATAGCATTTTTAAATTCCTCATGACTATTTTTTAGTCCCTTGATCTCTGTAGCAATATATTATCTGCTGTCATCTATACTTATTTCAAGCCCAACAATTAATTTTATGAGTATTATTCTAAATTCTTGTTCCATTATATTGCTTAAATCGGTTTTGATCAATTCGTAGCTGTTGCTACTTCCTGGAGTTTTTTTTTTTTTTGAGTAGAATTCTTCCATTTTGTCATTTTGGCTAGCCACCTCCAACCTGCAGCATTTCCCCTGTGCAACCAGGAGAATCTTGTGTTGGTGGGCGGGGCTGCAGTCAGAACCAATGTCTGCCACCAACCCACTGCGGGGGTCACAAGCAGACTGGTGTGTACCTTATCTTCCCCTCTTCTGGGGGCAGGACTCTGTGGAGTGGTGTGGCCCCAATTGGGCTACTTTCACACTGCCAGGCTTGTGGTGCTGCTTCACTGGGTTCTGGCCAAAGGTGTATTAGCCAGGGTGGATCAGCAAGGTGCACAGGGGCAGGAGCAGCAGTCTTAGCTAGCTTTGCCATCATTGGTCCCCCACAGGAGGGCCCCTGCAGCATCGGGAGGGAGGCAGGCCTGTTGAAGGTATGCATCCACAGAAACACAGCGTTGGGTGTTTGCTCGTGGAAACAAGTTCGGTTATGGGAACTAGTTCCCTTTGGAATTTTGGCTTGAGGATGGGACAGGGAAATGGCTCCTTCCAGCACCTTTGTTTCCCTGTCAAGCTCTGTCCTTCCAGAACTCAACAACTCTCCCTCCTGGCATCCTCTTACCCTCCCCGTTCTCCAAGAGCAGAGCTGTTGACTTTTAAAATTCCAGATGTTAAGTCCTGCTGGTTGTCAGAAACTCACAAATCCCGGCACCTCTGGTTTTGCAAGCCAGACTTCGGGGGCTCTGTCTTGCCTACTGGGATGCCCCTGCACCACCTGGCTCACTCCTGCCAGTCCGTGTAGCACCCAATGCCTCTCTGCTGTTCCTACCCTGTTCCATGCGCCTCTTGTCTACACTTAGCTCTGAAGACTCCATTCTACTAATCTTCCAGTGGTTTTCTGGGTTATTTAGGTATATGTGGGTGGAATAAGGGATCAGCAGGACAAGGTGAGCCCAGCATCCTCCTATGCTGCCATCTTCCAAGGAAATACTTTTTAAAGGACAATTATATTTACAAAGTGGGGAGGATAATGGAATCTTAATGAAAGTAAAGTTTTTAATTTTTTTAATGTTTATTTATTTTTGAGAAAGAGACAGAGTGTAAGCAATGGAGGGGCAGAGACGGAGACACAGAATCTGAATCAGGTTCCAGGCTGTGAGCTGTCAGAACAGACCTCTATGCAGGGCAAAAACCAAAAATCATGAGATCATGACATGAGCCAGAGTCAGAGGTTTAGCCAAATGAGCTACCCAGGCACCCCATGAAATAAAGTATACTTCATTCAAAGTATTAAAATAAGATACTAGCAAACCGAATTCAACACCATATAAAAAGAATTATTCACCATGATCAAGTGGGATTCATTCCTGGGATGCAGGGCTGGTTCAACATTCGCAAATCAAACAATGTGATACATCACATTAATCAAAGAAAAGATAAGAACCATATGATCCTGTCAATCGATGCAGAAAAGGCCTTTGACAAAATTCAGCACCCTTTCTTAACAAAAACTCTCGAGAAAGTCGGGATAGAAGGAACATACTTAAAGGTAATAAAAGCCATTTATGAAAAGCCCACAGCTAACATCATTCTCAACGGGGAAAGACTGACAGCTTTTTCCCTGAGATCAGGAACACGACAGGGATGCCCACTCTCACCACTGTTGTTTAACATAGTGCTGGAAGTTCTAGCATCAGCAATCAGACAACAAAAGGAAATCAAAGGCATCAAAATTGGCAAAGATGAAGTCAAGCTTTCGCTTTTTGCAGATGACATGATATTATACATGGAAAATCCGAAAAACTCCACCAAAAGTCTGCTATAACTGATACGTGAATTCAGCAAAGTTGCAGGATACAAAATCAATGTACAGAAATCAGTTGCATTCTTATACACTAACAATGTAGCAACAGAAAGACAAATAAAGAAACTGATCCCATTCACAATTGCACCAAGAAGCATAAAATACCTAGGAATAAATCTAACCAAACATGTAGAAGATCTGTATGCTGAAAACTATAGAAAACTTATGAAGGAAATTGAAAAATATATAAAGAAATGGAAAAACATTCCATCCTCATGGATTGGAAGAATAAATATTGTCAAAATGTCAATACTACCCAAAGTTATCTACACATTCAATGCAATCTCAATCAAAATTGCACCAGCATTCTTCTCGAAACTAGAACAAGACATTCTAAAATTCATATGGAACCACAAAAGGCCCCGGATAGCCAAAGGAATTTTGAAGAAGAAGACCAAAACAGGAGGCATCACAATCCCAGACTTTAGCCTCTACTACAAAGCTGTCATCATCAAGACAGCGTGGTATAGGCACAAAAACAGACAAATAGACCACTGGAATAGAATAGAAACCCCAGAACTAGACCCACAAACGTATGGCCAACTCATCTTTGACAAAGCAGGAAAGAACATCCAATGGAAAAAAGACAGTCTCTTTAACAAATGGTGCTGGGAGAACTGGATAGCAACATGCAGAAGATTGAAACTAGACCACTTTCTCACACTATTCACAAAAATAAACTCAAAATGGATAAAGGACCTGAATGTGAGACAGGAAACCATCAAAACCTTAGAGGAGAAAGCAGGAAAAGACTTCTCTGACCTCAGCCGTAGCAATTTCTTACTTGGCACATCCCCAAAGGCAAGGGAATTAATAGCAAAAATGAACTACTGGGACCTTATGAAGATAAAAAGCTACTTCACAGCAAAGGAAACAACCAACAAAACTAAAAGGCAACTGACGGAATGGGAAAAGATTTGCAAATGACATATCGGACTAAGGTCTAGTATCCAAAATCTATGAAGAGCTCACCAAACTCCACACCCGAAAAACAAATAACCCAGTGAAGAAATGGGCAGAAAACATGAATAGACACTTGTCTAAAGAAGACATCCAGATGGCCAACAGGCACATGAAAAGATGCTCAACGTCGCTCCTCATCAGGGAAATACAAATGAAAACCACACTCAGATATCACCTCATGCCAGAGTGGCCAAAATGAACAAATCAGGAGACTATAGATGCTGGAGAGGATGTGGAGAAACGGGAACCCTTTTGCACTGTTGGTGGGAATGCAAATTGGTGTAGCCGCATTGGAAAACAGTCTGGAGGTTCCTCAAAAAATTAAAAATAGACCTACCCTATGACCCGGAAATAGCACTGCTAGGAATTTACCCAAGGGATACAAGAGTACTGATGCATAGGGGCACTTGTACCCCAATGTTTATAGCAGCACTCTCAACAATAGCCAAATTATGGAAAGAGTCTAAATGTCCATCAACTGATGAATGGATAAAGAAATTGTGGTTTATATACACAATCGAGTACTACGTGGCAATGAGAAAGAATGAAATATGGCCCTTTGTAGCAACATGGATGGAACTGGAAAGTGTGATGCTAAGTGAAATAAGCCATACAGAGAAATACAGATACCCTATGGTTTCACTCTTATGTGGATCCTTAGAAACCTAACAGAAACCCATTGGGGAAGGGAAGGAAAAAAAAAGAGGTTAGAGTGGAAGAGAGCCAAAGCATAAGAGACTCTTAAAATTGAGTACAAACTGAAGGTTGATGGGGGGTGGGAGGGAGGAGAGGGTGGGTGGTTGATGGGTATTGAGGAAGGCACCTTTTGGGATGAGCACTGGCTGTTGTATGGAAACCAATTTGACAATAAACTTCATATATTGAAAAAAAGTATTAAAATAAGGGAAAGAATATATTGTGATAAGTTGTGTGTATATAATGTAGTACCTAGAACAATCACTAAGGGAACTATACCAAGTGACATGACTAAAAACATTTTAAGAGTATTAAGATGGAATCCTAGAAAGTTTTCAAGTATTCTATAAGAAAGTAAAATCAGGTAAACAAGAAAATCAAAAACAGAATAAAGGAAACAATGTAAGTCAAATTTGGAGATGTAAACCCTCAAATACCATTAATCACATTAAATTAAACTGTCTAAGTATACCAATTGAAAAGCAGATATTGAAAAAAAGATCCAACAATATGTTGTATATAAGAAGCTCATTTCAAATACAAAACCATAGAGAGTTTGAAAGTTAACATATGGAACAAGATATTTTGCACAATCATTAACTTAAAAAAAACAGGAGAGGCTATATTATCATCAGATGAAGTAGATCTGAGAGCAAAAGCATATAGTGGAAACAAAGACACAGGTAATGATGAAACTATCAATCCACAAGAAGGATAAAACAGCTTTAAATATGTAGGCACCAAAATACAGAGCCTCAAAACAGATTCAGCCTAAATTAATACAGCACATAATATAAATGGACAAATTCAGCATTATTATTGGGTACTTCAACACCTCACTGTCAACATTTCATTGAACAATACTAGACAGAAAATGAATAAAGATGTGGGATAACTGGATAACACAACCAACTATAATGTAGATAGAAGCTTTGATTCAACAATAATAAAATACAGAACTTTTTTTAAACACATATGGGGCAATCACCTAGGTAGAGTATATTTGTGGATATAAAAGGAACCTCAACAAATTTGAAATAATTTTAATAATACAGAGTGTGTTCTCTAGACATAGTGGAATCAATCCATAAATAAAGACATAGTGGAATCAATCCATAAATAAACAACACAAGTACAATAGGAAAATATCTAAACATGTGGAAATTAAACAACACACTTTTGTGTTATCTGTGGACCAAAGAGGTGGTCTCAAAAGAAATTTATAAATTATAAAGAACTAAATGAAAATCAAAATGCAACACTTCAAATATGTGGGACACAGTAAAGCAGTGTTGACAGGGATATTTAGAGCACTAAATATTTACATTAGAAAAAGATTAAAGAACTCAAATCAATCATCTAAATTCCTTCCTCAAAGATTATTAAAATGAGAAGAGTCCCAGAGTCCAGTATTATAATAATGACCTAATATTTTTATAAAACATCCCACATCAATTTTCTTAACATCTTTACAAATGAATTTAATAAACACTTATAGAGTGCATAGAATTTTCAGGTTGATATGGTAAATTGGAGAGTGTATAAAGATGAATAAGATTATAGCCATAATGTTCAACAACTTGTAATATCTACTATTTTTGATACTAAATATCAAAATTATCTACTATTTCATTATTAAAGATATTAAAATGTTGACTATTTTGATATCAACAATTTCAATATCTACTTACTCAAAATGGCTTTGGCCATTAGTCTCTGCATGGCAGAAACAATATGATGCTGAGAAGCAAAGATGCTGCTTAGGCACAGCAGTTTTGATCTCCTGGATAGGGACCAGCAGGTTTCTATACTCTTACATATTCATAAAGTGATACTTGCCTTCACAATTCAGCTATTAACATACAGTCTATAATAGAGCAAAGAGTTAGATATGGTAGTGATAAAAAAGAATTAGATGCATGCGTTTGGACAGGAGAAACAATTAAACTGTGATTATGCATAAAATATAACACACATTAGGAGAAAATACTGGATCTGATCATCCTCAATTTGTTTCAAAAATAAATTATCTTTTAGGAGGGCCTGGGTGGCTCAGTCAGTTAAGCATCCAACTTCCTCTCAAGTCATGTTCTCACAGTTTGTGGTTTAGAGCCCCAAGTTGCGCTCTGTGCTGACAGCTCAGAGTCTGGAGCCCAGTTCAGATTCTGTGTCTTCCAGTCTCTCTTCCCCTCCCCCATTCTCATTCTGTTTCTCTCTCTCTCTCTCTCTAAAAAAATAAACATTAACATTTTAAAAATTATATATAAGAATAGAGGAGAACTTATTCAACTTGCTTAAGACCATTTACAAAACTCTACAGGTAACATCATATTTATATTCCTTCTAAGATTTCAAACTAAGCAATTATGCTCATTTTGTTAGTTTTCTGGGACTGGCATTACAAATATTAAAGATTAGGTCACCCCAAAACCAAACATTTATATTCTCACAATTATGGAGGCTAGAAGTCTCAGATAAAAGTGTCAGCAGGGTTGATTTCTTCTGAGGCCTTTTTCTTAGATTATAGATGGCCATCTTTATGGGTTTTCATATACTCTTCCCTTTGTGTGTGTCTGTGTCTTAATCTCCTATTTTTATAAGAACACAATATTCAACTAGGAACCTACTTAATGATCTCATTTTAATTTAAAAACATCTTTAAAGACTATATCCACAAATACAAATTCTATGGTATTGGATTAGGAATTCAACATGAAATTTGGGAGGACACAACCGAATCTATAGCATTCACTTTCTTCTCTCCTATTTAATGTAGTACTAGAACTTGATGCTGCAATAATGCAAGGAAAAAATGATGAGAAAACACACATTGATTAAAATGAAAGGACTACCACTGCTCCTACATAAAAATAGCATGATTTCCTGCCTAGAAAATCCCAATAAATCTAAAAACAAAAAACAAAAAACAAAAAACTTCCTAGAACAAATAATGAAAATCAGCAACGTTTCAGGAGATAAGATCAACCTGCATAAATAAACCATATTTTCATATGCTAACAATAAAAATATTGAAACTAAAATTAAAAATATAATACCATTTAAAATTGCTCCAAATATAAAGAAATTCATAGATATATATTTAAGAAAAGATGTATAGAATATGTGTGCTTAAAATTACAAAATACTAATAAAGGAAATCAAAGATCTAAATAATGGAGAGATATGCCATTTTCATGAATTGGATGACTCAATATAATGAGACTGTCAATTATTACCAAAACAATATATAGATTTGATACAATTCCTATAAAAATCTCAGCTAATTTTTTGTATACATAGACAAGTTTAGCCAAAAGTCTCTACAGAAAGGACTTAAATTAGCTACAGCAATTTTGAAAAAAGAAAGAAAAAATAAAGTAGGAAGAACTCTGTCTATTTAAGCTTACTATATAACTACAGTATTGAAGACTATGTGGTATTGGCAGAAGAACCCAGGAATAGACTAACATAAAAATCCTCAAGGGATTTTTATAGTAATGCAAAAGTACTTGAACAACAAAAATAATATCTTTCTTAACACATAAATGGTACTGGAGCAATAAACATTCATTAGAAAAATGAACAAACAAAACCATAAACTAATCTTCGTATGTTATATGAAAATAAATCAAATCAAAAGGACCATGACTAAAATGTAAAATATAAAAGTATAAAACTTTTATAAATAGAATAGGAGAAAATATTCTGTCTACAGTTAAGCAAAGGGTTCTTATACTTGAGAGTAAAAAAATTAGGAGGGGTAAAGATGGCAAAGCAGCATGGAAGTTTTTGCATCTCTTGTCCCTGAAATACAGCTAGAACAACACCAAACCATCTTGCAAACCTAGAAAATTGATCTGAGGAACAACTCACAATTTGCATAACTTGAACCACAGAATTCAGCACGTATGGGGTGTGGAGAGGTAACCTGAAGTAGAGAGAAGCCACACAGTGTAGGGAGCTGTTTTAGCTTGTGGAGAAAGGAGAGAGACAGGAGAGAGAGTACAGGAAAGGGACTCCCCCTGAAAGCAGCAGGAGAGAAAGAGAAATAGTGGAAACACGTTGAAGAGAATTAACAAGTAAGGGAGAAACGATAGGTTCTGGATATCATTAAGACTCTATGAACAGGGGAGCACAGAGTCTGAAAATCTGCAGCATACCTGGCAGAGCTCTGTTGGGAAGGGTGAATCCCCAGGAGCAGACAGCAAGATCTGAGGGATCTTCAGGCCACATAAATAGAGGTGGTTCCCCTGCTGAGAGGACATTTGGTAGAGGCTGTGTGGCCTCCCCACAGGCAAAGGTCCCAGCAGACACTGGAAAACAGTGATGTTTGCTGGTATGAGAACAAGGATGTTAAGAGGTGGTGAAGGCTGGAACCAGGTGTCCGTTTTTATTTACCATAATCTCTGAAACCCTGCTGCTACATGATCTGATGAAAGTTTTCTGAGGCAGACTGGCAGCGGTCTCTGGGCATCTGCAGGGCCTGGTCACACAAAACTCCTTGGGGGCAGGCCAGAAATCTCTCTTGGATTTCCCAGAGAGATCCTCCCCCATAGGGTCTGAGAGGGTCAAACCTGCAGGGCCCTCAGTAGTAAGGGGTTTGGAAACACAGGGATAAAACTCAGGAAGGAGGTGCTGCCTGGTTAGCTGATGACTTGTTCACACACAGGGTAGAATCAGGGAGTGGATGAGACAAAAGGGGGGGTGCTTGATTGCTGGTAGGTGAGAGCACAGAGTTCTGATAGCAGAGACTGGGTAGCTGGGTGACATCATTTTCACCTCTCCCTCACATGTGTACGCACGAGTACACACAACACAATGATCCATCCTCGTAAACTAAGCACCACCATCTAGTAGAAAATGGAGCTGTTACAACAATCCCCCTCCAACAATGACATGCTATAGAGGAACACCACAAGTCTCTCCACCTGCTTAGTTAATGGATTATACAGTGGTTCATTATTTGACTTCTAGGGGAAACTATGTAATTTCAATCGTATTCCATTCTGTTCATCAGTCAATCTATTCTTTTTTTTTTCTTTTTCATTTCTTTTCTTATTCTTGAATACAGAAATAGAAAAATTATTTTTATTTTCAGTTTTTATAAAAATATTTTTCTTTACTTTTTTCTATTAAAAAGTAATTTTATTTTACTTTTATCATTTCATTTTATTTTATTTTATTGTACTCATTTATTTTTAAATTTTCAAACGTTTTCCTATTTTTCCCCTTCCTTTTTCTTTTTCCTCTATCATGCTTCTTTGAACAATGAGACCAAAACACATCCTTTATTTTATTTTTTTGGTGTTGTTTTTAATTTTTATTTTTTTGTTTATTAAATATTTTTCTTCCTCCAAAAAGATGAAATGAAGAATTTCACCCCAAAAGAAAGAACAGGAAGAATTGAATGCCAAAAACTTAGTCAACACAGATACAAGGAAGATGTCAGAACCAGAATTTAGAAACATGATAATAAAAAATACTCACTTGGGATTAAAAAAGCATAGAATCCCTTTCTGCAGAGATAAAAGAAGTAAAATCTGGTCAGGATGAAATTAAAAATGTTGTAACTGAGATGCAATCTCCAAAGGATTGCCATGGTGGCAAGGATGGATGAAGCAGAGCAGCTAATCAGCAATATAGAGGACAAATTTATGGCGAATAATGAAGCAAAAAAAAGGGGGGGGCAGAAACTAAGGCAAAAGAGAATGATAGAAGAATTAGAGAACTCAGTGACTCATTAAAAAGGAATAGCATTCTGGGCACCAAGGTGGCTCAGTCGGTTAAGTATCCGACTTCAGCTCAGGTCATGAACTCATGGTTGGTGAGTTTGAGCTTCATGTTGGGCTCTGTGCTGACAGTATGGAATCTGGAACCTGATTCACATTCTGTTTCTTCCTCTCTCTCTGCCGCTTCCCCAATCATGTTCTGTCTCTCTCTCTCAAAAATAAATAAGCATTAAAAATTTTAAAAATGAAAAATATCCTAATCAAAAGAATACCAGAAGATGAGGAGAGGGGGGAAAAAGAGGTAGAAACTTCATGTCAGCAAATCAGAGCAGAAAACTTTCTTAACCTGGGGAAAGACACAGACATCAAAATCTAGGAAGCACAGAGGACTTCCATTATATTCAACGAAAACCGACTGTCACCAAGGCATATCATAGTCAAGTTTACAAAATACAGAGACAAGGAAAGAATCATGAAAAAAACAAGGGAGAAAAAATTCCTTAACTTACAAGGGAAGACAGATCATGTTCCCAGCAGACCTATCCAGAGAAACGTGGCAGGCTAGAAAGGAGTGGCAGGATATATTCAATGTGCTGAATCAGAAAAATATGCAGCCAAGAATTCTTTATCCAGTAAGGCTGTCATTCAAAATAGAAGGAAAAATAAAAACTTTCCTAGACAAACAAAAACTAAAAGAGTTTGTGACCACTAAACCAGCCCTGAAAGAAATTTTAAGGGGGACTCTTTGAGAGGAAAAAAGAAGAAACAAAACAAAAATGGCCAAAAGCAACAAAGACTAGAAAGGACCAGAGAACACCACAAGAAACTCCACCTCAACAGGCAACACAATGGCAATAAATTTATTTCTTTCAGTATTCACTCTAAATGCCAATTGACTAAACCCTCCAGTCAAAAGACATAGCATAATAGAATGATATGAAAACAAGATCCGTCTATATGCTGTTACAAGAGACCCATTTTAGACCTAAAGACACCTTCAGACTGAAAGTAACAAGAGATGAAGAAGGGCAGTATATCATAATTCAGGGGTCTATCCACCAAGAAGACTTAAGAATTGTAAACATATAAATCAATTAATCACAAACATACAGAAACTCAATGATAATGATACCATAATAGTAGAAGACTTCAATACCCCACTTACAACAATGGACAGATAATCTAAACAGAAAAGCAGCAAGGAAACAATGGCTTTGAGTGACACACTGGACTGGATGGAATTAACAAATATATTCAGAACATTTCATGCTAACACAGCAGAATACACATTCTTCTCAAGTGCACATGGAACCTTCTCCAGAATAGACCACATACTGGGACACAAATCAGCCATCAAAAGTACAAAAAGATTGCAATCATACTGTGCATATTTTCAGACAACAATGCTATGAAACTTGAAATGAACCACAAGAAAACATTTGGAAAGACAACAAATACTTGAAGACTAAAGAACATCGCACTGAAAAATAAATAGACTAACCAAGAAATTGAAGAGGAAATTAAAAGTACATGTAAGCCAATGAAATGATAACATCACAGCCCCAAACCTCTGGGATGCAGCAAAGGCAGTCATAAGAGGGGAGTATATAGCAATCCAGGCCTTTCTAAACAAGGAAGAATTGTGTCACATATAGAACCCAACCTTACACCTTAAAGAGCTTGAAAAAAACAGTAAATAAAACCAAAACCAGAATAAGAGAGGAAATAATAAAGACTAGAAGATAAATCAATGTTATTAAACAAACAGTAGAACAGATCAATGAAACCAGAAGCTGATTCTCTGAAAGAATTAACAAAATTGATAAACCCTTAGACAGTTTGATCAAAAAGATAAAGAAAAGGACCAAAATAAATAAAATCAAGAATGAAAGAAGAGAGATCACAAACAACACTGCAGAAATACAATAATAAGAGAATACTATGAGCAACTATATGCCAATAAATTGTGAAATCTGGAAGAAATGGACAAATTTTTAGAAACATATAAGCTACCAAAACTGAAACAAGAAGAAATAGAAACTGAACAGACCCATAGCCAGTAAAGAAATCAAATTAGTAATAAAAAAAATCCCAAAAAACAGGATTTCAGGGCTGGATTGCTTTCCAGAGGAATTCTACCAAACATTTAATGAAGAGTTAACACCTATTCTTTTGAAGCTGTTCCAAAAAATAGGAATAGAATGAAAACTTCTCATTCTATGAATAAAACATCACCGTGATTCAAAAACCAAAGATCCCACTAAAAAGGAGAACTACAGACCAATTTCCCTGATGGACATGAATTCAAAAATCCTCAACAAGATACTAGCCAACCAGATCCAACAATACATTAAAAGAATTATTCACCGTGACCAAGCACATATTATCCCTGGGATGTAAGCCTGGTTCAATATCCACAAAACCATCAATGTGCTATTTCACATCAATAAAAGAAAGGACAAGAACCACGTGATCCTCTAAATAGATGCAGAAAAATTATTTGACAAAATACAGTATCCTTTCTTAATAAAAAATCTCAAGAAAGTAAGGATAGAAGGATCACACCTCAAGATCATAAAGATCATATATAAAAGAACAACTGCTAATATTATCTTCAATGAGGAAAAACTAAGCACTTTCCCTATAATGTCAGGAACACGACAGGGATGTCCACTCACCACTGTTATTCAACGTAGTATTTGAAGTCCTAGCCTCAGGAATCAGACAACACAAAGGAATAAAATGCATGCAAATTGTCAAGGATGAAGTCAAAATTCACTCTTTTCAGATGACATTATATTCTATATGGAAACCCAAAAGAGTCCATGAAAAACTGCTAAAACTAATTCATGAATTCAGCAAATTTGCAGGATATAAAAACATTGCACAGAAATCGGTTGCATTCCTATACACAAATAATGAATGAACAGAAGTAAAAATCAAGGAATCAATCCCATTTACAATTGCACAAAAACCCATAAAATAACTAGGAATAATCTAACCAAAGAGATGAAAAAAATCTTTATGCTGTAAACTATAGAAAGCTTATGAAATAAAATGAAGAAGACACAAAGAATGGAAAAAGATTCCATGCTCCTGGATAGGAAGAACGAATATTATTAAAATGTCAATAAAACCCAAAGCAATCTACATATTCAGTGTTATCCCTATCAAAATAGCACCAGCATTCTTCAAAGAGCTAGAACAAACAAACCTAAAATTTGTATGTAACTAGAAAAGACTATCAGATCAATGGAACAGAAGAGAGAACCCAGAAATGGACACACTAACGTATGTCCAACTAATCTTTGACAAAGAAGGAAAGAATATCCAATCAGATAAAGATAGTCTTTTCAGAAAATGGTTCTGGGAAAACTAGAAAGTGACATGCATAAAAATGAACCTGGACCACTTTCTTATACCACACACAAAAATAAACTCAAAATGGGTGAAAGACCTAAATGTAAGACAGGAAGCCATCAAAATCCTAGAGAAGAAAGCAGACAAAACTCTCTTTGACCTCGGCCACATCAAAATTCTTACTTTAGACGTCTATAGAGGCAAGGGAAACAAAAGCAAAAGTGAACTATTTGGACTTCATCAAGATAAAAAGCTTCTTCACAGTGAAGGAAACAATCAGCAAAACTAAAAGGCCATCAGCGGAATGGGAGAAGATATTTGCAAATTCCATATCACATAAAGGGTTAGTTCCCAAAATGTATAAAGAACTTATCAAAGTCAACACCCAGAAAACAAATAATCCAGTGAAGAAACGGGCAAAATACATGAATAGACACTTTTACAAAGAAGACATCCAGATGGCTAATAGACACATGATACAATTCTCAACATCACTCATCATCAGGGAAATACAAGTCAAAACCTCAATGAGATACCACCTCACACATATCAGAATGGCTAAAATTAACAACTTAGGCAACAACAGATGTTGGCGAGGATGTGGAGAAAGAGAATCTATTGCATTGTTGGTGGGAATGAAAACTGGTGCAGTCACTCTGGAAAACAGTATGTAGCTCCCTCAAAAAGTCTACCTAAGACCCAGCAATTGCACTACTAGGTGTATATTCAAGGGATACAGGTGTGCTGTTTTGAAGGGACACATGCACCCTAATATTTATAGCAGCACTATCAACAATAGCCAAAGTATGGAAAGAGTCCAAATGCCCATTGACAGATGAATAGATAAAGAATATGAATATATATATATATATACACACACACACACACACACACATACACACACACACTCAATGGTGTATTACTCATCAATTAAAAAGAATGAAATTTTGCCACTTGCAAGAAAGTGTATGGAACAAGAGGGTATTATGGTAAGGAAAATCTGTCAGTCAAAGGCAAATATCATATGACTTCATTCATATGAGGAACTGAAGATACAAAACAGATGAACATAAGATAATGGAAGCAAAAATAATATAATAACAGGGAGTGGGACAAAATATAAGAGAATCTTAAATACAGGGAACAAACTGAGGGTTACTGGTAGAGCCATGGGTGGGAGGATGGGATTAATGGATAAGAGGGATTAAGGAAAACACCTTTTGGATGAGCACTGGGTGTTATACATAGGGGATGAATCACTAGAATCTACTCCTGAAACATTATTGCAGTATATGGTAACTAATTTGGATGTAAATTAGAAACAAAAAATAATACAAAAGTTGAAGTTAAAATTTATTAAAATTTAAATCATTAACTTGGCAAAAGCCCAGGTAATGATAATGAAATAAAGCTACCAATTAGGAGAAAATATTTGCAAATCACATACCTGAAAAATACTAGGATTTTGAATATAAAAGGAACTCACAAAATCAATTGTATATAAGCAAACAACTTACATAGAAGATGAAAAAACATTCAGAAACAATTTACAAAAAAGTTATGAAGAGTCAAATAAACACATACAAAGATGTTCAACATCACTATTTTATCACTAAAATGGAAATGAAATTCTGGTGAAGATGTGGAGAAACTTGATCACTCATATATCGCTGGTGGGAATGTAAAATTGCATAATAACTCTGAAAACTAGTTTGGCATTTTTGTAGTAATCATACCATTCAACTACCAAGTGGCCAAGCAATTGTACTACTGAATATCTATCCCAAGGAAATGACGACTTATATACATGCAAAATTCTGTACATAAGTGTTTATAGCAGCTTATTAATAATAGCCCCAAACCATAACTATACCATATGTCCCTCAGTAAGTGGATGGCCAAATAATGAGTGGATCATTTATACCATAGTGTACTACTCAGCAATATACAGTTAAAAAGATATGTGATATATGTGAATCTCCAGGGAATTATGCTGATGAAAAACAAAATCCCCAAAATTGATGTGCTAAGTGATTCAATTTGTATATTTTTAAATAACAAAATTATAGAAATATAAAATAGCATTTTTGCTACTAAGCATCAGAACCAAGGAACAGAGGAGGGAAATAAGTATGACTGTCAGAGGAGGGAAGTGAGTATGACTGTAAAAGGGGAAGGGAGAACTGCCACTATCTACAGATAACATGATAATATATAGATAGAGAACCCAGAAGACTCCACCAGAAAACTGTTAAAACTGATAAATGAATTCAGTAAATTTTCAAGATACAAAGTAAATATACAGAAATCAGTTGTTTTTAAGAAAAAATCTATTTGCAATTGCATCGAAGAAATAAATTTAGGAATATATTTAACCAAGATGGTGAAAGATATGTATACTAAAAACTATAAGACACTGATGAAAGAAATTAAATTAGACACAAATAAATGACAATATATTCCAAGCTCATGGCTTAAAATAATTATTATTGTCAAAATGTCCATACTACCAAAAGCAATCTACAGACTCAATGCAATTCCTATCAAAATCCCAATGGCACTTTTCACAGAAATAGAAAAAACAATCCTAAAATTTGTATGAAACAACAAAACAAAAACCCTGAATAGCCAAAGCAAGTGTTTGTGTGTGTGTGTGTGTGTGTGTGTGTGTGTGTGTGTAATATAAACCAGGTCTTTCTTATTCATTTGTTTACTGATTGACACATAAAATTGCTTCCATATCTTGGCTATTGTAAATAATGCTGTGATAAACATAGAAATGAATACATACTTTCCAATTAGTGTTTTTATTTTATTTGGGTAAATATTTAGTAGTGGAATTATGGGATCATGTGTTTGAAGGAGGGCGGGATGGTGGGCAAAATGAGTGAAGGGGAGTGAGAGATACATGCTTCCAGTTATGGAATGAATAAGTCATAGGGATAAAAGGTAGAGCATAGGGAATATAGTCAATGATATTGTATTAATGTTGTATGGTGACATGGTAGTTACACTTGTGGTGAACATAGCATAATGTATAGAGATGAATCACTATATTTTACATCTGATACTGATGTATCATTGTGTGCCAACTACATTGAAATTAAAAAAAAAACTTAAAAAAGACACATAGATCAATAGAAAAGAATAGAGAGACCAGAAGTAAACCAAACCATATATGGTCAGTTAATTTGTGACAAAGGATATAAGGCTGTACAATGGAGGAAATATTACAGTCTCTTCAATAAATGCTTTTGAGATAACTATACAGATACATGCAAGAGAATGAAATTGGACCATTATCTTATACCTACACAAAAATTAACTCAAAGTGGATTAAAGACTTAAATGTAAGAACCTAAATCATAAAACTCCAAGAAGAAAACATAAGATGTAAACTTTTTACATCAATCTTGGTGATGATTTTTTGGATTTGACACCAACAGCAAAGGCAACAACAACAACAACAACAACAACAAAACAACAACAACAAAAAAAACCCAAAAAAACAAAAACGGGAGTACATCAAATTAAAAAGCTTATGTACCATAAGGGAAACTACCAGAAAAATGAAAAGGCAACCTAATGAATAGGGGAAAATATTTACAAATCACATATCTGATACAAGATTAATATTCAAAATATAGACAGAACTCATACAAGTCAATAACAAAAATGTTGATTAAAAATGGGCAGAAGATCTAAAACATTTTTTGAAATAAGATAGACAAGAGTGCAACAGGCACAGGTAAAGATGGTCAACATCACTAATCATTAGGGAAATGCAAATCAAAACCACAATGAGATATCAACTCACACCTATCATAATCACTATCATAAAAAGACAAATAAATAACAAGTGCTGATGAGTATATGCATTCTTGAGGGAGTGTAAATTGGTGCAACCACTATCAAAAATAGTATGGAGTTTCCTCAAAAAAGTTAAAAATAGAATATGATACAACAATTCCATTTCTGGGTATTTATCCAAAAAATAGAATATGATACAGCAATTCCATTTCTGGGTATTTATCCAAAAAAAAAAACCACTAACTCAAAAAGATGTATGCACCCCCCATACTCAGTTTAACATTACTTACAATAGCCAAGATATGGAAACAACAAAAGTGTCCATTTATGGGTGAATGAATGAAGATATGGCAAATATATACAATGGGATATTACTCATCCATAAAAGTAATGAAATATTTCCATATGCAACTATATGGTAGAAACTGGTGGGTTTTACAATAGAAGAAATGAGGCAGATAAAGATAAATACTGTATGATCTTACTTATATGTGGATGGAAAAAAAAAAGAAAAACAAGCTCATAGATACAGAGAACATATTGGTGGTTCCCAAAGGTGGGAGATGAGAGGTGGGCAAAATAAGTGAAGGTTGTCAAAAGGCACAAATTTCTAGCTATAAAGTAAATAAGTCGTGGGGATATAATGTACAACATGGAAGTTATACTTAATACTGTATTGCATATTTGAACATTACTAAAAGAGCAAATCTTAAAAGTTTTCATCACAAGAACAAGAAACTATATAACTATGTATGGTGATGAATGTCAACTAGAATAATTGTGGTGATCATTCCCAATATCTAAAAATAACAAATCATTATATTGTACACCTGAAACTAATATAATACTGTATGCCAATTATACCTCACTTAAAAATAAAGTAAAAATAAATTTCTAAAAAAATACAATGGAGAGACCAATGTGATAGAACTGTTTTGTAATTTGCATGTAACAATGTCAATATCCAGTTGTGATATTGTCCTATAATTTTGCAAAATTTTAATTTTGGGAAAATAAGGGAAAAGGTATGTAGGAGATCTCTGCATTGTTTATTATATGTATCTATAATTATCTTAAATAAATGAAGTTTAATAAAAAGTACATTTAAAGAGCTCATAATAGCCTTTAATTTGAATGATTATTCTCCTATCACTGCACACATTCCAACTGAGGACCCATAAGATGGAGCAATGGAATAAATTATAAAACTTCACAAGCTTTTTGAAATGTTTTAGTCTATTTATAAAGAGAATTAGCTAATGAAAACTACGACTTTGTATATATACTCTATCACACAGAAAGTCACAATTTATATTTTAATTGGTTAGCATTTACCCTAAGGAACTACTGAATATACTGCATGAATATTACCCTGATTAGAAATGAATGCATCCTAGAAGGGTGAGAAGATGGCGGCAGAGTAGGAAGACTGTAGGCTCCTCTGGTTCTTTTGAACATAATAAGATAACTATCAAATCATCCTAAATACCCCAGAAATCAACCTGAAGACTGAGAGTTATTATATAACTACAGAGAAAGAAGGGGACCACATTGAACAAGGTTGGAAATACGGAGATGTGGTTCAGGGAAGAAATGGATTGCAGGTTCTGTGGAGAGACAGGAGCCATGGTTTCAGAGAAGTATGAGAGAAAGTAGAGCACACAGAGGAATGCATAAGGAGAGTATTTTCCCAAAGCTATTGGCTGGGAAAAAGAGAGGGGCTGAATTTCATGAGTTCTTTCAACCACTGGAGCTTAAAGTCTGGAGTTTTGAATGCCAAATAGCTTGGCTGGGATAGAGGCTAGATGGCAGTGTGCTGCTCCTGAAGAGATGGAAGTCAAAAATCCACGGGGGAGATGGTGTGGAAATGACGATCTGAGAAATGCCTGGGGCACACAGGAGGGAGATTATTCACACTTCTCAGAGCATATTCCTGAGAGGCAGCCATCACAGAGACAACTCTCTGGGAACAAGGAGTCTGGGCAGTGCCATTACTACCAACTAAAAACAGCATAAACACAAAGTCTCCCGCAGGATGTAGTGCAGCAATGACATAAACTACCTAACTTGTTTATACCATGTTCCATACCTCTCCTTCTTCCCCAGTGCTCTGGCAGGGCCACACTTCTCAGTCAAGCTTGCCTCAGTTCCAACAGAATAAGAACTTCTTCCAGAAAACAAGCACAAGACCCTCCCCACACCACGTCTCTAAAGTATAAATATTTTTAATGTTTATTTTTGAGAGAAAGAGAGAACACAAGAGGGGGAGAGGCACAGAGAGAGGACAACACAGAATCTGAACCAGGCTCCAAGCTCTAAGCAGTCAGCAGAGAGCCTGATGTGGGGCTTGAACCCACAAGCCGTGAGATAGATTATGACCTGAGCCAAAGTTGGATGCTTAACCAACTGAACCACCCAGGCGTCCCTAAAGAATAAAGTTTTAAAGGTCAGCAGGCTTGGTTAGGATAGAGCCCAAAGGACACTCTTCTCCTCGTGGAGACAAGGCAGGCTAAAAATCCAGAGACAGCTTAGAAACAGTGATCTGAAAAATACCTGGGACACACAGTGAGGACATTATTTACTCTTCTCAGTGCTTCCCTAAGAGGTGGTATTCACAGAGACACTTCTCTAGGGACAAAGGATCTTTCAGGCACCATTTCCCTCCCTTTCCTCTAGGCATAAACACAGAGCACCTATGGGAAGCAGCACAGGACTGACAAAGTTTGCCTAACTTGCTTTCATCAAGTCCCACACCCCTCAGCTCTGGTGGGACTGCTCTTCTCAGTCAAGTCTGCCTCAGTCCATGTTGTAGGCCCCTTCCCAAAATGACCAGCAAAAATTCCTCCCAAAACCATATCTTATGACAAGAGATTTCTACAGAGCTTCAATTCTAGTGGAAGTAGTATCATGTTTAAATTCACAAGCAGACCAGAGCACGCCTAGTTAAAACTCACCATTTTCTGGCCAGTGACCAAACACTTCCCACTGCAGGCAAGAAGAGCCTCTCTGTAGATTACTGGTCTAAATGATAGAACAGCCAAAACACAACAGCAGAATGCATGCAGCACACTCTAGAAACATTCCCTGAAGCACCAGACCTTAGACACTACATGGCCTCTTCTTCATAAATCTATTATTCTCAATAAAAGGGAATATAACTGGCTTTGCTAACACAAAGAAGGCAGAGAATTAGAGAAAATGTCAAGATGGAGGAAATCATCCAAGATGAAAGAACAAGATACAGCCATGGCCAAAGGTCTAAACAAAACCAATATAAGTAACATGCCTGATGGAGAATTTAAAGCAACAATAATAAGGATACTCTCAGAGCTTGAGAAGAGAAAGAAGACAGGAGAACTCTGCCACAGAGATAAAAAAGTAAAAAAGTATCAGTTAGAAATGAAAAATGCAGTGACTGAGATTAGAAACAAGCTTGAGGCAATGAACATCTGGAACAAGCAGAAGAATGAATAGGTAATATAGAAGACAAAATAATGGAAAATAATGAAGCTGGACAAAAGATAGAATTATACAACATGAGAATATAATTAAATAACTCAGTGACATAGAACTCAGGGACTCCATCAAATGTAATAACATTCAGGTTACAGGATTCCCAGAAGACAAAGAAAGAAAGGGGACAGCAAATATATTTATGGAAAAAAAATAGCTGAAAACTTCCCTAATATGGGGAAGGAAACAGATATCCAGATCCAGGAGGCACAGAAAACTCACATAAAAATCAACAAAAGCAGGTCAACACTAAGATGTATTGTAATTAAATTTGCAACAGATAGTTATAAAGAAAAAATCTTGAAAGCAGTAGGACAAAGAAATAAGTGACTGACAAGGGAATACCCATAAGTCTAAATGCACATTTCTCAAAGAAACTTGTCAAGCCAGAAGGGAGTGAGGGAGATGATACATTCAAAGCCCTGAATAGGAAAAATCTGAAGGCAAGAATACTCTACCCATCAAGACTATCATTTAGAATAAAAGGACAGTTGAAGAATTTCCCAGACAAACAAAAACTAAAGGGGTTCATGACCACTAACTGACCCTGAAAGAAATTAGAGGGGACTCTTTGAGTTGGAAGAAAAGACCAAAAATGACAAAGACAAGAAAGGAACAGAGAAAATCTCCAGAAAAGACAAAACAATTAATAAAATGGCACTAAATCCATATCTACCAATAATTACTGTGAATACAAATGGATTAAATTATCCAAAAAAAAGACATAGGGTGCCAAAATGGATAAAATAATAATAATAATAATAATAATAATAATAATAATATAAGACACATCTATATGTTGCCTACAAGAAACTCATTTTAGACCTAAAGACACCTGCAGATTGAAAGTGAAGGGATGAAGAAGCATTTATCATGTAAATGGACATCAGAAGATAGTCAAACTAGCAATACTTATATTGGACAAACTAGGCTTTAAATCAAAGGCTGTAACAAGAGATGAGGAATGGCGCTATATCATAAAAAAGGGTAACAATCCAAAATAAGATATAACAATTGTAAGTAATTATGCATCCATTTTGGATGCAACCAAATACATAAAAACAATTAATAGCAAGCATAAAGGAACTCATCAATAATAACATAATAATAATAGGAGTCTCTAACACCAATAAAAAAATAAAGCAGGAAACAATGGCTTTGTATGAAACACTGGACCACATAGATTTAACAGATTTATTCAGACCATTCCATGTTAAAATAGCAGAATACACATTCTTTTCAAGTGCACATGTGATATTCTCCAGAACTGAGTCACAAACAGGGCCTGAACAAATAGAAAAATATTGAGAACATACCATGCATATTTTTCTGAACACAATGCTATGAAGCTTGAGGTCAACCACAAGAATAAAACTGAAAGACCACAATTCCATGGTGTGTAAACAACATGCTACCAAATAATGAATGAGTCAATTAAGAAAACAAGGAATCCAAAGAAATCATGGAATCAAATGAAAATGAAAATAGAATGGTCTAAAACATTTTGGATGCAGCAAAAGTGGTCCAAAGAGGGAACTATACAGAGATCAGGGGACTAAGAAACAGTCATGAGGAGCTAAAAAATGCTATAAATTAGGTGCAAAATAAAATGGAGGCGACCACAGTCCGATTGAAGAGGCAGAGGAGAGAATAGGTGAATTAGAAGGTGAAATTATGGAAAAAGAGGAAGCTGAGAAAAGATTAAAAAAAATCCAGGAGTATGAGGGGAGAATTAGAGAACTAAGTGATGCAATGAAATGGAACAATATCCGTGTAATAGGAATTCCAAAAGAAGAAGAGAGAGAGACAGGGGCTGAAGATATAGTTGAACAAATCATAGCTGAGAACTTCCCTGATCTGGGGAAGGAAAAAGGCATTGAAATCCAAGAGGCACAGAGAACTCCCTTCAGGTGTAACTTGAATTGATCTGCATGCCATATCATAGTGAAAACTGGCAAAATACAAGGATAGAGAAAATTCTGAAACCAGCTAGGGATAAACACACACTAACTTATAAAGGGAGACCGATAAGACTAGTGGCAGACCTATCTACTGAAACTTGGCAGGCCAAAAGGAATGGCAGGGAATCTTCAATGTGATGAACAGAAAAAAAAAATATGCAGCTGAGAATCCTTTATCCAGCAAGTCTGTCATTCAGAATAGAAGGAGAGATAAAGGTCTTCCCAACCAAACAAATGCTGAACGAATTCATCACCACTAAACCAGCCCCACAAGAGATCCTAAGGGGGATTCTGTGAGTGAAATGTTGCAAGGACCACAAAGTACCAGAGACATCACTACAAGCATGAAACCTAAAGACATCACAATGACTCCAACCCCATATCTTTCTATGATAACATTGAATGTAAATGGACTAAATGCTCCAACCAAAAGACATAGGGTATCAGAATGGATAAAAAAACAAGGCCCATCTATTTGCTATCTACAGAAGACTCATTTTAGACCTGAGCACACCTTCAGATTGCAAGTGAGGAGATGGAGAACTATCTGTCATGCTACTGAAGTCAAAAGAAAGCTGGAGTAGCCATACTTATATCAGACAACAACTTTAAATTAAAGGCTGTAACAAGAAATGAGAAAGGACATTACATAATAATTACAGGGTCCATCCATCAGGAAGACCTAACAATTATAAATGTCTATGCACCAAATACGGCAGCCCCCAAATATATAAAATGATTAATCACAAACATACACAACCTTATTGATAAGAATGTGGTAATTGCAGGGGACTTTAACACTCCACTTACAGAAATGGATAGATCATCGAGACACACGGTCAATAAAGAAACAAGGGCCCTGAATGACACATTGGATCAGATGGACTTGACAGAAATATTTAGAACTCTGCATCCCAAAGCAACAGAATATACTTTCTTCTCGAGTGCACATGGAGCATTCTCCAAGATAGATCACATACTGGGTCACAAAACAGCCCTTCCTAAGTAGAAAAGAATTGTGATCATACCATGCATACTTTCACACCACAATGCAACGAAGCTTGAAATCAACCACAGGAAAAAGTCTGGAAAACCTCCAAAAGCATGGAGGTAAAGAACACCCTACTAAAGAATGAATGGGACAACCAGGCAATTAGAGAAGAAGTTAAACAATAGATGGAAACAAATGAAAATGAAATTACAACCCAAACTCTTTGGGACGCAGAGAAGGCAGTCCTGAGAGGAAAATACATTGCAATCCAGGCCTATCTCAAGAAACAAGAAAAATCCCAAATACAAAATCTAACAGCACACCTAATGGAACTAGAAGCAGAACAGCAAAGACACCCCAAACCCAGCAGAAGAAGATAAATAATAAATATCAGAGCAGAAATAAACAATATAGAATCTAAAAAAAACTATAGAGCCGATCAATGAAACCAAGAGTTGGTTTTTTGAAAAAATAAACAAAACTGATAAACCTCTAGCCAGGCTTATCAAAAAGAAAAGGCAGATGACCCAAATAGATAAAATCATGAATGAAAATGGGATTATATGGGGCGCCTCGGTGGCTTGGTCGGTTGGGCGTCCGACTTTGGCTCACGTCATGATCTCACGGTCCGTGAGTTCGAGCCCCGCGTCAGGCTCTGTGCTGACAGCTCAGAGCCTGGAGCCTGTTTCAGATTCTGTGTCTCCCTCTCTCTATGCTCCTCTCCTGTTCATGCTCTGTCTCTCTCTGTCTCAAAAATAAATAAAAGTTAAAAAAAATTAAAAAAAAAAGAGAAAATGGGATTATGACAACCAATCCCTCAGAAATACAAGCAATTATCAGAGAATACTATGAAAAATTATATGCCAACAAACTGGACAAACTGCAAGAAATGGACAAATTCTTAAGCACCCACACACTTCCAAAACGCAAAAGGAAGAAATAGAAAACTTGAACAGACCCATTACCAGCAAAGAAATTGGACCATTTATCAAAAATCTCCCAACAAATAAGAGTCCAGGACCAGATGGCTTTCCAGGGGACTTCTACCAGACATTTAAAGCAGAGATAATACCTATCCTTCTCTTGCTGTTCTAAATAATAGAAAGAGAAGGAAAACTTCCAGACTCATTCTTTGAATCCAGCATTACTTTGATTCTTAAACAAGACAGAGACCCAGCAGAAAAACATAACTACAGGCCAATATCCCTGATGAATATGGATGAAAAAATTCTCAATAAGATACCAGCAAATCGAATTCAACAGTATATAAAAAGAATTATTCACCATGATCAAGTCGGATTCATTCCTGGGCTGTAGGACTAGTTCAACATTTGCAATTCAATCAATGTGATACATCACATTAAGAAAAGAAAAGATAAGATCCATATGATCCTGTCAATCAACGTAGAAAAAGCATTTGACAAAATTCAGCATCCTTTCTTCATAAAAACCCTCAAGAAAGTCGGGATAGAAGGAACATATTTAAACATCATAAAAGCCATTTATGAAAAGCCCACAGCTAATGTCATACTCAATGGGGAAAAACTGAGAGCTCTCTCCCTGAGATCAGGAACACAACAGGGATGTGCACTCTCACCGCTGTTGTTTAACATAGTGTTGGAAGTTCTAGCATGAGCAATCAGAAAACAAAAGGAAATCAAAAGCATCAGAATTGGCAAAGATGAAGTCAAGCTTTCACTTTTTACAGACGACATGATATTATACATGGAAAACCCTATAGACTCCACCAAAAGTTTGCAAGAACTGATCCATGAATTCAGCAAAGTCACAGGATACAAAATCAATGTATAGGAATCAGTTGCATTCTTATACACTAATAATGAAGCAACAGAAAGACAAATAAAGAAACTGATCCCATTCACAATTGCACCAAGAAGCACAAAATACCTAGGAATAAACCTAACCAAACATGTAGAAGATCTGTATGCTGAAAACTATACATAGCCTATGAAGGAAATTGAAGAAGATATAAAGAAATGGAAAAACATTCCGTGCTCATGGATTGGAAGAATAAATATTGTTAAAATGTCAATATTACCCAAAGCTATCTACACATTCAATGCAATCCCAATCAAAATTGCACCAGCATTCTTCTCGAAGCTAGAACAAGCAATCCTAAAATTTGTACGGAACCACAAAAGAACCCGAATAGCCAAAGTAATATTGAAGAAGAAGACCAAAGCAGGAGGCATCACAATCCCAGACTTTAGCCTCTACTACAAAGCTGTCATCATCAAGACAGCATGGTATTGGCACAAAAACAGGCACATAGACCAATGGAATAGAATAGAAACCCCAGAACTAGACCCACAAAAGTACGGCCAACTAACCTTTCACAAAGCAGGAAATAATATCCAATGGAAAAAAGACAGCTCTTCAATAAATGGTGCTGGGAGAACTGGACAGCAACATGCAGAAGGATGAAACCAGTCCACTTTCTTACACCATCCACAAAATAAACTCAAAATGGATAAAGGACCTGAATGTGAGACAGGAAGCCATCCAAACCCTAGAGGAGAAAGCAGGAAAAAACCTCTCTGACCTCAGCCGCAGCAATTTCTTACTTGACACATCTCCAAAGGCAAGGGAGAAAAAGCAAAAATGAACTAATGCGACCTCATGAAGATAAAAAGCTTCTGCACTGCAAAGGAAACAACCAACAAAACTAAAAGGCAACCGACGGAATGGGAAAAGATATTTGCAAATGACATATTGGACAAAGGACTAGCATCCAAAATCTATAAAGAGCTAACCAAATTTCACACCTGAAAAGCAAATAACCCAGTGAAGAAATGGGCTGAAAACATGAATAAACACTTCTGTAATGAAGACATCCAGGTGGCCAACAGGCACATGAAAAGATGCTCCACATCGCTCCTCATCAGGGAAATGCAATTCAAAACCACACTCATACACCACCTCATGCCAGTCAGAGTGGCTAAAATGAGCAAATCAGGAGAGAATAAATGCTGGTGAGGATGTGGAGAAACGGGAACCCTCTTGCACTGTTGGTGGGAATGCAAACTGGTGCAGCCGCTCTGGAAAGCAGTATGGAAATTCTGCAAAATGTTAAAAATAGAATTACCTTATAATTCAGAAATTCCTACACTAGATATGTACCCAAGGAACAAAGCCTTTAATTCAAAGTGGAATGGGAAAAGATATTTGCAAATGACATATCAGACAAAGGGCTAGTATCCAAAATCTATAAAGAACTCACCAAACTCCACACCCGAAAAACAAATAATCTAGTGAAGAAATGGGCAGAAAACATGAATGGACACTTCTCCAAAGAAGACATCCAGATGGCCAACCAACACATGAAAAAATGATCAACATCACTCCTCATCGGGGAAATACAAATCGAAACCACACTCAGATACCACCTCACGCCAGTCAGAGTGGCTAAAATGAACAAATCAGGAGACTATAGATGCTGGAGAGGATGTGGAAAAATGGGAACCGTCTTGCACTGTTGGTGGGAATGCAAAGTGGTGCAGCCGCTCTGGAAAACAGGGTGGAGGTTCTTCAAAAAATTAAAAATAGATCTACCCTATGGCCCAGCAATAGCACGGCTAGGAATTTACCCAAGGGATACAGGAGTGCTGATGCATACGGGCACTTGTACCCCAATGTTCATAGCAGCATTTTCAACAATAGCCAAATTATGGAAAGAGCCTAAATGTCCATCAACTGATGAATGGAAAAATAAATTTTGGTTTACATACACAATGGAATACTACGTGGCAATAAGAAAGAATGAAACATGGCCTTTTGTAGCAACGTGGATGGAATTGGAGAGTGTTATGCTAAGTGAAATAAGTCATACAGAGAAAGACAGATACCATATGTGTTTACTCTTATGTGGATCCTGAGAAACTTAACAGAAGACCATGGGGGAGTGGAAGGGAAAAAAAGGAGTTAGAGAGGGAGGGAGTCAAAACCTAAGAGACTCTTAAAAACCGAGAACAAACTGAGAGTTGATGGGGGGGTGGGAGGGAGGGGAGGGTGGGTGAGGGGTTTTGAGGAGGGCACCTGTCTGGATGAGCACTGGGTGTTGTATGGAAACCAATTTGACAATAATTTTCGTTTTTATAAATAAATAAATAAATAAATAAATAAATAAATAAATAAATAATTAAAAATAAAATGTAGTTTTTCTGCTATAAGTATGACTAGTCTCGCTTTTTTTGACATCCAATAGCTTGATGGATGTTTCTCCAATCCTTCACTTTCAATTTTCACATGTTCTCAAGTCTAAAATGAATATCTTTGTAGGCAGCATATAAATGGGTTTTCTGTTCGGTATCCATTTTGTTACCTTGTCTTTAATTCAGGCATTTAGTCCACTTACATTCAGAATGAATATTGTAAGATAATAATTTAGCGCCATTGTGTTATCTGAAGATTTTATGTTTGTGGTGATGTTCTTGGTCCTTTGTAGTCTTTATTGTTTTCCACTCACAGAGTGCCCCTTATGATCTCTTGCAGGGCTTGTTTAGTGGTTACAAACTCCTTTAGCCTTTATATCTTCTTCTATTCTGAATGACAGTCTTGCTGGATAAAGGATTTGGGGCTGCATACTTTTCTCATTCAGCACATTGAATATTCCTGCCACTTGCTTCTGGCCTGCCAAGTGTCAGTAACAGGTCTGCTACTAAACTTATGTGTCTACCCTTGTAGGTTAAGGAACTTTTGTCCCTAGCTGCTTTTAGCATTCTCTGTATCTTTGTGTTTTTCCAGTTTCAGTATGGTATGTCCTGTTGTTGACCTGTTTGTTGTTGATTTTGAAGGGAGTTCTTTGTGCCTCATATTTGGATGCCTGTTTCCTTACCCAAGATTAGGGAAGTTCTTAGCTATGATTTTTCAAATAAACCTTCCGCCCCTTTTCTCGTTCTTCTTCTTCTGGAACTCCTATGATACGTATATTGTTTTGTTTATTTCCCCTCGTTTTCAGCTTCATTATTTTCCATAATTTTAATTTCTATTTCACCTATTCTCTCCTCTGCTTTTTAAATCCTCATTTATTTTGCATCTCAGTTATAACATTTTTTAATGCATTGTGACTAGTTATTAGGTCTTTGATCACTTAAACAAAGGTTTCTCTGGTGTCTTCTATCCTTTTCTCAATCCCAGATTAGTATTATGACTTGTTCTAAATCCTTGTTCAGATATATTTTTTTATACATGTTTTGAACAAATCTATGGATATCATCTCTTCTTGACCTTTCTTTTGGGGAGAATTCCTTTCTCTTGTCATTTTGGCTGTTTCTGTCTTTTGCATGTTTTAAAAGCTTATTATGTGTCCTGCATCTGAGAATACTACTGTATTATAAAGGCGTCATACACTGTCCAGGGTCTGGAACTCCAGGAAGTGTTTCTGGTGTATGTGTTGTGCACTTTGCTATGTGTACTCGCTGTTTTTCCCCACTGGTCAGTCCTCTGCAGAGCTCTTCTTTGCTCGCATTGTTAGAGTGTTTGGATATTTAACTAGGTGTGCTTTCATTTCCTTGTTGAAAAAAAGAGGGGGGAGTTGATACCATAAAAAAAGAAAAAAATAATGGGAAGAAAAGAAAACCAAACAAACAGAATCACAAAACTCTGAAGCTGATTCCAAGGAAAGAGAAAGAAAAAGAAGAAAAGAGAAAAAAAGGAAAAAGAAAAGAATTTAAAAAGCCTGTAAAAAAATAACATAAAATGATATGACCAAAAACAAATCAGAAATGATGAGCCTTATTCCAAAAGAAAAAGTGAAGAGGGATAAAAAGAAAAAGAAAAAGAAAAGAGTTGTTTCTTGGTGCCTGGGGGTGATGGCTGTACTGCTCTGGAGGAAATCTGGCAACATTGGGTCAGATCAGTCTTGCCCCATTAAATAAGCAATTGCCAGGCACAAAAGGTCAGGGTTTGGTGTAAGCATGTCCCCCCTCCACTGGGGCCACTGTGTTGTTTTCTGAAGTCCCAAAATGTTGGTTTTATGTGGAAAAGTTGCATCACATCAATGTACCTGGACATGGGATTTCAACACTTGCTTTTCAGGCAGCCCTCACAGAACGGTGAGGGCAGTCACCTCACCCTGTGCTTCAACTATTCTGCACCTTATCTTTAGAACTTGGCTGGGATTCAAAACTTAAAGTCTGAAAGGACCATGCACAGCACAGCTCCACTCCTCTGCTCTGGAGTAGAACATCTCTACCCTGCTGATGAAAGGTTTTTGGCTGGCACCTGCAGGGCGTTTTGTCCTTGGGGAGCTAATACACCATCTTCAAAAGTACTCCAGGAAAAGGAATGTTCCCTCCCAATGTGACCCAGAGATCAGTATGCCATGCTATGCACTCTGGAGCCATCTCCTTCCTGCCCAGGAGCTGACCCACAGCCTTGCCCCATAGAGAGTTTTGCAATACCAAAATCTCCAAGTTTGAGCTCCTGAGGCTGTTTGCAAAACAACGACTGGGACACTCTGTACTTCCTGCTCCTTAGTCCATGGTCCAGAGAGGTTTTCTTCTTGTGCTAACGTGAGTATCTAAAGCCCTCTTTCTTTCTCTCCTTTTTTGTCTTTCCATGGAAGGAGTTCTCTCCCCTCCATCACTCCACCATTTTATCTTCCTCAACTCACATGCACCTCTCACCTCTCAAGCTGCCTGCCTCCAACTGTGGAGATACTCCTGACACTCTGCAGATCAATTTCCTCGGTATTCCAAGTAATATGACCCAAATACAGATAATTTGACTGACATGGGCAGTCCAAGGTTCCCCTACTTCTCTGCCATCCTAACTCCTCTTTGGGTAATCCTATTTTTAACTCTTGTAGTTTTCCAGAATCATGTTTTTCTTTATGGTTTAAAATCATCATGGAACTAATTCTGTGGAAACCTGGGCATAGTGATCATGATAACACTTATGTAAGTCATCTTAATGCTTTAGATTGCATCTATTGTTTTTTTAATTTGATTGTATGAAAGGTGAGCTCATGAAAAGCATGTTTCCATACAATGTCAACCCTGAGAAGTGATATATCACTCATGTATGTTTCTGCCTGATGCTGAGAAAATGACTACAGTACAGTGTTAGATCGGCAGTATATTTTCAAAATATACTTTGCTAATGTAGGTGTAGATATGCCATGAATTTACTACAGAAGGGTGCAATCTTAGAGTATGTAATCACATTTGTACCATTGACTTATCACTTGAAATTATAGGTAGAGATTGTCAAACTGGTAGCAGGCAGTTTGCTGTTCTGCTTTTTTTGCTGTTCATTTGAATGCATTGCTTTTTTTGCTGTTCATTTGAAGGGCCAAGAAAATATTAACATGAGCGTTGCAAAGAAAATATTCGATTTAAATGCTAAGTAACAGTAATACACAGTGGGCACCTTTAAATCCATACCTTTTACATGCTACCATTTGAAATTCTGATTAAATACTTTGTCCTAACTCAGACCTGACATGAAGTTAGTTTTATTTTTCATTTCACAAATAGAGCCACAATGTATACAGGTCAAAAACTGGCAACTTTTAAGTTTAAAAATGAATAAAATTGAAAACATTGAGGGGGTGTTAATATTAAAAAAAAAAAAAACCTCAAACCATATAGTAATTCCACCTGGCTAAATTCTTGAAAAGTTCTCTGATTTCAAGTGATACTATTCAATGATGTGGGTGAATTTAGCAAACCATCAAATAATTTTTATTGAAGAAAAAAATAGTAAAATCCGTAATAGTTTTCCATATTAAGAGATTATATAGGAAAACATGCAAATGACCATTCAATGACTCCACCTAAAAGTAACATTTATTTTATCAATGCAAGTTAAAAAAAAATATAGGCTTCATGCCTAAATGAATCTGTAAGAGATAAATATACCTTTTCCTTAAGAAGACAGACACTAGGGGCACCTTGGTGACTCAGTCAAACATCCAACACATCATATCATCTCAGATAGTGATCTCACAGTCATGAGATCGAGCCCTGCATGGGGCTCTGTGCTGAGTGTAGAGATTGTTTGGGATTCTCTTTCTCCCTCTTCTCCCTCATTCTCTGCCCATCCCCAACTTGTGCTCTCTCTTTCCTTCTCTAAAATAAATAAATAAATAAATAAATAAATAAATAAATAAACAAACAAACAAATAAGACTCTAAAATATTCAGAGTATATCCATGCTGTTAAAATGCTGAGACCTTAAATATACCAGGACACAGTAAACGCAAGTCTGAAAGTAAGGCACAATCTACAAGAAGAACAATTATAAGAATTTAAACCAATTGGCAAAAAAAAAGCCTTAAAGGTAACATAGTATTTAATTATTTTAAAAGTAACAGAACAGATGTATTATTATCTCTTCTGATGGCATACTAGTAAGAGAAATATTTAAGGAAATATTCAACCGTTATGCTTGTTGGCATTGAAACAAGATGTCAGTGTGTTTGCCAAACATCTATTATTGACTCTAACATTTATGAATACAAATAGAATTTATAAAGTTTAGTAATGTACTACTATGTTCCTGTTGATGCCTCTTTTCCTTATGTACTTCTAGCTTTCGTGAAAGCCAGGCACAGTAAGTCATAACAAAAGACAACACTACATGGCAAAGAATATTAGAACCTAGGACATATATGCTATGTCAATTCTCATACTTCCATCATCCAGTTTTCCTCCCCCCCCCAATTTTGAAGATGGTGTTTAGAGCTAAAATGCAGTGTTTCAAATTTATTGTTCCCTCCAAATACCAAGCTGGCAGTATTTTAGTACTGAATGTCAAATGAGGTGAGGGAAAAATCACTATGTATTAGAAAAACAAAAAACAAAACAGGATTTCCTGGGTGGCTCAGTCAGTTAAGCATCCAACTCTTGATTTATCCTCAGGTCATGATCTCACAGTTCGTCTATCTGAGCCCTCAATTGGGGTCTGTGCTGATGGTGTAGAGCCTGCTTGGGATTCTCTCTCTCTCTCTCTCTCTGCCCCTTACAAGCTTGTGCTCTCCCTCTCTCAAAATAAAGAATTTTTTTTTGTAGCACTGAGATACTTATTTACATTGAGTACTACCAAGATTGGCATACATAGAAATTCAGGGAGGTTCCTATTTATACCTTAGTAAATGTTTTTATTTTTCTTGAAAAGTTGTATTATGCTGAGTATTACTATTAATATAATGTGTACAAATATGTGATTATTGAGACCTAACAGCATGGAACTTTATATATTAGAAAAACTATATTACAACACAACCTTTCAATTTTGAATTTGAAAGGTGATGCTAGAGTAAGGTTCCTAATGTAATTAGATTTTCCACAAGCTTGGCTGAGGAGTTTTCCCCATAAGTGCTTTTACAAGCTAAGTTTTGGCACATTCAAATTCTGAGTCAAAACTACACTTTTAAACTTATGGAGTTCACATAAAATTGAGAAACTTTCTGGAACTACATTTATGATGTCCTATAAACCTGGGATTAGTAAAGGAAATAAGGGTTTTTTTGGCACTTTTTAAAAGTGAAATAATCAGTAATTTATTAGTTTTTGTAGTCATTGGAAACATTTGAAATTGGACAACATATTTAAAGAGATAAGGAAGAAATTAATTTCAAACATGAGTGACATTTTAGACAAAGATTTACTACCATAGGATATATGATGGGGAACTAGCCTTTGCCTGTTCCCTGAAATAACAAAGCTGGCTACAGAAGAACAATGGGAGTACAAGGATTTGTTGATAGTGGAAACAAAACAATATCATGAGATTTTCCAGTCTATGGTGTAATATTATCTAATGATAGAATTTCTCACCATTCTTTCATTGAAATAAACACATCTGTGGCAGAAAACTGAAATAAAGAATGCATATGCTGAAATTATGATGGTGAGTTTTATTTGGGAGTATAACTCTTGGTTGAGAGATCTTTTACTTTTTATAAATAAAGAGATGGTTTTCTCTAATGAATTACTAGGAATTAAAATTTTAAGACCCAGCCTTTTAAGTGACATTAAATTTTAAATTAAATGTGTAAGCATAATGAATATTTATATGAATTCATGAATTCATTTATTCAACAAGATGTATTGAGTTCCCATTATGTACCATAAACTATGTTACAGGTGGGTATACAGCAACGAGAAAATATGCCACATCATATTTCCTCAAGGAATTCATAGTTTAGAATATAAATTGTTTAAAGTATTATATAATCCCAGTAGAAATTTGAACAGAAGGCGTTCAATGATGTAGGATGAAGGTTGGATGTTGCCTAATAAGTTATTTCACTACAGTTCAAAAGTAAAACATTTAACTGAGAATCCTGAATATGCCATCTCATTGATAATGGATTTCATCTTTAAGGGAATAATCAGCTGAGCTTAATCAACCTCAAGAGGGAAATCAACCCAGTTCAGTGAGACTGGTGAATTGAATCAAAATACCAGTATTTTAATATTAAATAAAAAGTGAAATTGCCATTAATTCTAATAAATGCATGGAGAGCAAATCATTTAATGTGACATATGGTATGATATATACATAAAGCCATTTTTAAAAATTTTTTTACATTTATTTATTTTTGAGAGATGGAGCACAAGTTGGGGAGGGGAAGAGAGAGGAGACAGAGAATACAAAGCAGGCTCCAGGCTCTGAGCTGTCAGCACAGAGCCCGGCGCAGGGCTGGAACTCACTTCACCGACTGAGTCACCCAGGCACCCCTGCAGGAAGCCAATTTTTAAAAAGGGTAATTTGTGAAGATGGGAGTAGAGTAAGAACAGCTATCACATTAAGGTGGCAGGATGCATTGATTTCTTTTTCTTTTTTTTCTTTTTATTTAAATTCAATTAGTTAACATACAGTGTAATATTAGTTTCAGGTGTACTGTTTAGTGATTCAACACTTCCCTACAACACCTGGTGTTCATCACAAGTGCACTCCTTAATCCCCACCAACTACCTTTTTTTAAGTTTGTTTATTTCACCTCTTTGCCTTGGTCTATTCCTGGGTATCTTATGCATTTTAGTGAACTTTAAATGATATTGATTACTTAAATTTATTTTCTGCTGGGCCTCTATTGGTGTACAGAAATGAAACAGATTTCTGTACATTGATTTTTTATCCTATGGCTACTGAATTTGTGTGTAAGTTCTAGCAGTTTCTGGTGAAGTCTTTTGGATATTCTATATAGAGTATCATGTAATCTAAAAATCCTGAAGAAATTAGGTTTAGAGGGGGAAAGTTTCACTTCTTCCTTGCTGATTTGGATACTTTTCATTTTTTTGTTGTTACTCTATGATTGCTTTGGATAGGATTTTCAGTTCTCTGTTAAATACAAGTGGTGAGATTGGATATCCCTGTATTCTTCCTGACCATCCATATGGCTAACAGACACGTGAAAAAGATATTCAATGTCAGTCAACTTCAGGGAAATACAAATCAAAACCACAATGAAATATCACCTCACACCTGTCAATATGGCTAAAATTAACAACTCAAGAAGCAACAGATGTTGCTGAGGATGCAAGGAATGGGGACCCTTTTGCAGTGCTGGTGGTAATGCAAACTGGTGCAGCCATTCTGGAAAACATTGTAGAGGTTCTTTGAGAATTTAAGAATAGAACTACTCTATGACCCAGGAATTTCACTACTAGGTATTTATTCAAAGGATACAAAAATCCTGATCTTAAGGGGCATGTGCACTCAAATGTCCATAGTAGTGCTATCAACCATTAGCCAACTTTTGGAAAGGCCTCAAATATCCATCATCTCGTGAATGGATAAAGAAGTGTGTATATACAGTGGAATACTACTTGGATATAAGAAAGAATGAAATCTTGCCAGTTGCAATAACGTGGATGGAACTAGAGGATATTACACTATGAAATAAGTCAATTGGAGAAAGACAAATATCATGATTTCATTCATATGTGGAATTTGAGAAACTCAACAGATGAACATAGGGGAAAGGAAGGAAAAGTAAGATAAGAACAGAGAGGAAGGATAATCATAAGAGACTCATAAATACAGAGAACAAATTGAAGGTTGCTGGAGGGGAATGAGGTGGGGGGATAGGTTAAATGGATGATAAGCATTAAGGAGGGTACTTTTTGGAATAAGTACTGGGTGTCATATGTAAGAGATAATCACTATGTTCTACTCCTGAAGCCAAGACTGCCCTGTATTTTAACTAACTTGAATGTAAATTTTTGAATAAAGAAGTAAAAAAAATCTCAATACACTTTAAAAGTTTGAAATATTATGTTGTGTTTTAGGACACAAGAAAATTAATTAGACATAAAGAAAGTATCCAAAAATATGTCTTAAATATTTACAATTGAAATGACACATTTCAAATAATCCATTGGTCAAAGGAAAAACCACAATGAAAAATTTTAAAAAATACTTTTACATGAGTAAAAATGAAAACATAATTTATATGCAAAGAATAGCTAAAACCATTGCTGTTAGAAAATTTATTTTAAAAGATGTTTATATTATAAAAGAAGAATGTAGAAATATAAAAAATAAACCCAAAATAAATATATAAGGATAAAACAATAGAAACAAAAACAATGAAATTGTAAGCATACAAATAACGAAAATTAAACACAAATTGATGTATTTAAAAAATGGACATAATACACTGCTACCAATAAATGAGAAAAAAATGGAGAAATCACAAATTCCTATCATTGAAAATAAAATAAGTAATATAATTACAGATCATAAAGATACTAAAAAGACAATAAAGTAATGTTATAAAAATCTTATTTGCTAATGAGTTAAATATTTAGATGACAGGGGTGCCTGGGTGTATCAGTCAGTTAGGCATCTGACTCCTGATTCCAGCTCAGGTCATGAATCCCAAGGTTCATGAGTTCGAGCCCTGCATCAGGCTATGCACTGGCAGTGTGGAGCCTGCTTGGAAATTTCTGTCTCTGTGCATCTCTCTCTGGGTGCATGGGTGGCTCAGTCAGTTGAATGTCCAACTTCGACTCAGGTCATGATCTCATGGCTCATGGGTTCAAGCCCCATGTTAGGTTCTGTGCTGACAGCTCAGAGCTTGGAGCCTGCTTCAGGTTCCGTATCTTCCTCTTTCTCTGCCCCTCCTCCATTTGTGTTCTTTCTCTATCTCTCTGTCTCAAAATAAATAAATATTTAAAAAATTGTATGACAGAGACATATCCCTTGAACAAAAACAGTAAGGTGGAATACAAAGAAATAGAAAATTTGAACTCACTATAAAAAAAACTTCTATGAGGAGCCAAGATGACAGAGCAGCATGGAAATTTTTTGTGTGTCTCACATCCATGAAAAAAAGCCAGACCAACACTAAACCATCCTGCACACCTAGGAAACTGATCTGAGTATTAACACAAAATCTGCATAACCAAAACCACAGAATTCAGCAGCTACATGGCATGGAGAGATGAACTGGGGGAGACAGAAGCCACAGAGGGCAGGGAGTAGGTTTTGCATGCAAAGGGAGGATGGAGATGGGGGGAGAATACAGGAAAAGCACCCTCCAAAGCAGCTGGAGAGAGAGTAGAAAAGTGGGAATAGCCACAGTGACTGAACTAACAAGGGAGGAGAAAGGAAAGGGTTTAAACTTCATTAAAACTATAAACAGGGGGAGCACAGCGTCTGAAATTCTGAAGCTCAATACCTGGCAGTGCTCTGGTGGGAATGGCGAATCCCCAGGAGCAGAGTGGAGTCCGGGGTTCTTCAAGGTACACGGGGACAGGCGGTTCCCCTGCTTGGAGGACACCTGATAGAGGCTGTGTGTGTCCCCCAAAGGCAAGGTCCCAGTGGACCTGGAAGAACAACCACATTTGCGGGTGTTGGAACAAGGTCGTTAAGGGTGAAGCCTGGTGCCAGATGTGTGTTGTAATTTTCCATAATCCCTGAAAAGCTGTTGCTGCACTATTTCACAAACTTTCTCTGGGATGGGTGGCACCTGGCTGCAGTCTCCGGCATGAACAGCAACACGGTCCCTCAAACGTTTCTGTGTGTGGCCCACACCCATCCATTGCTAGGTGAGACCCTCCTGCAGAGGGGCAGAATGGGTCAAAGCCACAGTCCCACAGAAGTAAGGGGTCAAGAAAAACAGCCTCTTCTGAGAAAAAAATCAGGAGGAAGGTGCTGCCTGGGGCTTGGTCATGGACTGTGTAAAAGTGGGGAGTGGACAGAAGCCAAAGACAAAGGACGGGTGCACGATTGCTGATTGGGGATAACAGAATTCCGATACTAAAGATTGGGTATCTGGGTGACTCCATTTTCACTGCTCCTGCACATGCGCATGCGCACCTATAAGCACCACACCAATCCGCCCCAGTAAGCTAAGCAGTGCCATCTAGTGGAGAACGGGGGCATTACACTAAGCCCTGCGAACTGGGCCAACCTACTCTTCAGGAACACAAGTCTCTCCACCTGCTTAGTTTAAAGACTATAAAGCAAATCATAGTTTGACTTCTAGGGGAAAACAAAGTAATTTCAGATGTATTTCATTTTGATCACCAGTCCATCTATTCAATTTTTTTTCTCTTTTTTGTTTCTTTTCTTTTTCTTGAATACAGAAAGAGAAAAAAAAATTTTATTTTCTATTTTTATTAAAAATATTTTTTAAATTTTTTAACTATATTTTTTACTTTTGTGTATTTTTTTCAAATTCTACTTTACTTCCATCAATTCATTTTAGTCTATTTCAGTGTATTCATTTTTTCAAATTTTCAAAAGATTTTGTTTTTTCTTCTTCCCCCTTTTTTCTCTAATCAATCAAGCCCCTTTCAACACCCAGACCAAAACACACCTAGGAACTAGCATCATTTATGCAATTTTGTGTGTGCGTGTGTTTAATTTTTTTTATTTTAATAATTTTAATTTTAAAATTTTTAACCCCATTAATTCATTTCTCCCTTCAAAATGACGAAATTAAGGACTTCACCCCCCAAAAAAGAGCAGGAAGAAACGGCAGCCAGGGACTTAACCAACACAGATACAAGCAAGATGTCTGAACCAGAATTTAGAATCACAATAATAAGAGTACTAGCTTGAGTCAAAAATAGATTAACATGCTTTTCTGCGGAGATAAAAGAAGTAAAAGCCATTCAGGATGAAATAAAAAAATGCTATAACTGAGTTGCAATCATGAGTGGATGCCACAGCGGCAAGGATGTATGAGACAGAACAGAGAATCTGTGATACTGAGGACAAACTTATGGAGAATAATGAAGCAGGAAAAAAGAGGGAGATTAAGCCAAAAGAGCACGATTTAAGAATTAGACAAATCAGTGACTCACTAAAAGGGAACAGCATCAGAATCATAGGGGTCCAGAAGAGGAAGACAGGGAAATAGAGGTAGAAGGGTTATGTGAGTAAATCATAGCAGAAAACTTTCCTAACCTGGGGATAGACACAGACATCAAAATTCAGGAAGCACAGATGACTCCTATTAGATTCAACAAAAACCAACCATGAACAAAGCATATCATAGTCAAATTCAGAAAATACTCAAGCAAGGAGAGAATCATGAAAGCTGAAAGGGAAAAAAAAGTCCTTAACTTACAAAGGAAGACAGATAAGGTTAGCAGCAGACCTATCCACAGAAACTTGGCAGGCCAGAAAGCAGTGGCAGGATATATTTAATTTGTTCAATCAGAAAAATATGCAGCCAAGAATTCTTTATCCAGCAAGGCTGTCATTCAAAATAAAAGGAGAGATAAAAAGTTTCCCAGACAAACAAAAATTAAAGGAATTTGTGACCACTAAACCAGCCCTGTAAGAAATTTTAAGGGGGACTCTCAGGGGAGAAAAGATTAAAAAAATAAAAATAAAGACCAAAAGCAACAAAGACTAGAAAGGACCAGACAACTCCACCAGAAACTCCAACTCTAAAGACAACATAATGGCAATAAGTACATATCTTTCACTACTAACTCTAAATGTCAATGGACTCAATACTCCAATCAAAAGACATAGGGTAACATAATAGGTAAGAAAACAAGATCCATCTATATGCTGTTTACAAGAGACCCACTTTAGACCTAAAGACACTTTCATATTGAAAGTAAGGGGATGGAGAACCATCTATCATGCTAATGGTCAACAAAAGAAAGCCAGAGTAGCCATAGTTATATCAGACAATCTAGACTTTAAAATAAAGTCTGTATGAAGAGATGCAGAAGGGCATTATATCATAATTAAGGGGTCTATCCATCAAGAAGTCCTAACAATTGTAAACATTTATGTGCCAAATGTGGAGCACCCAGATCTATAAATCAATTAATCACAAACATAAAGAAACTCATTGATAATAATACCATAATAGTAGGAGACTTCAACACCCCACTCACAGCAATGGACAGATCATCTAATCAAAAAATCAACAAGGAAATAATGGCTTTGAAAGACACACTTGACCAGATGGACTTAACAGATATATTCATAACACTTCATCCTAAAGCAGCGGGATATACATTCTTCTCCAGTGCACATGTAAGGTTCTCCAGAATAGACCACATATTGGGACACAAATCAGTCCTCAACAAGTACAAAAATATTGAGATCATACTGTGCATATTTTCAGACTACAACACTATGATACTAGAAATCAACCACAAGAAAAAATTTGGAAGGTAACAAATACTTGGAGACTAGAGAGCATCCTATAAAGAATGAATGGGCTAACCAAGAAGTTAAAGAGGAAATTAAAAAGTTCATGAAAGCCAATGAAAATGATAGTACCACTATCCAAAACCTCTGGACACAGGAAAGGCGCTCATAAGGGGAAAGTATATAGCAATTCAAGCCTTCCCAAAGAAGGAATAAATATCTAAGATACACAACCTAACCTTAGACCTTAAAGAACTGGAAAAAGAATAAAACCAAAACCAGCAGAAGACAGGAAAAAATAAAGATTAGAGCAGAAATTAATGCTATAAAAACAAACAAAGAAAACAGTATAACAGATTAATGAAACTAGAAGCTGGTTCTTTGAAAGAATTAACAAAATTGATAAACCACTAGCCAGTTTGATCAAAAAGAAAAAGGAAAGGATCCAAATAAAATAAAAATTAAGAATGAAAGAGGAGATATCACAACCAACACAGCAGAAATAAAAACAATAATAAGAGAATATTATGAGCAATTATATTCCAATAAAATGGGCAATTTGGAAGATATGGACAAATTCCTAGAAACATATGAACTAGCAAAACTGGAACAGGAAGAAATACAAAATTTGAACAGACCCATAACCAGTAAAGAAATCAAATTAGTAATCAAAAATCTCGCAAAAAACAAGAGTCCAGGGTCAGATAGCTTTCCAGGGGATTCTACCAAACATTGAAGGAAGGGTTATCACCTATTGTCTTGAAGCTGTTCCAAAAAATAGAAATGGAAGGAAAACTTCCAAACTCTTTCTATGAAGCCAACATTACCTTGATTCCAAAACCAAAGACCCCATTAAAAGGAGAACTGTAGACCAACTTCCCTGATGAACATGGATGCAAAAACCCTCAAATAGATATTAGCCAATTGGATCCAACAATACATCAAAAAATTATTCACCATGACCAGTGTGATTTATTCCTGGGATGCAGGGCTGGATCAATATCTGCAAAACAATCAACGTGATTCATCACATCAATAAAAGAAAGGACAAGAACCATATGATCCTCTCAATAGATGCAGAGAAAGCATTTGACAAAATACAGCATCCTTTCTTGATAAAAACCTTCAAAAAAGTAGGGATAGAAGGAGCATACCTTGAGAAAATAAAAGCCATATATGAACGACCCAACGCTAATATCATCCTCAATGTGAAAAAACTGAGAGCTTTCCCCCTAAGGTCAGGAAAAGGCAGAGATGTCCACTCTCACCACCGTTATTCAACATAGTATTGGAAGTCATAGCCTCTGCAATCAGACAACACCAAAAAATTAAGTGCATCCAAATCGACCAGGAGGAGGTCAAATTTTCACTCTTTGCAGATGACATAATACTCTACATGGAAAACCCAAAAGATTCCACCAAAAAAATGCTAGAACTGATCCAGGAATTGAGCAAAGTTGCAAGATATAAAATCAACGCACAGAAATCGGTTGCATTCCTATACACCCACAATGAAGCAACAGAAAGAGAAATCAGAGAATCAATCCTATTTGCAATTGCACCAAAAAGCATTAAAAAAGTAGGAATAAATCTACCAAAGAGGTGAAAAATCTATACACTGAAAACTATAGAAAGATTATGAACGAAATTGAAGAAGACACACAAAAAAATGGAAAAAAAGATTCCATGCTCCTGGATAGGAGGAACACATATTGTTAAAATGTTGATACTACCCAAAGCAATCTACATATTCAATGCAATCTATATCAAAATAACCCCCAGCATTATTCACAGAGCTAGAACAAATAATCCTAAAATTTCTATGGAACCAGAAAAGACCCCTGAATAGCCAAAGCAATCTTGAAAAAGAAATCCAAGCAGGAGGTATCACAATCCCAGACCTAAAGGTATACTACAAAGCTGTAATCATCAAGTTAGTATGGTTCTGGCACAAAACAGACACTCAGATCAATGGAACAGAATAGAGAAACCAGAAATGGACCCACGAACATATTGCCAACTAATCCTTGACCCAGCAGGAAAGAATATCCAATGGGATAAAGACAGTCTCTTCAGCAAGTGGTGCTGGGAAAACTGGACAGCGACCTGCAGAACAATGAACCTGGACCACTTTCTTACACCATACACAAAAATTAACTCAAAACAGATGAAAGACTTAAATTGAAGACAGGAAGCCATCAAAATCCTCAAAGAGAAAGCAAGCAAAAGCCACTTTGATCTTGACCGCAGCAACTTCTTAATATGTCTCCAGAGGCAAGGGAAACAAAAGCAAAAATAAAGTATTGGGACCTCATCAAAACAAACAAACAAACAAACAAACAAACAAACAAACTTCTGCACAGCAAAGGAACCAATCAGCAAAACTAAAAGTCAACCGAAATAATGGGAAAAGATATTTGCAAATGACATAAAGTTAAAGGGTTAGTATCCAAAATCTACAAAGAACTTATCAAACTCAACCCCCAAAAAACAAATAATCGAGTGAAGAAATGGGCAAAAGATATGAATATACATTTCTCCAAAGAAGACATCCAGATGGCCAACCGACACATGAAAAAATGCTCAACATAAATGGTCATCAGGGAATTACGAATCAAAACCACAATGAGATACCACCTTACAGCTGTCAGAATGGCTAACATTAACAAATCAGGCAACAACAGATGTTGGTGTGGATGCAAAGAAAGAGGATTTCTTTTTCATTTTTGGTGGGAATGCAAGCTGGTGCACCCACTCTGGAAAACAGTATGTAATTTCCTCAAAAAATGAAAAATAGCACTACGCTATGACTCAGCAATTGCACTATTAGGTATTTATCCAAGGGATACAGGTATGCTGTTTCGAAGGGACACATGCACCCCAATGTTTAAAGCAGCACTATCAATGATAGCCAAAGTTTGGAAAGAGCCCAAATGTCCATTGATGGATGAATGGATAAAGAAGATGCGGTATATATATACAATAGAGTATTATTCGGCAATAAAAAATAATGAAATCTTGCCATTTGCAGCTTCGTGGATGGAAGTGGAGAGTATTATGCTAAGTGAAATTAGTCAGTCAGAGAAAGACAATATCATGACTTCACTCATATGAGGACTTTAAGACACAGAACAGATCAACATAAGGGAAGGGAAGCAAAAATAATCTAAAAACATGGAGGGGGAAAAACATAAGAGACTCTTAAATATGGATAACAAACAAAGGGTTACTGGAGGGTTTGTGGGTGGGCAGGTGGGCTAAATGGGTAAGGGGCATTAAGGAATCTACTCCTAAAAGCATTGTTGCACTATATGCTAACTTATTTGGATGTAAATTAAAAAAAAAATAAAATTAAGAAAATATTCTAACAAAGAAAACACAAGATATATAGAAAATAAATAATAATAGTGAATAAAATGAAAATTATAGCCTAGTGATAAAATGTAAGAGAATAATTTTTTTATGATTTTGGCACTAGGGAAATACATATTTCAAAGGAAATAAATCCATTTTTGCTTAAATTTGATATCCATATGGTCAGAGCATAAACTGAAAAAATCTTGAAGAAAATTTAAGTATCTTAGACTATAGCATTAATCTTTAATTTTGCTGTAAATTTCCTTATAACTTAGTGTTTTTTTGACCTGTATACACATTATGCATTTTTTACACAATAACTTTCAGTAAAAAAAAATGTCTGAACTAGACAGTTTAGTTTTATTTGATCTCTCACATTTAGTAAAGTTTATGCCAATATTAAATTTGGATTTCTTATTTTAAACTCTGTAAGAAGTTAAATTTTGTTAATTTTTTTGTTGAATTTTTTAAGACAAATAAAAATTGATATTATTTTCTCTTTTTAAGGTTTATTTTTTTTGAGAAAGAGAGAGACAAAGAGAGAATGAGTGGGGAGAAGCAGAGAGATAGGGAGAGAAAATTGCAAGCTGCCTGTGCACTGTCAATGCAGAGGCAGAAACAGGATTCGAACCCACAAACTGAGATCATGACCTGATCCAAAATCAAGATTTGGATGCTTAACTGACTGATCCATCCAGGTGCCCCTTTACATATTTTCAATTTTTCATCTTGTAGTGGAGTCCATAATGCAAGACATTTTCAAGATCTCTTGATTTACAATGTTAGTTAAAAATGTAAACTAAATACATGGAAATGTGAAAATGAAAAATTAGTAAAATTAAAATCCTTACTCTTGCTTTTTAAATATTATGAAAAATTTTAATTACATTGTATAATGTCAGGGATAATGTATTCTCTATTGCTGGTAGAACATATATTTCATTATAAATATAATGAAAGCACTTAAAATAACTTAAATAAAATATGCCAAAGCTGAAACAATTAACATAAGGCAACTTAATAAAACAATAATTCCAAAAATCAAAATTCTATTACATACAGGCATTGAGATATTACAGGCTTTCATCAAATACTTTTCTCCTCCTATTATTTACAATCTGGTTTAAGATATAGTCACATCTTGAAATATGGCCTGTGATGCTAATTATTGTTTTTAATGTCTACAATGACTAATGCTTCTCAGAATTTATTTGACTTCTGTAACAATTTTACTACCTTAATTGCTTGAAAATTTTCCTGACTTATCTTTAAATATCAAATAAAATAGTACTTCCTGGTTCTACTGTTATGCATCCTCTCCTTAGTTGTTATCATACATCTTTATAAGGGGTTAATCTGAGCTTGGACTAAAAGATATATGGAGATGTAGGAAATTGTGCTAACTCAGGGCCATCAGTCCAGGTACATAAAGAATGATAGAAGCTCAAAGAAAAGTAACGGAAGAGGAGGAAGAGGAGAAGGAGGAAGACAAGGAGGAGGAGGAGGAGGAGGAGGGGGAGGAGGAAACTATTAGAAAGGTGACCAAGTCCCAGAATAACTCAATTGAACACCAACTGATATTTTCAAAACTATTTTAAGATCTCATAACTTTTTTTTCCTCTTATAAGTTCTGCAATCAGTTATTTTGACAAAAGTTAATTGCTTCCCTGCAATGGATTTCTTAAAAAAAAAAAGGAGGATGTGTAGGGAAATTTTGGTGTTATGTCCTGGTTAGAGTGAAAAATAGAAGGTATACTGACCCTATTAATTTTCTAGGATGAATTAACTAATAAGGAAAAAGGGAAGTCAATTGTCAAAACTTATAAAAGAAATTGCTAAGAAAATGACTACAGGTGGGACCATTGGTAATGTATACTTTTGGAGTGGTTCTTGAGTTAAAAGCACTACCAAAAGACCATTAACAATACTGGCTAGAAAACACATATGATTTCCAGTTGTGCTTTGTATACAATTTTTCAATCTCAATGTCTTCACTGCCATGTATATCTCAATCTAGTGGGATGGTCAAATCGTTGACATTGATAGGAAAATAACTGAATAATCATATGCATTAATATATAAAATGAAATAATTTTCTATTAAGATGATCATATGGGTTTTAACCTTCATTTTGTTGATGTGATGTATCACATTGAGAAACTAATATAACAGGCAGGGGAAGTTAAGATGGCAGAGCAGTATGGAGACCCTGTGCTTGTCATGTCCCTGAAACACAACTAGATCAGCACTGAATCATTTGAATACACAGAAAATTGATGTGAGGGAAAACATAACAATCTGCATAACTTGAACTACAGAATTTGGCAGGTACGCAGTGCAGAGAGGTGGACTGGGGTAGACATAAACAGTGGAGCTGCAGATCATAGGGAGCCATTGTCATAGAGATAGAACAGAGAAACAAAGAGAAAGGGGGAGAGTGCAGTGCACTGGGATCATCCAAGGAAATCACTCTCCTAGAAAATAGCTGGAGAGAAAGAATGAAAACACTCGCAGGGGACTGAACAAGAAATCTGTTCTCCAAAAGCACTGGCGGGGAGAAAAAAGAGGGATTAAATACTACCAGCATTCTATAAACAGTGGAATGCAGAGTCTGAAGGTTCAGAGCTCTGTGCCTGCTGGTGCTCTGGTTAGGAAGTAGGGCAAAACCCCGGGAGAAGGCAGCAGGGTCTGAGGGGGTCCATGTACCAAACAGAGAAGTAGTTCCCCTACTTGGAGTGCATTGGATAGTAGCCATATGTCCACCATGTGGGCAAAGGTCCTCGCAGACCCCAGAGAGCAGCCACATTTTCTGGTACTGGGACAAAGATACCAGAGTGTAGTGAAACCTGGTGCCAACTGTGTGTTTTAATTTGCCATAATATCTGAACCTCTGCTGTTGAATGATCACACAAACATTTTCTGGTGAAAGCCAACATCCAGCCATTGCTCAGGGAAACACTCCTCTAGAGAGTCAGCAGGGGTAAAAGCCACAGGGGTCTCTGAAGTGTTGGGTTTGGAAACACAACCCAATTTGAGATAAAACACTTCAGGGAGGCACCACATGACAAACAGCTTGAACTGGGACAGGGTAGAGACAGGAAGTTGACCGAGGCCTGAGGCAAAGGAGGGGTACTTGATCACAGGTGGGTGAGAATGTGAAGTTCACACACCACAGACTAGGGAGCTGGGTGAAGCCATTTTCAACTCTACTGCACATGTGCATGTGTGCACACACAAGGATCCAACCAAGTAAGGCAACTACCGCCACCTAGTGGAGAATGAAGCTGTTACATCAAGCCTCACACAACTGCAGGTCCTCAGAAGAAAAGCACAAATCCCACCACCTCCTTAGTGAATGGACTATACTGGGCTTAAAAGTTTCAGTTCTAGGGGAAACTGGATGTAACTTTATCCAGGTTTCATTCTGTTTGCTGGTTTGTGTATTCATTTTTTGCTTCTGTTTTTGCTTAAATTGTTTTCTTTTCCTTTTTCTTTTTTCTTTCATTCCTTTCTCTTTCTTGGATACAGAGAGAGCAAATGTTGTTTTAATTGTATTTATTTTTCATTTAAAAAGTATTATTCTATTTTATTTTCTTTATTTTATTCTATTTTATTACTTGAATTTTATTTACTTTAAAATTTTTGCTTAACTTTCTTTTCTTTCCTTTCTCTTTTTTCTCTATTTTATCAAACTTCTTTCAAGAAGCAGTCTGAAACACCCCCAAGATTTAGCTTCCTTTATTTTATTTTTTTGGTTGTGTTTTTAATTTTCAATTTTATTAATTTTTTCTACTTTCAAAATGAAAGATGAACGAATTCACCTCAAAAGAAAGAACAGGAAAAAATAATAGCCAGGGATTTAATCAACACAGATATAAATAAAATGTCTGAAGTTGAACTTAAAACCATGATTATAAGAATACTAGCTTGGGTTGCAAAAAAGCATAAAAGACACCAGAAAATCCATTTCTGCGGAGATAAAAGAACTAAAATCTAGTCAAGCAGAATTTGAAAATGTCATAACTGAGATGCAAACTCGAACAGCTGCCACGATGGCATGGATGGACCAAGCAGAGCAGTGAATCAACAATATAGAAGATAAAATTATGGAAAATAATGAAACGGAAAAAAAAAGAGGGAAACTGAATCAAAAGAACAGGATACAAGACATAGAGAACTCAGTGACTTATTAAAAGGAATAACATTCGAATCATAGGAGGGAGTCCCAGAGATGAAGAGAAAGAAAAAAGGGCTGAAGTTCTATGCGATCAAATTATAGTGGACAACTTTATTAATCTGGAAAGGACACAGAAATTAAAATTCCAGAAGCACAGAGAACTCCCATTAGATTCAACAAAAACCAACCATCACCAAGTCATACCATAGTCAAATTCACAAAATACATATACAAGGAAATAATTATGAAAGCAGCAGGGGGAAAAAGTGTCCTTGACCTATAAGGGAAGACAGACCAGGTTCACAGGATATCTGTTCACTGAAACTTGGCAGACCAGAAAGGAGTGGCAGGATATATTCAACGTGCTGAGTCAGAAAAATATGCAGCCAAGAACTCTTTATCCAGTAAGGCTATTGTTCAAAAAAGAGGGAAAGATAGACTTTCCCAGAGAATCAAAAACTAAAGGAGTTTGTGAGAACTAAACCAAATATAAAAGAAATATTAAGGGGGAATCTTTGAATGGAGGAAAGACAATACAAAACAAAAAAAAAGAACAAGAGCAACAAAGACTAGAAAGGTCTTTACATAAACTTTACAGGCAACACAATGGTAATAAATTCACATCTTTCAATAATCACTCTAAATGTAAATGGACTAAATGCCCCGATCAAAAGATATAGGGCATCAGAATGGAGAAAAAAACAAGAACCATCTATAGGATGCCTACAGGAGACTCATTTTAGACCTGGGAACACCTGCTGATTGAAAAGGAGGGGATGGAGAACCATCTATCAGGCTAATGGACCTCAAAGGAAAGCAGGAGTACCTATACATATATCCGACATTTTAGGTTTAAAACCAAGACAGTAACAGGAGATGAAGAAGGGCATTATATCATAATTAAGGAATCTATCCACCAAGAACACCTAACAATTGTAAACATCTATGCCCCCAACCTAGAAGAATTCCAAATATATAAATCAATTAATAACAACCATAAAGAAACTCATCAATAATGATACCATAATAGTAGGGGACTTCAACGTCCCATTTAGAGCAATGGACAGATCATCTAAGAAGAAAATCTACAAGGAAACAATGGCTTTGAATGACACCCTGGATCAGACATGCTTCACGTATATTCAGAACATTTCATATTAAAGCAGCAGAGTACAAATTATTCTTGAGTGCACATAGAACATTCTACAGAATGGATCTCATACTGGGACACAAATCAGCCCTTAACAAGTAAAAAGACTGATATCATACTATGAATATTTTCAGACCACAACATTATGAAACTTGAAATAAAATATAAGAAAAAATATTGGAAAGACTACGATTAATTGGAGATCAAAGAACATCCTTCTAAATAATAAATAGGTTAACCAAGGAATTAAAAAGGAAATTAAAAACTACATGGAAGCCAATGAAAATGAAAACAAAACAGTCCAAAATCTCTGTGATGGAACAAATGCAGTCATAAGAGGGAAATATATAACAATCAAGGCATTCCCAAAGAAGGAAGAAAGTCCCGAAATATACAACCTGACTGTACACCTAAGTGAGATGGGAAAAGAACAGAAAATAAAGGCCAAAAACAGTGGAAGAAGGGAAATAATAAAGCATAATAAAGATTAGAGAGGAAATCAATGTTATTGAAATAAAAAACAAACAGTAGAACAGATCAATGAGACCAGGAGCTGGTTCTTTGAAAGAATTAAAAAAAAATGATAACCCCCTAGTCATATTGATCAAAAAGAAGAAGACAAGGACCCAAATAAATAAATAATGAATAAAATATATCACAATCAACAACAGAACAACAAAAAATAGTAAGAGAATATTGTGAGAAATTATATGCCCCCAAATTGAGCAATCTGGAAGAAATGGACAAATTCCTAGAAACATATAAACTGCCAAAACTGAAACAGAAGAAGTCGAAAATTTGAACAGACCCATAACCAGTAAAGAAATTGAATCAACAATAAAAACCTCCCAACGAACAAAATTCCAGGACAAGATAGCTTTCCAAAGTAATTCTACCAAACATTTAAAGAAGAATTAACACCTATTCTTTTAAAGCTGTTAAAAAAAAAAAAAAACGGAAGGGAAACTTCCAAACTCATTCTATGAGGCCAGCATTACCTTGATTCCAGAACCAGACAAAGAACCCATTAAAACAGAAAACTACAGAACAATTTCCCTGATGTACATGGGTGCAAAAATTCTTGACAAGATACTAGAAACTGGATCGAACAATACATTGAAAGAATTATTCACCATGATCAAGTGGGATTTATTCCTGGGATGCAGGGCTGGCTCAATATCCACAAATTAATCATGTCATACATCAAATGAATAAATGAAAAAATAGGGGCCACACAATCCTCTGAATAGATTCAAAAAACACTTGACAAAATACAGCATCCTTTCTTCATAAAACCCTAAAGAAAGTAGGGATGAAGGAACACACCTCAAGATCATAAAGACCATATATGAAAGACCCACTGATAATATCATCCTCAATGGGGAAAAATTGTTTTCTCCCTCAGGTCATGAACATGACAGGGATGGCTACTCCCACTACATTATTCAACATAATGTTGGAAGTCCTAGTCACAGCTATCAGAAAACACAAAGAAATGAGAGGCGTGCAAATCAGCAAGAAGGAACGGAAACTTTCACACTTCCCAGATAACATGGTACTCCATGTGGAAAACCCAAAATACTACTCCAAAAAACGGTCTGGACTGATGCATGAATTCAGCAAAGTTGCAGGATATAAAATCAATGTACAGAAATTGGTTGCATTTCTATACACAAATAATAAAGTAGCAGAAAGAGAAATCAAGAAATTGATCCCATTTACAATTGCACCAAAAATCATAAGATACTTAGGAATAAACCTAACCAAAGAGGTGAAAAATCTATACACTTAAAACTCTAGAAAGCTTATGAAAGAAATTGAAGAAGACACACACAAAAATGGAAAAATATCCCATGCTCATGGATTGGAAGAACAAATATTGTTAAAATATCGATACTACCCAAAGCAATCTATATATTCAATGCAATCCCTATCAAAACAATGAGAGCATTTTTCACAGAGCTAGAAGAAACAATCCTAAAATTTGCATGGAACCAGAATAGACTCCAAATAGCCAAAGCAATCCTGAAATAGAAAACCACATTGAAGGCATAGCAATTCCAGACTTCAAGATGTATTTCAAAGCTGTAATCATCAAGAAAGTATGGTACCGGCACAAAACCCAAAACTTAGATCAATGGAACAGAATAGAGAACCCAGAAATTTATCCACAAATGTATGGCCAACTAATCTTTGATAAAGCAGGAAAGAACATCCAATAGAAAAAAGACAGTCTCTTCAGAAATTGGTGTTGGGAAAACTGGGCAGCCACATGAAAAAAAATGAACCTGGACCACTTTCTTACACCATATACAAAAATCAACCCCAAATGGGTGAAAGACCTAAATAAAAGACAGGAAGCCATTAAATTCCTGGAGGAGAAAGCAGGCAGAAAACTTTGATCTCGGCTGCAGCAAATTGTTACTCAACACGTCTATGGAGGCAAGGGAAACAGAAGCAAACATGAACTATTGGGACCTCATCAAAAAAAAAGCTTCTGCCACGTAGTATTCCATTGTGTATATAAACCACAATTTCTTTATCCATGGCAATGAGAAAGAATAAAATATGGCCCTTTGGAGCAACGTGGATGGAACTGGACAGTGTTATGTTAAGTGAAATAAGTCATACAGAGAAAGACAGATACCATATGTTTTCACTCTTATGTGGATCCTGAGAAACTTAACAGAAGTTCATGGGGGAGGGGAAGAAAAAAAAGAGGTTAGAGAGGGAGAGAGCCAAAGCAAAAGAGACTCTTAAAAACTGAGAACAAACTGAGGGTTGATGGGGGTGGGAGGGAGGGGAGGGTGGGTGATGGGTATTGAGGAGGGCACCTTTTGTGATGAGCACTGGGTGTTGTATGGAAACCAATGGGACAATAAATTTCATATTAAAAAATAAAAAATAAAAAGCTTCTGCACAGTGAAAGAAACAATAAACAAAACTAAAAGACAATGAATGGAATAGGAGAATATATTTGCAAATGCCATATAGGACAAAGGGTTAGTATCCAAAATTTATGAAGAACTTACCAAATTCAACACCTAAAAAGCAAATAATCCAGTGAAAAAATGGGCAGAAAACATGAATAGACACTTTCCAGAGAAGACATCCAGATAGCTAACAGACACATGAAAAAATGCTCAACATCACTCATCATCAGGGAAATACAAATCCAAGCCACAACAAGATACCACTTAACACTAGTCAAAATGGCTAAAATTAACAACTCAGGCAATGACATGATGGCGAGGATTCAGAGAAAGGGAAACTCTTTTTGCATTGCTGGTGGGAATGCAAACTGGTGCAGCCACTCTGGAAAACAGTATGGAGTTTCTCAAAAAAGTTAAAAATAGAACTACCCTATGACCCAGCAAGTGCACTTCTAGATATTTATTCAAGGGGTACAGGTGTGCTGTTTCAAGGTGGGAAATGCACCCCAATATTTATAGCCAAAGCATGGAAAGAGCCCAAATGTGCATTGACATATGAATGGATAAAGAAGATGTGATATATTAATATACAATGGAGTATGACTTGGCAAACATAAAGAATGAAATCTTGCCATTTGCAACAACGTGGATGTAACTAGAGGATATTATGTTAAGCGAAATCAGTTAGAGAAAGACAATATCATATAATTTCACTAGTGTGAAATTTAAGAAACAAAACAAATGAATATAGGGGAAAGGAAGCAAAAACTAGATAAAAACAGAGAGAGACAAACCATAAGAGACTCTTAAATACAGAGAACAAACTGAAGGTTGCTGGAGGGATATTGGCTGGGGAATGGCTAAATGGATGATGGGCATTTGGGAGGGCACTTGGGATGAGCATTGGGTGTTGTATGTAGGTGATGGATCACTACTCCGGAAATCATTATTATATGTTAACTTACTTGGATTTAATTAAAATAAAAAAATTAAATTAAAATAAAAAACTAATATATCATTGTATGTCACTACATTCAGTAATAAACTTTTTTAAAATATAAAACATAGATCAGTAAAAACATAAAATAATAAAGTTTGATAACAATTTTCTTTTATCTTTTTTTAAAATTTTGAATATTTCATTTTAATTTAAGTTAGTCAACATACAGGGTTATATTAATTTCAAGTGTACAAAAGGAATTCAACAATTCCATATGACCTTGTGCTCATCACTACAAGGTCACTTCTTAATCTCCATCACCTATTAAAAACATCCATCCACTCACCTCCTCTTTGACAACCATAGTTTATTTTCTGTAGTGGAGGGTCTTTTTCTTGATTTTTCTCTCCTTTTTTTTGTTATTCATTTTATTTCTTAAATTGCACATGAGTGAAACCATGTGATATTTGTAATTTATCTGACTTATTTCATGTAGCATTATGCTCTCCATCTCCATCCATGTCATTGCAAATGGAAAAATTCCATTATTTTTATGGCTGAATAATATCCCATTGTGTATATATATATATATATATATATGTGTGTGTGTGTGTGTGTGTGTGTGTGTGTATGTATATATACATATATATTCATATATACCATATCTTCTTTTCCATTAATCAGCCAACGGACACAGACTTCATCCATAATTTGGATATTGTAATTTGGATATTGTAAACATTGCTGCAATAAACATAGGGGTGCAAATATCATTCTGAATTACTGTTTTTGTATTCTTTGGGTAAATACCCACTGTTGTGATTTTTAGATCTTAGGGTAGTTCTTTTTAACTTTTTCAGGAAACTCCATACTGTTTTCCAAAGTGTCTGCACCAGTTTAAATTCCCAGAAACAATGTATGAATGTTCCTTTTCCTCCACATCCTCACCAACACCTATTGTTTTTGTATTGATATATATATTCTAATTTTGGAGACCAAGAGAGAGAGAAAGTGCAAATTTGGAAGAAGGGCAGTGGGAGAGAGAATCTTAAGCAGGCCACACGGTCAGTGGGAGCCAGATGTGGGGTTCAATCCCATTCTAGGATCATGACCTGAGCCTAAATCAAGAATCAGCTCAACCAACTGAGCCACTCAGGCACCCCTTTTGTTATTGATTTTCACCATTCTATCAGGTGTGCAGTGATAGCTTATTGTATTTATGGCTTTTTATATATTTTGTATATAAACCCTTTATAAAATATATCATTTGCAAATATCTTCTCAAATTCCAAAGATTGCCTTTTGGTTTGGTTGATTGTTTGCTTTGCAGAAGTTTCTGCTTTTTTTGTAACCAAGTTTTTATTTAAATTCCAGTTTAACATACAGTGTAATATTAGTTTTGGGTGTAGAATTTAGTGATTAATCACATACAACACCCAGTGCTCATTACAAGTGTCTCCCTTAATACCCATCACCCATTTAATCCATCCCCCACCCACCTCTCCTTCAGCAACCCTCAGTTTGTTCTCTATAGTTGAGTCTGTTTTTTAGTTTGTCTTTCTCTTCCCCCCCCCCCCGCAATGTTCATGTGTTTTGTTTCTTCAATTCCACATATGAGTGAAATCATACTTGCCTTTCTCTGACTGACTTATTTTATGTAGCATTATAGTCTCTAGCTCCACCTACATCATTGCAAATGGCAATAATTTATTCTTTTTAATGGCTGAATAATATTACATATTGTATATATGCAACATCTTCATTATCCACTCATCAGTCTATGGACATTTGGGCTCTTTCCATAATTTGGCTATGGTTGAAAAGTCTGCTGTAGCATAAGGGTGCATGTAAGCCTTCAAATTAGTATTATTGTATCATTTGGGTAAAGAGCTAGTAGTGGAGTTCCTGGACTGTAGGATACTTCCAATTGTAACTTTTTGAAGGATCTCCATACTGTTTTCTAAAGTGGCTGCACAAGTTTGCATTCCCAGCAACAATGTTATACGGTTCCCTTTTCTAACCATCCTTGCAAGTACTTGTTGTTTACTGTGTCAATTTTAGCCATTCTGACAGGTATGAGATGATATCTCATTTTAGTTTTGATTTGTATTTCCCTGATGATGAGTGATGTTGAGTATCTTTTCATTTATCTGTTAGCCATCTATATGTCTTCTTTGGAAAACTGTCTATTAATTTCTTCTGCTCATTTCTTAATTGGATTATTTGTTTTTAGCTGTTTATTTTCATAAGTTCAGCATATATTTTGCATACTAACCCTTTATCAGATATGTCATTTGAAAATATCTTTTCCCATTCCATAGTCTTGCTGATTATTTCCTTTGCTGTGCAAGAGGTTTTTATCTTGATAATGTCCCAACAGTTCATATGTCTTTTTTTCCCCTTGCCTCAAGAGGATATATCTAGTAAGAAGTTGCTATAGCCGATGTCAAAAAGGTTGCTGCTTGTGTTCCCATATAGGATTTTGATGGTTTCCGTTCTCACATTTAAGTCTTTCATCCATTTTGAATTTATTTTTGTGTATGGTATATGAAAGTGGTCCAGTTTCATTCCTTTCTATGTTTGCCGTCCAGTTTTACCAACACCATTTGTTGGAGGGACTGTCCCCCCCCCCCCACTGGATTTTCTTTACTCCTTTGTAGAAGGTTAGTTGACCATATAGTTGTGGGTTCATTTCTGAGTTTCCTATTCTGTTCTATTTTTCTGTGTGTTTATTTTTATTCCTTTACTACGCTGTTTTGATCCTCACAGCTTTTTAACATAACTTGATGTCTAGAGTGATTATAATTCCAGCTTTTTTTTTGCTTTTTATTTATTTTTTTATGTCTATTCATTTATTTTGAGAGAGAGAGAGAGAGAGAGAGAGAGAGAGAGATTGTGCACGTGCATGAAAAGGGGAGGAGAAGAGAGAGAGGAAGACAGAATCCCAAGCAGGGTCTGTATTATCAGCATGGAGCCTAACGTGAGGCTTGATCTCATAAATCGAGACACATGACCTGAGGTGAAAGCCAGAGTCAGACACTTAACCAACTGAGCCACCCAGGAGCCCATGCTTTTTTTTTTTTTGTCATGAATTTTTATTTTATTTTATTTTATTTTATTTTATTTTATTTTATTTTATTTTTTAAATATGAAAGAGTCCATGTTTTTTAAAAAAAGCCTTTGGCTACTCAAAATCTCTTATGATTCCTTATAAATTTTAGGAATGATTGTTCAAGTTCTGTGCAAAATTCTCTTGGTAGTATGATAGCAATTGCATTAAAACTGTAAATTTTGGGGGGTAGTATATAAATTTTAACAATATTTGTTCTCCAATCCATGATCATGGAATCTCTTTCCATTTCTTTGTCATCTTCAAATTCTTTCAACAATGTTTCATAGTTTTCCCAGTACAGATATTTCACCTTTGTGCTTAGGTTTATTCCGAAGTATTTTATTTTTTGGTGCAGTTGTAAATGGGATTCTTTCTTAATCTCTTTTTCTGCTGCTATATTATTAGTGTATATAAGCACAACAGATTTCTGCACGTTGATTTATATCCTGCACCTTCCTGAATTAACTTATCAGTTTGAGCAGTTTTTTGGTGGTGTCTCTTGTGTTTTCTTTATATAATATCATATCATCTGTGAATAGTGAAAGTTTTCCTTCTTAGTGATTTAGATAACTTTTATTTCTTTTTCTTGTCTAATTGCTGTGGGTAGGTCCTCCAGTACTATGCTGAATAAAAATGGTGAGAGTGGACATCCTCATCTTGTTCCTGACCTTAGGGGAAAAGCTCTAAGTTTTTCCCCATAGAGTACTATGTTCCCTGTGTTATACACACACACACACACACACACACATTGATTACATTCTACTACCCTGTTTTCTAGGTCATTAATTAATTCTTATGCTTCTTATAGCCTACTCTTCTTCCATCAAACATGTTCCTTATTTTGTTCACAGAGCCCTTTATTTCTGCCATGTCATTTCTTATCTCTGTGTTAAGAGTGTCACTGATGTCTTACACTCTTTTCTCAAGTCTAATGAGTATATTTATGATCATTGCTTTAAATTCTCCATCAGGCATGTTTATTATATTTGTTTCACTTAGGCCTATGGACATGGCCTTGTCCTTTCATTTGGGACAGATTTCTCTGTCTTCTCATTTTGTCTAAGTGTCTGTGCCTGTTCATGTTTGTTATGAAAGTCAGCTATGTCTCTGGTTCTTGAGGGTAATCTTCTTATGAAGAGGTCCTGTAGTGCCATGCTATATAGTATCCTGTGTTCTCCAGGGCCTGACACTTCAAGGGGTGTCTCCAATGTGGTGTGCTGAGTGCTCTCTACTTTTGTGGCCTGGCCACTTTATACTTTAAGTCAATCATCTGCAGAGGCTCTCTTTGCCTATTGTGAGCAGTGTTTGGTCTCTCACCTGAATGCGGCCAGTTTTAACTAAACCTTCTCTTGTCTGTGAAATTAAACCTGCTGACACCACCATCAGAACAGAGGCCTTGAAAAACTTCTGATTCAGGAGACCCCAGGGGGAAGCTTTTGGGGTGATCTTCTGGGGGAGGGAGTCTGCAACACTGTGACAGAGGCAAAGGACACTAGCAGAAGTGAATCCACCAGAACACACGTGGGTGTGGCTTGTGAAAGTAAGTTAGATAGGGAGTGTGTGTTATGCACTGGTTTCTACAGGTAGTCCTGGTTTATGCTGAGGGCTGAGGGAGGGAAATGGAATATAGTTATGGGTCCATTTCTTGGTTTTCTATTCTGTTCCATTGACCTATGTGTCTGTTTTTGTACCAGTATCATATTGTCTTGATGACTACAGCTTTGTAATACAGTTTGAAATCTGGAATTACAATGCTTACAGCTTTGTTTTTCTTTTTCAGGATTGCTTTGGCTATTGAGGGTTTTTTGTGGTTCCGTGCAAATTTTATAATTGTTTTTTCTAGCTCTATGATAAATGCTGATGATATTTTGATAGTGATTGCATTAAAAGTATATATTGCTTTGGGTAGTATAGACATTTTAACAATGTTTGTTCTTCCAATCCATGAGCATGGAATGCTTTTCCAATTCTTTCCATCCTCTAATTCATTTTATAAGTATTCTATATTTTTCAGAGTAAAGATCTTTTACCTCTTTGGTTAGATTTATTTCTAGATATTTTATTGTTTTGGTTCAATTGCAAATTGGATCAATTCCTTGTTTTCTTTTTCTGTTGTCTCATTATTGGTGTATAAATATGCAATGGATTTCTGCATGCTGATTTCATATACTGTAACTTTGCTGAATTCATGTATTAGTTCTAGCAATTTTTTGGTGGAGTCTTTCAGGTTTTCTACATAGAGTATCATGTTGTCCACAAATAGTGAATGTTTGACTTATTTCTTACCAATTTGGATGACTTTTATTTCATTTTGTTTTCTGATTGCTGAGGCCAAAAATTCCAGTTCTACGTTAAGTAGTAATGGTGAGTGTGGGGAATAAGTTTAGGAATCCCCCATGCTTACTTACACCAATGGGTTAACAAGGCATAAAGAAATACAAAGCCATAGAATGCTCACACCCGAGTTTGGGTAAACCAGATTGGTACCCCAAGAATAGGGGAATGCAAAGACACCCCAATAATAAGGAGGTGAAATGCACCCCAAAGTAGAAAGGGGTGCAGAGCCCCCAGAATAGGGAGGGAAGGACAAAGTCCCAAAATAGGAACAGGCACAAAGGTGCCCAATACAGAGGTGTATGGAATAAACAAGATTAGATATTCAGGGTGGAAGCACTCTCAATTTAGTACTATAGAAGAAAATCTGCTTTCACAGGAAGATAGGTCCAAGTTAAGTAAATTGGTGAATTGGACTATGGACCTCTGTGCTGTAGGCAACACTGCCCAGAGCAGAAATGGTTAACAAAAGAAAAGTGCCTTATTAACCCTGAGGTTATTTCTCCTGTCTCATCCCCTAGGCTAGCTAAGATAAATAGGCATGGCACCTCCTGTCTGCTGTCAACAACCATCTACCTATCTGCCCAGCACCAGGATTTTGTTTTATATTGACCCAAACCCCAAATACTGTATATCTTCAAAGCCTCCCTCTTCCCTCACGTCCCCAAGTTAATGTTCACAGTTTCTTTGTCTGTGCATGTCTATCACGTTTGTTAGCCTTCTGATCTGAATAAATACGGGTCAAGGACCCTTATTTTCCTGGACATAGCCACCTCTCACTTTAATCCTGCATCAGCTCTTTTGCTGGCCAAGACAACTTTAGACTTAGAGTCTATGACAGGTGAAATGGTAATACTTGTCTTGTTCCTGACCATAGGGAAAAGGCTCTCAGCTTTTCCCTGTTTCAAAAATTCTCAACGATACTAGCAATTCAAATTCAACAGTACATTAAAAGAATTAATCATCATGATCAAATGAGATTTATTACTGGTGCAGGGCTGGCTCAATATTCACAAATCAATCAACTTGATACACCACATTAATAAAAGAAAAGATAAGAACCATGTGATGCTGTCAATAGATGTAGATAAAGCATTTGACAAAATAGCGCATTCATTCTTGATAAAAACCCGCAACAAAGTAGAGCTAGATGGAACTTACCTCAATGTCATAAAGACCATATATGAAAGACCCACAGCTAATGTCATCCTCAAAGGGGAAAAACTGTAAAGAGTTATTTTTTAGTAAGGATATTAACTTACTCTTTAGCCTTTCTTTTTTTTCTTTGTTATCTGCCTGATTGGCTTTTAGTACTGTGGGTTTTTTTCTGGCATATATTTGAAATATTGTGCCATCATATTTATCAATTTATTATGGTTTAACCTTTTCTTTTCTTGTCTTAAACACACTTACCCTGAAGCGATAAATAAAATAACCACTTACATTTTTTTAAATTTATGAATATTTGAAAGGCTATTTATATTCTTGAGAGAAGTTCTAAGGCCTTTAATATTTTAGTAAAAAATCCACAATTAATAAAAAAATACATTTTGTTGGAAAATAAACTTGGTGACAAATTTTTTAGATATACATTTCTTTTGACACTCATATGATTTTGCCATGGCTAGTTCACTAGTAAAGTCCTTAACTTTCTTTGTTAATTTTACTTTTTAATCACTGATGTCCCAATGTTCAGTGTGTGTGATAGTATCATCAAATGGCTTTAGTAGCTAAACTTGCTAGGAAGGCAGGATTAAGTAGGGAGGGTAATCAATCAATTTCATGGTGAAGTCAGAATGACCTCTTTACTAAAGCTCTTGTTGGGCATATATCAAATCATAACTGTGATTCTATATTGCATTTAGTATAAGTTTAAGAAGTGGCAGCATTTAGGGAACAGTTGAGTCTTCAACATTTCCTTTCATACAATATGTAGATATAACACAGGTAACCCTATCAGCAGGCAAGAAAATAGTTTCCCAGTTTTAATTTCTCACATTCTCATTAAGTAATATGTGTACAGGGTGTTCTATTTTATATTATTTTATTTATTTATTTTAAAGTTTGTTTATTTATTTATTTTGAGAGAAAGAAATCATGAGCAAGGGAAGGGCAGAGTGAGATGGGGGGGTGAAGAGGAAGGAGAATGAGAGAAATAATCCCAAGCAGGCTGCACACTGTTAGTGTGGAGCCTGATGCAGGGCTTAAACCCAGGAACCATGAGATCATGTACTGAGCAGGTCATATCCTTAACTAACTGAGCCACCCAGGCATATCAAAGATTTTTTTTTCTGAAAGGGGAACATGTGATATAATCGCTCATTTGTGTAAAGGGCACCTAAAGAATTTTTTTGCCATGAGCATTGGTTGAGGAACTATTTAAATTTTAACCTCCAGAGGAAAAAAAAAATATATATATATAAGCTGAATTCAATTTTTAATGAATCTGATTCCTCTACTTCTTTCTCCTTAAACACGTCTGTTATTGTTCAAAAAACTTTATACTGTATTATTTGTTGTTTTTATTATTAGACACAAATTACCCCAGTGTGGAATTTGGAGTTTATCAGCCATCCTAATACTACTAGAGTTCAACATCTCAAAGAAAATGCTATGATTTCATCTGGATCTTAAAGGATAAGCAGGATATGTAAAAAATATATGGATAATGAAGTCATTGATGGAATCACTGATATCACTTTGAGATAGGTTATATATGATACTTGTAGAGGAGAAAGGATTCTTTAACTAGCTTTTTAGGTTAAGAATGGTAGTAACATGGACAGCATTAAAAAGTGTGCCAATTGGGAAGAAAAGAAAAAGGTGAATTCAATTATTAGTGATATTGACTTTAAATTTAAAAACATCCAAGTATAACTGTCTTTTAGATAAGTATAACTATTTCTCTGGAGATTGATGACAGGGTTAGCAGTAATATATATAAAAGTTGAGTATTGAAATTGTAAAAAAAAATGGGTACATTTTGTAATGTTGGTAAGAGGGAAAGAGGAAGTGATGAATTCAATGACAGTAAAAAAAATAATCCCCTTTGAACTAATTGATGATCTTACTTTTCTACTGCTCGTATACATTCAGACATCACTAATGGACTTCTAGTCACCATGTCATAATGACTCAGGGATGTGTGTGGTGGTGGAGTGTTTTCTTATTTTTCTTCATTGAGCTTCATATCATATTTTTGGAAAGTAAAAGCAAAATAAAATAGGTAGACAAGTGTTTGAAAATAGGAAGTATCCTTAGTTATTTAATACAATATTACTGTAGGTCACTAGTAAGTACTTTATTTGAATATTGAATCTTTGACACTGACTAGTGTGAGAATGGCAGATTAATGAAAAGAATTTAAATATATTATCATGGTTTGCTTGAAGCTTTCAAAATTTCCTGAATCAGCATTCATTTCATCTTTGTTGACTTTACAAAGCAATAAAGATTATGTGAATGAGAAGCTGTGAAAACTCATGAGAAAACTCCATACACCAAAGTTTTATTTGTGGCTATATAAGAATCCTAAAACATGCTAGGAATATAAGATGGTGTACATTGGAGTTTTTCTTTTTAACTTTTCAGCAAAATAGCAAGATCTGGGACTGAGCAAATTTCTAAATGATAGTTTTATAAGACATAGTTTTGTTACATTTTCTGTGTTCGAGAATAACACTCTAATAACCATACATTATTATCTTGCCCTGCACCTAAAGGGTCTGTGAACACTGCACCAGGAAATAGTTTAATAAGATTATAGTTATAAATTATGTAGTTCACTATTGGCATTTACAGTTAGCAAGTAATTTACAGTAAACAAAAACCTGAGTTTGAAATAACGTATGATCAATGAAAAGTTTATCTTGAAGAGAAGATGAAAATTTTAAACTTTAGAAAGCATTTTTGCCTCTGCTGAAAAAAACAAAAAGTAGATATCATTTTCCCCAGGACAAATGGATTAAGTAGAGAAAGCATAGTGAAAAGATTATTGCTATAAAAATAGACTCTAAGTGTCTTAAATTCTGCCAAGATTATAATCACATGTCTTTTCATTTTTATTTTTATTCTTTAAAGTTTTATTTATTTATTTTGAAAGATAAAGTGTATGACAAGCGGAGAGAGAGGGAGAGAGAGAAAATCTCAAGCACACTCACCACTATCAAAGTAGAGCTCAATGCAGGGCTCGAACTCATGAACCTTAATCACATGTTTTGTTTTGTTTTTTATAGATTACATAGTTTTACACCGTGAAACTATACATCTGATTAAGAGAAACAATTTGTGAAAGGGAACTTTGAGACCAAAGGGCTTTGAATCCAGTAGTTGTTTAATAGACATGGAACAGCAGAAAAATAATGCACCCATTTTAAAAGAAATTTCTAAGAAATATTGAAACATAAGACCTTTAAATAACAGCTATTGTCCACAAATAATACTATTATTACATGGAAAAAATACATAGTGCCAATTTTCCAAAAATAAATTGATTATTTCTCATTGTGCTGGTTTCTTTTTTACTCCAAGTAACAAACGAATAAAACTTGTTAAAGCAATTGACTATTTTAGAAATAAAAGAGAATAAGCTTTAATATATGTACAAAAAAATCACAAATAACATAACGAGTGCCACTAGATAATAGTTACAAAAATACAGTTGGCAAAAAGTAAATGGAACATAATGAAAATCTTATTTCCTAGTATAGAAATCATATTTCTATGGAGAGGTGTATTTTGGGGATGGGAATGAGTTGAATACTTGGTAAATTGAATTAGATTCCCAAGAAAGATTTTGGAGGAACTGTTGACGGTATGGATAAGCTTTTTTTTTTTTCCAAGGGAAATTAAGCTAAGTGGAAGTTTTTATTTTTAATTTTGGCTTTTGGTTTTGTTTTGTTTTTTAATGCAATTTAACACCCATTGTTTAATTGTTTTAAAACAACACACAGAGACATGTAGAGAAATAGAATGTGAAATGAAGAAGCTGACCTATTGTAAGAAACATTAGGGGAAAAAATGAAGGCATTTCATGAGACTTTATATTATATATATATATATATATATTCAAATTAGTTAACATACAGTGTACTCTTGGCTTCAGGAGTAGAATCCAGTGATTCATCTCTTATATATGACACCCAGTGCTCATACCAAGAAGTGCTCTCCTTAATGCCCATCACCCATTTAACCCAAACACCAAACCACCTCCCCTCCAGCAACCCTCAGTTTGTTCTCTGTATTTAAGAGGCTCTTATGGTTTACCTCCCTGTTTTTTACCTTAGTTTTGCTTCCCTCCCCTTATGTTCACTGTTGTGTTTCTCAAATTCCATATACGAGTGAAATCATATGGTATCTTTATCTGACTCATTTCATTTAGCATAGTACACTGTAATTCCATCCACATTGTTACAAATGGCAAGATTTCATTCCTTTTCATTGCCAAGTAGCATTCCATTGTATATATAATGAAAATTTTAAGGAAGCTATTTTGCGAGATAATCCGTCTTTGTCTAATATGATATTTTTCTAATAAATTATAGAATTTGATAATTTTCTTTAGAGATAAAGAATTATTTGGTATAGGTTGAGGATGAGAATGGAGTGATAAGAGAGGCTCCACCCACAGGGATCCAGTTGTAATTGAGTTATACACATGGGCCTTTGCCTGTAGTGGCTGTTGCAAAGTGTGAGAAATATGTTGTTCATGGTGTTGCAGAGGGCGTCTTATTATATTTCTGTTCAATGAAGGATCCATTTATTTTGTCACATGGTCAGTTATTTTTTTTTAATTACAACTTCAGTGAGGTATAACTGAAATACATGTATTTGAAATACATGGGCACGTAGTCTATTGACCTGTGCAGGAGCATTTCTCTTGGGAAAAGACCTAACAGTATAATGGCTTGGCCATAGGGTATATGGATACTTACATTTATAAGAAATATCCAAATTACTTTCCTAATGATTTTATCATTTTATTATTCCTATCACAAGTATATGAGCATTCCAGCTGCTGAGCAACAAAATGGTCTATTTTAAACCCAGGCTTCTACTGAGAAATATTTTTTGCAACCAAATGGAGCAGAATCATAATAATTACGCATTCACAGAACAGTAAAAAATGTAACAAAAAGTAAAAATGTTGACTAGGGGGAGAAAATAAACACACAGAGGGCATATAGTTTACAAAGGGAGAACAAGAGTACTGATGCATAGGGGCACTTGTACCCCAATGTTTATAGTAGCACTTTCAACAAAAGCTAAATTATGGAAAGAGCCTAAATGTCCATCAACTGATGAATGGATAAAGAAATTGTGGTTTATATACATAATGGAATACTATGTGGCAATGAGAAAGAATGAATCATGGTCTTTTGTAGCCACGTGGATGGAACTGGAGAGTGTGATGCTAAATGAAATAAGTCACACAGAGAAAGACAGATACCATATGTGTTTACTCTTATGTGGATCCTGAGAAACTTAACAGAAGACCATGGGGAGGGGGAAAAAAGAGGTTAGAGAGGGAGGGAGCCAAAACATAAGAGACTCTTAAAAACTGAGAACAAGGTTTGGCAGGGAAGATGGTGTAGGAGGACGCTGGGCTCAACGCATCCTGCTGATCACTTAGATTACACCTACACCTGCCTAAATAACCCAGAAAACCGCCAGAAGACTAGCAGAATGGAGTCTCTGGAGCCAAGCACAGATGAGAGGCCCACGGAAGAGGGTAGGAAGGGCGGCAAGGCAGTGCACACTACACAGACTGTCGGGAGGGAGCAGGCGGGGGGGAAGGGCAGCCCACCAGCCAAGCAGAGCCCCCGAGTCTGGCTTGCAAAAGCGGAGGGGCCGGACGGAGTGTGTTTCAACAGCAAGGGGGAACTTGACATCTGGAAGGTTATAAGCCAACAGCTCTGCTCGGAGACCAGGAGTGCTGGAGGACAGCATGAGGGAGAGTGGAGCCCCGGATGACAGAACTCAGATGGTGGGGAACAAAGGCGCTCGCCAGAGCCATCTCCCTTGCCCACCCCCCAGCCAAAATCCGGGTCCTGCCAGGGAACTTGCTTGTACCAGGCAAACACCCAACGCTGTGCTTCTGCAGATTCAACCCTCCCTCGGGTCTGACTCCCTCCTGGTGCCGCAGGCCCCTCCCACCCAAAGAGGATCACCAAAAGAAAAGGGAGCTGAGCCTGCCCCTCCCACTCCTGTGTACCTTGCCTACCCACCCCAGCTAATACGGGAGATCCCAGGCACCACAAGTCTGGCAGTGTGCAAGTAGCCCAGATGGGCCACACCACCCCACAGTGAATCCTGCTGCTAGGAGAGGGGAAGAGAAGGCACACATCAGTCTGACTGTGGCCCCAGCGGTGGGCTGGGGGCAGACATCAGGTCTGACTGCGGCCCCGCCCACCAATGCAAGTTATTCAAGACAGCACAGGAGAAGTGCCCCATAGTCCCGCACCACTCCAGGGACTATCCAAAATGACGAAACGGAAGAATTCCACTCAGAAAAACGTCCAGGAAATAACAACAGCTAACAAACTGATCAAAAATGATTTAAACAATATAACAGAAAGTAAATTTTGAATAACAGTCATAAAATTAATCGCTGGGCTTCAAAACAGCATAAAGGACAGCAGAGAATCTCTTGCTACAGAGATCAAGGGACTAAGGAACAGCTAGGAGGAGCTAAAAAATGCTGTCAATGAGCTGGAAAATAAAATGGAGACAACTATGGCTCGGATTGAAGAGGCAGAGGAGAGAATAGGTGAACTAGAAGATAAAATTATAGAAAAAGAAGAAGCTGAGAAAAAGAGAGATAAAAAAAATCCAGGAGTACGAGGGGAAAATTAGAGAACTAAATGATACACTAAAGAGAAATAATATACGCATAATTGGTATCCCAGAGGCGGAAGAGAGAGGGAAAGGTGCTGAAGGGGTACTTGAAGAAATAATAGCTGAGAACTTCCCTGAACTGGGGAAGGAAAAAGGCATTGAAATCCAAGAGGCACAGAGAACTCCCTTCAGACATAACATGAATCGATCTTCTGCACGACATATAATAGTGAAACTGGCAAAATACAAGGAAAAAGAGAAAATTCTGAAAGCACTAGAGATAAACGTGCTCTAACATATAAAGGGAGACTGATAAGACTCATGACCCATCTCTCTACTGAACTTGGAAGGCCAGAAAGGAATGGCAAGAGATCTTCAATGTGATGAACAGAAAAAAATATGAGCTGAGAATCCTTTATCCAGCAAGTCTGTCATTTAGAATAGAAGGAGAGATAAAGGTCTTCCCAAACAACGAAAAACTGAAGGAATTGGTCACCACTAAACCAGCCCTACAAGAGATCCTAAGGGGGATCCTGGAAACAAAGTACCAGAGACATTGTTACAAGCATGAAACCTACCGATATCACAATGACTCTAAACCCATATCTTTCTATAACACTGAATGTAAATGTAAATGGACTAAATGTGCCAACCAAAAGACATAGGGTAACAGAATGGATACAAAAACAAGACCCATCTATTTGCTGTCTACAAGAGACTCATTTTCTACCTGAGGACACTTTCAGATTGAGAGTGAGGGGATGGAGAACTATTTATCATGCCACTGGAAGTCAGAAGAAAGCTGGAGTAGCAATACTTATATCAGAAACTAGACTTTAAATTAAAGGCTGTAACAAGAGATGAAAAAGGTCATTATATAATAATCACAGGGTCTATCCATCGGGAAGAGCTAACAATTATAAATGTCTATGCACCGAATACAGGAGCCCCCAAATATATAAAACAATTACTCACAAACAAAAGCAACCTTATTGATAAGAATGTGGTAACTGCAGGGACTTTAACACTCCACTTACAGAAATGGAGAGATCATCTAGACACACGGTCAAAAAAGAAATAAGGGCCCTGAATGACACATTGGATCAGATGGACTTGACAGATATATTTAGAACTCTGCATCCCAAAGCAACAGAATATACTTTCTTCTCGAGTGCACATGGAACATTCTCCACGATAGATCACATACTGGGTCACAAAACAGCCCTTCATAAGTATATAAGAACTGAGATCATACCATGCATACACTCAGACCACAATGTGATGAAGCTTGAAATCAACCACACGAAAAAGTCTGGAAAACCTCCAAAAGCATGGAGGTTAAAGAACACCCTACTAAAGAATGAATGTGTCAACCAGGCAATTAGAGAAGAAATGTAAAAAATATATGGAAACAAATGGAAATAAAAATACAACAAACCAAATGCTTTGAGATGCAGCGAAGGCAGTCCTGAGAGGAAAATACATTGCAATCCAGGCCTATCTCAAGAAACAAGAAAAATCCCAAATATTAAATCTAAAAGCACACCTAAAGGAAATAGAAGCAGAACAGCAAAGACAGCCTAAATCCAGCAGAAGAAGAGAAATAATAAAGATCAGAGCAGAAATAAACAATATAGAATCTAAAAAAACTGTAGAGCAGATCAACGAAACCAAGAGTTGGTTTTTTGAAAAATAAACAAAATTGATAAACCTCTAGCCAGGCTTCTCAAAAAGAAAAGGGAGATGACCCAAATGGATAAAATCATGAATGAAAATGGAATTATTACAACCAATCCCTCAGAGATACAAGCAATTATCAGGGAATACTATGAAAAATTATATGCCAACAAACTGGAAACCTGGAAGAAATGGACAAATTCTTAAACACCCACACACTTCCAAAACTCAAACAGGAGGTAATAGAAAGCTTGAGCAGACCCATAACCAGCGAAGAAATTGAATCAGTCATCAAAAATCTCCCAACAAATGAGTGTCCAGGACCAGATGGCTTCCTCCCAGGGGAGTTCCACCAGATGTTTAAAGCAGAGATAATACTTATCCTTCTCAAGCTATTCCAAAAAATAGAAAGGGAAGGAAAATTTCCAGACTCTTTCTATGAAGCCAGTATTACTTTGATTCCTAAACCAGACAGAGACCCACTAAAAAAAGAGAATACAGGCCAATATCCCTGGTGAATATGGATGCAAAAATTCTCAATAAGATACTAGCCAATCGAATTCAACAGCATATAAAAAGAATTATTCACCATGATCAAGTGGGACTCATTCCTGGGATGCAGGGCTGGTTCAACATTTGCAAATCAATCAATGTGATACGTCACATTAATCAAAGAAAATATAAGAACCATATGATCCTGTCAATCGATGCAGAAAAGCCTTTGACAAAATTCAGCATCCTTTCTTAATAAAACCCCTCGAGAAAGTCGGGATAGAAGGAACATACTTAAAGATCATAAAAGCCATTTATGAAAAGCCCACAGCTAACATCATCCTCAATGGGGAAAAACAGAGAGCTTTTTCCCTGAGATCAGGAACACGATGGGGATATCCACTCTCACTGCTGTTGTTTAACATAGTGTTGGAAGTGCTAGCATCAGCAATCAGACAACAAAAGGAAATCAAAGGCATCAAATTGGCAAAGATGAAGTTAAGCTTTCACTTTTTGCAGATGACATGATATTTTATATGGAAAATCTGATAGACTCCACCAGAAGGCTGCTAGAACTGCTAAATGAATTTAGCAAACTTGCAGGATACAAAATTAATGTACAGAAATCAGTTGCATTCTTATACACTAATAATGAATCAACAGAAAGACAAAGAAACTGATCCCATTCACAATTGCACCAAGAAACATAAAATACCTAGGAATAAATCTAACCAAAGATGTACAAGATCTGTATGCTGAAAACTATAGAAAGCTTATGAAGGAAATTAAAGAAGATATAAAGAAATGGAAAAAACATCCTGTGCTCATGGATTGGAAGAATAAATATTGTCAAAATGTCAATACTACCCAAAGCTATCACACATTCAATGCAATCCCAATCAAAATTGCACCAGCATTCTTCTCAAAACTAGAACAAGCAATCCTAAAATTCATATGGAACCACAAAGGGACCTGAATAGCCAAAGTAATATTGAAGAATAAGACCAAAGCAGGAGGCATCACAATCCCAGACTTTAGCCTCTGCCAGAAATCTGTAACCATCAAGACAGCATGGTATTGGCACAAAAACAGACACATAGACCAATGGAATAGAATAGAAACCCCAGAACTACACCCACAAAAGGATGACCAACTCATCTTTGACAAAGCAGGAAAGAATATCCAATGGAAAAAAGACAGTCTCTTTAACAAATGGTGCTGGGAGAACTGGACAGCAACATGCAGAAGGTTGAAACTAGACCACTTTCTCATACCATTCACAAAAATAAACTCAAAATGGATAAAGGACCTGAATGTGAGACAGGAAACCATCAAAACCCTAGAGGAGAAAGCAGGAAAAGACCTCTCTGACCTCAGCCATAGCAATTTCTTACTTGTCACATCCCCAAAGGCAAGGGAATTAAAAGCAAAAATGAACTACTGGGACCTTATGAAGATAAAAAGCTTCTGCACAGCAAAGGAAACAACCAACAAAACTAAAAGGTAACCAACGGAATGGGAAAAGATATTTGCAATGACATATCAGACAAAGGGCTAGTATCCAGAATCTATAAAGAGCTCACCAAACTCCACACCCAAAAAGCAAATAACCCAGTGAAGAAATGGGCAGAAAACATGAATAGACACTTCTCTAAAGAAGACATCCGGATGGCCAACAGGCACATGAAAAGATGCTCAACATTGCTCCTCATCAGGGAAATACAAATGAAAACCACACTCAGATATCACCTCACGCCAATCAGAGTGGCCAAAATGAACAAATCAGGAGACTGTAGATGCTGGCGAGGATGTGGAGAAACAGGAACCCTCTTGCACTGTTGGTGGGTATGCAAACTGGTGCAGCCACTATGGAAAACAGTGTGGAGGTTCCTCAAAAAATTAAAAATAGACATACCCTATATCCCAGCAATAGCACTCTAGGAATTTACCCAAGGGATACAGGAGTACTGATACATAGGGCCACTTGTACCCCAATGTTCATAGCAGCACTCTCAACAATAGCCAAATTATGGAAAGAGCCTAAATGTCCATCAACTGACGAATGGATAAAGAAATTGTGGTTTATATACACAATGGAGTACTACATGGCAATGAGAAAGAATGAAATATGGCCCTTTGTGGCAACATGGATGGAACTGGAGAGTGTTATGCTAAGTGAAATAAGCCATAAAGAGAAAGAGAGATACCATATGGTTTCACTTTTATGTGGATCCTGAGAAACTTAACAGAAACCCATGGGGGAGGTGAAGGGAAAAAAAAGAGGTTAGAGTGGAAGACAGCTAAAGCATAAGAGACTCTTAAAAACTGAGAGCAAACTGAGAGTTGGTGGGCGGTGGGAGGGAGGGGAGGGTAGGTAATGGGTATTGAGGAGGGCGCCTTTTGGGATGAGCACTGGGTGTAGTATGGAAACTAATTTGACAATAAACTTCATATATTGAAAAAAAACTGAGAACAAAATGAGAGTTTATGGGGGGTGGGAAGGAGGGGAGGGTGGGTGATGGATATTGAGGAGGGTATCTGTTGGGATGAACACTGTGTGTCATATGGAAACCAATTTGACAATAAATTTCATATTTAGAAAAATAAATAAACTATGTATAAAGAAATTTAAAGAAATAGAAAGGGAGAACACCTCCAAAGTCAATCAGTAAAATATGAAATCCACAAATTGGGGGTAATATTTTGAAAGAAATGTTGCAGCAAATAAAGCCTAAAGCCAACAAAAGAAGGGAAGTAATGAAGATTAGGCCAGAAGTAAATGTTATAGAAACAACAACAACAAAACTGTAGAACAGATCAATGAAAGTAAAAGCTGGTTCTTTGAAAGAATTAACAAAATTGATAACAACCTAGGTAGACTTGTCAAATAAGAAGAGAGAGAGAGACAGACAGAGACAGAGACAGAGATGGAGAGACAGAGACAGAAAAACAGAGAAACAGAAAAGACCCAAATAGATAAAATCACAAATGAAAGAGGAGAGATCACAACCAACACCACAGAAATAGAAACAATTATCAGAGAATAGCATAAAAAATTATATGTCAGCAAACTGGGCAGTCTCAAAGAAATGGACGAATTCCTAGAAGCACACAAACTACCATAAGGGAAACAGGAAGAAATAGAAAATTTGAACAGACCCATAACTAGCAAACTATTCAATCAGTAATCACACATCACCCAAAATAACAAGAGTCCTGGGCCAGATTGCTTCCAGGGGAATTCTCCCAAACATTTAAAGCAGAGTTAATATCTGCTCTTCTAAAGCTGTTCCAAAATATAGAAATGGAGCTAAAGCTCCCAAACTCATTTTATAAGGCCAAAATTATCTTGATTCAAAAACCAGCCAAAGATGCCACTAAAAAGGTGTATTTCAGGCCAATATACCTGTTGAATCTGCATGCAAATTCTCAACAATATCAGCATATTGAATCCAACAGTACATTAAACGAGTTGTTCACCACAATTGACTGGGATTTATTTCTGGGCTTCCGGGATGTCTTAATATCTACAGATCAATAAACGTGATACACCATATGAATAAAAGAAAGGATAAGAACCATATGACCCTCTAAATTAACACAGAAAAAGCATTTGACAAAATACAGCATCCTTTGTTGATAAAAACTCTCAAGGGGCGCCTGAGTGGCGCAGTCGGTTAAGCGTCCGACTTCAGCCAGGTCACGATCTCGCGGTCCGTGAGTTCGAGCCCCGCGTCGGGTTCTGGGCTGATGGCTCAGAGCCTGGAGCCTGTTTCCGATTCTGTGTCTCCCTCTCTCTCTGCCCCTCCCCCGTTCATGCTCTGTCTCTCTCTGTCCCAAAAATAAATAAACGTTGAAAAAAAAAATTAAAAAAAAAAAAAACTCTCAAGAAAGTAGGGATAAAAGGGACATATCTCAACATCATAAAATCCATATACAAAGACCCACAGCTAATATCATCCTCAATGGGGGAAAATTGACAGCTTTTCCCCTATGGTCAGGAACATGACAGGGATGTTCACTGTTAAATGCTCAACATAGTACTGGAAGTCCTAGCCTTAGCAATGAGACAACAAAAATAAATAAAACGCATCCAAATTGGCAAGGAATAAATCAAACTTTCACTATTTACAGAAAACATGATACTGTATGTAGAAAACCCAAAAAACTCCATCAAGATTTCTCTAGAACTGATACATAAATTCAGCAAAATTGAAGGATATAAAATCAACATACAAAAATCTGTTGCATTTCTAAACACCAATAATGAAGCAACAGAAAGAGAAATCGGGAATCAATCCCAGGTACTTGAACCAAAAACTATAAGATACCTAGGAATAAACCTAACCAAAGAGGTAGAAGATGTGTACTTGGAGAACTATAGAATACTTAATGAAAGATATTTAAAGGAGATGCAATAATGGAAAAACATTCCATTTTCATGGATTGAGAGAACAATTATTTGAAAATATCTATACTACCCAGAGCAATTTACACATTCAATGCAATCCCCATCAACATAACAGCAGCATTTCTCAGAGCTATGGCAAATAATTCTAAAATTTTTGTGGAACAAGAAAAGAACCTGAATAGCCAAAGTAATACTGAAAAAGAAAAGCAAAGTGGGAGGCAACGCAATTCTGGATTTCAAGCCGTATTATAAAGCTATATTTATCAAGGCAGTGTGATATTGGCACAAAAAAAAATAGATGCATAAATCAGTGGAACAGATTAGAAAACCCAGAAAAGGACTCAAATGTAAATGGTCATTTAATGTTTGGTAAAGCAGGAAAGAATATCCAATGGAGAAACTACACTCTATGGTGTTGGGAAAACTGGACTGTGACATGCAAAAAAAAAATGAAACTGAATAGCTTTTTCACACCATACACAAAAATAATTTCAAAATGGATGAAAGACCTAAAAGTGAGACAGGAAACCATCAAAATCCTACAGGAGAACACAGGCAGAATTCTCCTTGATGTCAGTTACAGCAACTTCTTACTAGACATGATTCAGGAAGCAAGAGAAGCAAAAGTAAAAACGAACTATTGGGACTTCATCAAGATAAAAAGCATCTGCACAGTGAAGGAAACAACAAAACTAAAATGCAACCTACGGAATGGGAGAAGACAGTTGCAAATCACATATTGGATAAAGCACTAGTATACAACATTTATAAAGAACTTATCAACTCAACACCAAAAATCCCCCAAATAATCCATTTAAGAAATTGGTAGAACACATGAACAAACATTTCGCCAAAGACATACAAATGGCTAACGGAGAAATGAAAGAATACTGAACATCACTCATCATAAGGAAAATGCAAATCAAAACCACTATGAAATACAACCTCACACTTGTCAGAATCACTGAAATTAACAACACAGGAAACAAGAGAAATTGGTGAGGATGTGGAGAAAGGGTAACCCTCTTACACTGTTGGTGGCGATACAAACTGGTGTAGTCACACTGGAAAACAGTATGAAGGTTCCTCAATCAGTTTCAAATAGAACTACCCTATGACCCAGAAATTGCACTGCTGGGCAGTTCAAAGGATACAAAAATACTGATTCAGCAAGGCACATGCACACTAATGTTAATAGCAGCACTATCAACAATAGCCAAATTATGGAAAGAGCCCAAATGTCCATCAACTGATAAATGGAGAAAGAAGTGGGGTGTGTGTGTGTGTGTGTGTGTGTGTGTAATGGACTATTACTCAGCCATCAAAAAGAATGAAATATTTGCATTTTTAATGACACAGATGGAACTAGAGTGTATTAGGTTAAGCAAAAAAACATCAGTCACAGAATGACAAATACCATATGATTTCACTTATATGTGGAATTTGAGAAGCAAAACAGATGAACATAAGGGAAAGGAAGGGAAAAATATAAGATAAAAACATATGGGGAGGCAAACTATAAGAAACTTAACAATAGAGAACAACCTGAAGGTTGCTTGAGGGTATGTTGTGGTGGATGTGGTAAATAGGTGATGGACATTAAGGAAGACACTTGTGATGAGCACTGGGTATTATATTTAAGTGATGAATCACTAAATTCTGCTCCTAAAATCAGTACTACAGTATATGTTAGCTAACTTGAATTTAATTTTTTTATGTTTCTTTATTTTTGAGAGGCAGAGAGAGACAGAGTGCGAGTGAAGGAGGGACAGAGAGAGAGGGAGACACAGAATCAGAAGTAGGCTCCAGACACTGAGCTGTCAGGCACAGAGCCTGATGAGGGGCTCGAAATCTGGAACCATGACATCATTACCTGAGCCGAAGTTGGATGCTCAACCAACTGAGCCACCCAGGCGCCCTTTAACTAACTTGAATTTAAATAAAATCTTGGAACAATACATACATATCTACATACATACATACACACATAAATCATTTATCTGTTCTAGTAGTTTTTTGGTAGAGTTGTTAGTGTTTTTCTATGCATAGTATCATGTCTTTTGTAAATGGTAAACATTTTACTTCTTTCTTACCAATTTGAGTGTCTTTTATTTCTTTTTTGTTATCTGATTATATGGTTAGGACTTTCAATATTATGTTGAATACAAGTGGTAACAGTGGACATCCTTGTCTTGTTCCTGATCTTAGAGGAAATGCTGTCAGTTGTCATCACTGAGTATGATGGTAGCTATGAGTTTTTAATATGTGGCCTTTCTAATGTTTAGGTATGTTCCCTGTAAATCTACTTGGTTGAGGTTTTTTATCATGAATGAATGTTGTAGCTTCTCAAATGTTTTTTCTTCACCTGCTGAAATGATCATATGGATTTCATGTTTTCTCTTCTTATGTGATGTATCACATGATTGATTTTCAAATATTGAACCACCCTTGCATCATTGAAATAACTACCACTTGATTGTGGTGAATGACTTTTTATAATGTACTATAGGATTCAATTTGCTAATATTTTATTGAGGATTTTGCATCTATTTGCATCATAAATAGCTTGTATGTTTGTGTCTTTTTTTTTTTTTGTAGTGTCTATCTGATTTTGGTATCAGGATAATGCTGGCCTCATGGAATGAATTTAGAATGTTCCCTTCCTCTTCCATTTCTCAGAATAGTTTTGGAAGAAAAGTAGAAACTCTTTAAATGTTTGTTATAATTCATTTGTAAATTCATCTGGTCCTCGACTTTGTTTGTTGGGAGCAGTTTGACTACTGATTTAATTTCATTACTAGTAAACAGTATGTTCAGTTTTTCTATTTCTTCCTGATTTAGTTTTGGTAATTTGTAGTTTCCAGGAATATCTTTTTTCTTCCAGGTTGTCCAATTTGTTGTCACATGTTTTTTCATAATATTTTCTTATAACTCTTTGTATTTCTTTGGTGTCTTTTATTTCTCTTCCTTAATTATTGATTTAATTTTTTTAAATTATTTATTTAAATTCAAGTTAGTTAATATGCAGCATAGTATTGGTTTCAGAAGTAGAACCCAGTGATTCATCACTTATATCTAACATCCAGTGCTCATCACAACAAGTGCCTTCTTAATGTCCATCACCATTTAGCCCATAACCCTGTGGAGATCTATATTCCAAAAAAAAGTTTCCAAAGCAAGACTCAAAAGCATCAAACTTTTCCAAAAATCTTAACTGCATCACAAAATAATGTAAAGAAGACTTATAAAAATACAAAAAATAACTACCACCCAATGAGGTACAGTAAAGATTGGACATGTTAAGTGGACACCTGAAAAATAGAAAGAAAATGACCCAAATCTAACTTTCAGAGATCCAAATGTGTAAGGTGAAAAATTACATTGGATTGGAAAGTGATAAAGAAAATTCAGTGAATTTGAAGTCACAGAAATAAAAAATATTCAAAATAAAAAATAGTCCAAAATCCCCCTAAAAGTGAAGAATGCATCAGTGAGCTGTTAAAAAAAAACTTCAAATAGCCAAAAATATTAGGCTAATCAATCAAATACTAATGTAGGTATTGTTGTGAAGGGACTTTTCAGATGAAATTAAATTTATTTGTCTGCAGATAATAAAAAGGAAGATTATTCCGAATTATCCAGGTGATCTCAGTGTAGTCACATGAGCCCTTAAAAGCAGTACAGAAGCGGCGGCTGGGTGGCTCAGTCAGCTAAGCGTCCGACTTTGGCTCAGGTCATGATCTCACGGGTTGTGAGTTTGAGCCCCGCATTGGGCTCTGTGCTGACAGCTTAGAGCCTGGAGCTTCCTTCGGATTCTGTGTCTTTTCCTCTCTCTATCCCTCCCATGATCATGCTCTGTCTCTCTCTGTCTCTCAATAATAAATAACGCTTTAAAAAAAGCAGTACAAGAAACAGAAGAGTCAGAGGGAGATGACAGAAAGGAAAACATGGGAAGGACTTGATCTACCATTGCTGGAGGGAGGTTGCATGGAAAACATAAGAGGGAAGGTGGGCAGCCTCTGGGTGCAATGATTATCCCCTTGCTGGTAGTCAACAAGAAAATGGGGACTCTAATCCTACAAACACAAAGAACTGAATTTGGCCAACAAATTAATGCTGCTTGATGTGGATTCTTCCCAAAATCTTTCAAGCAGAGACCAGTCTAGCTAATACCTTAATTTTCACATTGTTAAACCTAGAGCAGAGAAACCATCCAAGACAAACTGGACCACTGACCAGAGAGAACTATGAGATAATTTCTTTGTGTTTTCTTTAAAACTCTACGTTTGTGGTAATATGTTACAGCAACAAAAGAAAACAAACACAAAATGCAAAAAAAATAAAAGGCAAATCTACATTTATAGTTAAAGGTTTCAACAACTCTTTCTTGATCATTGATAGAACCATAAATATAAAATCATCAAAGATATGGTAGACTTGAAAAAGACAATCAACAAACAGGATATAATTAACACTTGGAGAGCATTCCATCAACCAACAATATAATTCACATTCTAAGTAAGTGATGGTTTTAATTGTTCCTTTTTGTTATACAAGTTATTTACCAGTGGAGGCCTGAGTATAAAAAGGATTCTTTTGTGGAGCAAATGGAACCCTCATACAATGCTGGTAGTAACATAAAATGTTATAATCATTTAGGAAAGCAATTTAGTGATTTTATATAAATTTAAGCATGCATCTACCATGTGACCCAGCTATTCTACACCTAGGCATTTACTCCCCCACGTGTAAAATGAAATTATATGACAACATAAAGACTTGAACATGAACAGTTATAATATTTTTCAATAGTCAAAAACTGAAACTAATCTACAAATTTATCAACAAACAAATGGTACACATTATGATCCAGTGAGAAATGGAAGATTATCCAGCAAAAATTTTTACAATTTATTTTACAAATTGTCCATTTAACTTTGTTTTACTACATATATTTCTAAGAAGTTATTCATGGAGGGGAAAATTTACCTCATTTAAAAATATCTAGGAATATTATATGTCATTAAAGTTATTGCATGGTATATTTTGATCTCAACAATTACACTTGTTGAAACATTTACTGAATACCCACTATGTCTGAAATTATGCTAGGACCAGGGATACAAAGATAAATAAGATGCACTCTTGGGGCGCCTGGGTGGCGCAGTCGGTTGGGAGTCCGACTTCAGCCAGGTCACGATCTCGCGGTCTGAGTTCGGGCCCCGTGTAGGGCTCTGGGCTGATGGCTCAGAGCCTGGAGCCTGTTTCCGATTCTGTGTCTCCCTCTCTCTCTGCCCCTCCCCTGCTCATGCTCTGTCTCTCTCTGTCCCAAGGATAGATAAAAGTTGAAAAAAAAAATTAAAAAAAAAAAAAAGATGCACTCTTTGCCCTCAAAGGTATTACTATCCAATGTGGGAAATAGGAAAAAAAAGATAAAATATAATATATGATAATATGTAGGTGTCACGGATATGCACACAAGGTACTTTTATGTAAATGTGTGTGTGTGTGTGTGTATGGAGGGGGCACCTGAGTGACTCTGTTGGTTTAAGTGTCCAACCCTTGATTTCAGCTCTGGTCATGATCTCATGATTTGGGAGATTGAGCCCTGCATCGGACTCTGTGCAAACAGCGTGGACCTGGCTTAGGATTCTCTCTCGCCACTCTCTCTCCCACTCCCTTACTCGTGCTCTCTCTCTCAAAATAGACAGATAAATATATTTTTTAAATGTGTGTGTGTGTGTGTGTGTGTGTGTAGTAGACGGGGGCTGTTCAGAGATGATAACAGGGTCAGGCAAGGCCTCTGAAGTGAGAATGTTCTCAAAGTTAGTTTTGAAGGACAATTAGGAGTTAAGGAGTCAAACGACGGTGGGCTGCTTCATTATTAACCGATTCAGAGGCTTGACAACATCTGGCACATTCAGGAACACTCAAATAGTTGTTTATGGCTGGAACATAGAGTGTGAAGAGGAACGCAACAGTGGGAGAGATAAAGGTAAAAAGATACATAGGATTAAGTTCATAAAGGGCTTTGCATTGTTTATTAAAAAGTTAAGATGTCAGGGAACATGACTGGCTCAGTCCGAAGAGTGTGCAACTCTTCAGGGGCACCTGGGTGGCCCAGTCAGTGAAGCGTCCAACTCTCGATTTCAGCCCAGGTCATGATCTCATTGTTCATGAGTTCAAGCCCCACATAGGACTCTGTGCTGATGGTGCAAAGCCTGCTTAAGATTCTTTCTCTTTCTCTATTTCTCTGCTTCTCCCCTTCTCCCTCTTTCTCAAAATAAATAAACACACATTTTTTTAAAGTTAAAAATAGAAATACCCTATGATCCAGTAATCAAATGAAAAGATATATACCAAAAATACCATATATATATATATATATTATATAAAACATATATACAATGGCATATTATTCAGCCATAAAAAACAATGAATTCTTGCCACATGCAGAAACATGGAGAGAAGTAGAGAATAATGCTAAGCAAAATAGAGAAAGACGAGTACCATAAGATTTCACTCATATGTGGAATTTTAGAAACAAAAACAATGAGCAAATAAAAAAAGAGAGAAAAAAAACAAGAAAGGGACACTTAACTACAGATAACAAGTTGATGTTTACCTGAAGGGAGGTAGGTGGGGGATGGGTGAAAGAGTTGATGGGGATTAAGAGTACAGTTAGCATGATTAGCACTGAGTAATGTATACAATTTTTGAATCACTATATTGTTCACCTGAAACTAATATAACACTGTATGTTAAGTACATTGCAATTAAAATAAAAAAAGAATATTAAAGAATATTCTTCAAGAAAATGAAGATTTTCATGGAGAGAGTGAGAACATTGCTCATGTTTATTGGGTATCTGCTATTCCTCATGGTAATCTGACTCTATGTTTGATATTTGACTATGAGCAGCATTTAGGACCTATGCTTCCCTTTGCTACTACCACATATCTGGTACTATAGATAAGGATACCTGCATGTCTCTTGAGATATTGGTTCCTATGGGAATCTGAATCCCACAGCCCCAGCCTGCATATGGGATCTCTTTTCCAGCCCCACTCTTTAGCCATTACAAAAGCCAAACCATCTCTCTGCTCTGCTCTTGCCTCTCCAGACCAGCTCATGCCTGCCATGCATTATGTAGACATTTCTTCTTTAAATTCTGCATTGTCTTGTAAAAAAGTGTTATCAGTATCAATATCTCACCTATTAATTGGACAGAATTCTTCCCACCTTCATGAAGGTGATCAAAAAACACTGGGACTATTTACAGATTTATCATATATAACCTTCTTTAAATACCAATTCAACCATTTGAGTTTATTTTTATTATTTCTATTTTTCAAAGGAGACATTTAATCTTCAGAGAGGTTGCTTAATCTGTCCAAAGTTACACAGATAATAAGTGGCAGTGTCAGGATTTGAATCAGGTTCTTTCAAAATCCAAAATCCTTGCAGAAAAGGGAAGGGCTGGGTAAAGTGCTGAGGATCTTGACTTTGCATTATTAGAGGCAAAATTTTCCTTATTTGTAAATCAAAGAAGTTTGGAAAGAAAAGTGATCAGTGAAGGTCACTCAGTTTCTATGGCTGTAATCGCTAGGAAAACTATAGTAGTGTGGACCTAGTCTGGTCATATTTTTTTTCCTAAAATTTGCATGGCAATTACTGGAAAGTGTTAGTGAATAAAGTCATTCTTGAAAACTTTTGCTATAGAGGTATCAAATAGTTCTTCCCAGTGGTCATTCTTTACTGTGTTATTTCCTTTTTGGCTTTTCTCAAAGAAAGTCCTGGCCTTTATTCTCAGCTCCTAGTAGGTAATCTATAAGTATCTGGAATAGTCCAAGGATGAGAATGTCTTTTTTATTCATTGTGGACCCTGTGGACACCTACTAGTTAATACTAATGAGATGATTCATCATAGGCCCATTGGGCCACTTGATATCAGCCAGACGTCCAGGGAACAAGGAGACTAGAGACTGAGTTCAATCACATGGGCAATCAATAAATTAATCATTTTTACCTACTAAAGTTCTACTAAAAAAACTCTTGACATAAAGTTCAGATAAATTTCTCAGGTTGGTAATATTCTCAGTGTTTTGTTACACAGTAATGATAAGAGAGTACTATATACTGAATGCTTATGTCTCCCTGAAATTCACGTGTTGAAACTTAATCCCCACTTGATGGTATTAGAAAGTGGGGATTTTTGAAGTGATTAGGTCCAAAGGTAGAGCCCCCAGGAATGAAAATATTGCTTTTATAAAAGAGATTCCAGAGATCTCTCTTGTTTTTTCTCTTGTACTGTTATAGTGAGAAGGTGACAGTCTATGAATCAGGAAGTGGATCCTTTCCAGACACCAAATCTGCTAAGACCTTGATCTTGGACTTCCCAGTCTCCAGAACAGAGATAAATAAATTCTATCATTCATAAACTGTCTAGCCTATGGTAAATTTGTTATATCAGCCTGAGATGACTAAGAAAAAATGATATTTCCTGAGAACAACAGTAGCTTTGCATGTAGGACCTTTCCTGGTTCTGCCTTATGTGTCTTTTCTTTTGGATAATGTTCTGTATCTATTCCTGTGGTAGACCATAATAGAGTTGCAGTGTGTTCTGAGTCTTTCCAGCAAATTATCAAACTGAAACTTCCAAACTTGTAGTGAATGTCAGAAGTGATAGTGGTCTTGTATGAATTCTTCCCTCTAACTTTGTAATTGAAACTAAACTGATTTTATTTGAGGCCAGAAACTTTGGGTGGACTTGGCTATTTGGAGAACTGCCCCTTAAACTTCACAATTTGGCTAACTCTAGAAATGTAATATAGTTAAACTGTAATGTAGTCATTTCTGATTTGGAGGAAAAGATAGCACGTATTAAAGAATTCCATCCATACCAAAATGTTAACATTTGTTGGTGATTTCCATATCAAAAATACACAAACAAACAGTGCAAATGGAGTCAGATTATTTTTAAATGTAAAAATGCTTCATTAGGTTATTAAATACTAGATAAACCTCATAGAAATTAACAGAAAATAGCATCAAATTATTAAGCACAAATAATTGTGAGAAATCTTAATTTCTGGGTAACAGTTCTATCTTATAGCTATGTGATAGATTATTTATATGCATAACCTGTTAGTCTAATTTATTATAAGCAACAGGACTTTATTTTATAAAGTCTTATATATTACATTACAGAGTATGCCACTACAGAGTGCTAAAATACTTTCTTGGGATAGAAAATAATTTTTAAAAGGATGACATGGTTATCTACTGTTCTGAGAAAAAAGTTCCATTTATTGCTGTATTAATATTGCAAACCATATTCCAGAAAATTAATGTAGTAACACAAGTTTTCAAATTTTCTATTATCTTAGATTTTTTACACAATTTTATAATATCTATATGCTTCCAGACTATGAAAGTATTAGAAATACTAATTTAATAGTTATCATTTAGTGCAGCAAGAACTAAAGCTCATTTTCACATAATTTATTCTGTTTAAAGAAGCCAATGTGAGTAATTGGTAGCAGGGCCCAATCATAAAGGAAAATAAGCACATTGGAAAAAAATTCACTACCATTATATCAATATGAACTTAAAGTATCACAGTGAATCTTACAAGGAAGATTTAGGATAATGATAGCAATTTTTAAATTTTGATTATTTTTGTTTCATTTGAAAGATTTGTGATGTGTAGAACTACACTTACATTACTATATAAATGAATATTAAGTGTAAAGGATTTTTACTGTGAAGGCACAAAATAAGACAAAATATGATTTTTGTTGCCACATTCTTCCTTATAGAAATGTCTTGCATAAACCAAGGGAAATTCTATCAGAAAGAAGTTTAATGCCAAAACAATGGAAAAAGAACCTGAGAAATAAACAAGCATTTCACTTTCTTGTCACAGTCCTCCCCAATTAGAATGTCCCACAAGATCCAGGGGAAAAGGCAAGGCTTAATTCCTAGCTATGACTCTTCAAGCCACAAACACTGAAATACAGACCAGAAAACTTTTTAATATGTGCATTTGTTGATGTGGAGGAAAAATGAAGCATATTTTCCCAGTAGTCTCTAGTCTTCCTAGTAGTCTCTGGAAGACAGTGTGGAGGTCCTCAAAAAATTAAAAATAGACCTACCCTATGACCTAGAAATAGCACTGCTGGGAATTTACCCAAGGGATACAGGAGTGTTGATGCATAGGGGTACTTGTACCCCAATGTTTATAGCAGCACTCTCAACAATAGCCAAGTATGGAAAGAGCTTAAATGTCCATCAACTGATGAATGGATAAAGAAATTGTGTTTTATATACACAATGTAATACTACATGGCAATGAGAAAGAATGAAATATGGCCTTTTGTAGCAACGTGGATGGAACTGGAGAGTGTGATGCTAAGTGAAATAAGTCATACAGAGAAAGACAGATACCATATGTGTTCACTCTTATGTGGATCCTGAGAAACTTAACAGAAGACCATGGGGGAGGGGGAGGAAAAAAAAGTTAGAGAGGGAGAGAGCCAAACTATAAGACTCTTAAAAGCTGAGAACAAACTGAGGGTTGATGGGGGGTGGGAGGGAGGGGAGGATCGGTGATGGTTATCGAGGAGGGCGCCTTTTGGGATGAGCACTGGGTGTTGTATGGAAACCAATTTGACAATGAATTTAATATTAAAATAAAAGCTGAGAACAATCTGAGGGTTGATGGGGGTGGGAGGGAGAGGAGGGTGGGTGATAGGTATTGAGGGGGGGCACCTGTTGGGATGAGCACTGGGTGTTGTATGGAAACCAATTTGACAATAAATTTAATATTAAATAAAAAATAAAAACTTTGACCCTAGAAATAAAAAAAATAATAATAAAATGTAAAAAAAGTGTACATGCACCCCAATGTTTATACCAACATTATCTACAATGCCAAATTATAGAAACAACCCAACTGTAGGTTGACTGATGAATGGATAAAGAAGAGGTGATACAGATATACAGTGAAATATTACACACGCATAAAAAGAATGAAATCTTGTCATTTGCAATGATGTGGATGGCCCTAGAAAGCATTATGCTAAGCAAAATAAGTCAGTCTGAGAAAGGCAAATACCATATGATTTCACTCATATGTGGAATTTAAGAAACAAAACAATCACAGTGGGGAAAATAGAGAGAGTGAGGCAAACCAAGACAAAGATTCTTAACTATGGAGAACAAACTGGTGGTTACCAGAAGTGAGATGGGTGAGGGGATGGGTTAAATAGGTGATGGAGATTAAGGACTTCACCTGTTATGATGAACGCCGGGTGTTGTATATAAATGTTGAAACGCCATAATGCACACCTGAAATTAATATTACACTGTATGTTAACTAACTGGGATTTAAATAAAAACTTTAAAAAGGAAAAAATACAAGGGACATATGATTTGTGTAATTTATTTCCTTTCAGAAGATAAGGAAGAATAATTTCATTTTCATTCCATGAAGCATATATAACTATCTAGGTACCAAACTTGAAACAACAAAAGCACAGAGATGAAATCTAAAAATGTAAGTGATTCATGGAGGTAGACACAATAACGTTAAATGTTCAAAAATTTAATTTATGAGTATATTAAAACTCATACACAATAATCAAAAACAATTGCACAAGTGTAAGGACGGTTCCAAATTATGAAATCTATTGTTATAGCAGTTTTCCATAATAGATCAAATAAGAAAACACACACATACATACACAAAATTTTTCTCTAAATATTGAAGCCACATTTGATAAAATGAACTGTCAGTTTTTGGCAAAACTCATGGTAAAATAGGAATAGAAGTAAATTTTTTCTATATGATAATGTACATCTGTCTCAAGCAGCCATGACCATGATTCACTTTGCTCATTTAAAGCAAATAAGAAGACATAAATGTATATACTATTGCTATTATTACTTAAAACATTTTGTAAATGTTAGCATTGGTATAAAACATGTAAAAAATATGATTTACAAGCATGAGAATCAAGGAACAATTTCGTGACAGTCAATATAATTACTGCAGAGAAAATTCAAGAGAATCAATTGAAAAGTAAATACCATAATTAGAAGACCACAAATACGAGCAGGCTACATGCATACTACTGAAAAATGAATGGGTCAACCAGGAAATCAAAGAAGAAAAGAAAAAATACATGGAAAGAAATGAAAATGAAAACACAATGATCCAAAACCTTTGTAGCAATAGTGGTCAGAAGAGGAAAGAATATAGTAATATAAGCTAAGCTTAAGATGCAAGAAAAATCTCAAATAAAAAAACCCTAATCTTGCATCTATAGGAGAAAGAAAAAAGAACAGCAAACAAAGCTTCAAGACAGTAAAGAAGGAAATGATAAAGATTAGAGCAGAAATAAATGATATAGAAATTTAAAAAATTGAACAGATTAATGAAAGCAGGAGCTGGTTCTTTGAAAAATAAAATAAAATTGATAAATCATTATGCAGACTTATCAAAAAGAAAAGACAAAGGACCCAAATAAATAAAATAACAACTGAGAGTGGAGAAATAACAACCAACACCATGGAAATGCAAACAAGTATAAGAAATATTATGAAAAACTATATCCTAACAAATTGACAACAGGGAAGAGATGGATAAATTCTTGGAAACACAAACAACCAAAACTGAAACAGAAACAAATAGAAAATTTGGACAGACCAAAAACCAGCAAAGAAATTGAATTAGTAATAAAAAAAAAATCTCCCAATTAAAAAAAATCTCCCAGCTTCACAGGCAAATTTATCAAACATTTAAGGAAAGGGGTTTCTGGTTGGCTTAGTTGGTTGACTGTCCTACTTTGGCACATGTCATGATCTTTTGGCTTCTGAGTTCAAGTCACACATCTGGCTGTCTGCTATCAGCACAGAGCCTGCTTCAGATCCTCCATCCTCCTCTCTCTGCCCCTCCCCCACTCCTGTCTTCTTGCTCACTCTCTCTGTCTCAAAAATAAATAAACACTAAAAAAAAAACCCTCACTGTTCAGGCTAAAAAAAAAAAAGACAAAATACATTTAAAGGAGAGTTAATAACTATTCTTCTCAAACTATTCCAAAAAGTAGAAAAGGAAGAAAAGCTATCAAATTTATTCTTTAAGGCCAACATTACCCTGATACCAAAACACAAAATTACTCCACTAAATAAAGAAAAATACAGGCGAATATCTCTGATGAACATGGAATCGAAAATTCTTAATAAAATACTAGCAAACCAAATCCAACAGTATATTAAAAGAAATATTCACACACACACACACAAAAATCATTCAGCATAATCAAGTGGGATTTATTCCTGGGCTGCAAAGGTGGTTCAATATTAATAAATCAATTAATATGATACACCACATTAGTAAAGAAAAATAAGAACCATATGATTCTTCCAAAAATTCAGAAAAATCATTTAACAAAGTAGAACATCCTTTTATGATAAAAACACTCAATAAAGTAGTGTTAGAGAGAACACACCTCAAAAAAATAAAAGACATATATGAAAAACTCACAGCACATATCATCCTTAACATGGAAAAATTGAGAGCTCTTCCTCTATGGTCAGGAACAAAACAGGAATATCCACTCTCACTGTTGTTATTTAACATACCACTGGAAGTCCTAGGCACAACAATGAGACAACAAAATAAATAAAAGACGTATGAATTGGAAGGAGGAAGTAAAACTTTCATTATTTGCAGATGACATGATATTGTATATAGAAAACACAAAGACTCCACCAGAAAACTGTTAGAACTGATGAATGAATTCAGTAGTCTTGGATACAAAAATCAATGTACAGAAATCTGTTGCGTTTCTATACACCAATAATGAAGCAGCATAAAGAGAAATCAAGGAATCAATTTCAGTTTTTTACGATTGCACTGAAAAACATAAGGTACCTAGGAATAAACCTAAACAAAGAGGTAAAAGACCTATGCTCTGAAAAGTATAAAACACTGATGAATGAAATTGAATGACACAAAGAAATTGAAAACCTCTAATTTTCATGGATTGGAAGAACAGATATTGTTAAACTGTTATATAATCCAAAGCAATGTACTCATTTAATGCAATCCCATTCAAGATACCAACAGCATTTTTCATGGTGCTAGAACAAACAACCTGAAAATTTGGGTGGAAGCAAAAAAATCCCAAATAGCCAAAGCATCCTTGTAAAAGAAAACAATATTGGAGTCACCACAATTCTGGGTTTCAAGTTATATTACAAAGCTATAGTGATCAAGACAGTGCACATAGACAAATAGGTCACTACAACAGAATAGAAAACCTAGATATGGACCCACAACTATATGATCAACTAATCTTCAATGAATCAGGAATGAATATCCAATGGAGAAAAAGGCAGTCCCTTCCACAAATGGTATTGGGAAAACTGGACAGCAGCATGCAGAAGAATGAATCTGAACGACTTTCTTAGACCATACACAAAAATAAATTCAAAATGGATGAAACACCTAAATGTGAGACAGGAAACCATCAAAATCCTAGAAGAGAACACAAGCAGTAACTTCTTTAACATTGGCTGTAACAATTTACTAGAAACATCTCTAGAGGCAAGGGAAACAAAAGCAAACATGAACTATTGGGATTTTCAAGACAAAAATTGCTGCATACTGAAGGAAGCAATTAACAAAACTAAAAGGCAACCTTTGGAATGTGAGAAGATATTTCCAAGTGACATATGTGATAAAGGGTTAGTATTCAAAATTGTCAAAGAAGTTATTAAACTCCTCCCAAAAACAAACAATCCAGTTAACAAATGGGCATTTTTCGGAAAAAGAAATACAGATAGCTAACAGACTAATGAAAAGGTGATCAACATCACTCATCATCAATGAAATACAAATCAAAACTACAATGAGATCTCACCTCATACATGTCATAATGGCTAAAATCAAGAACAGAAGAAACAACTAGTGCTGTTGAAGAACTGGAGAAAAGGGAACCCTCTTGCACTTTTGGTGGGAATGCAAACTGATGCAGCCACTCTTGAAAACAGTATGGAGGTTATTCAAAAAGATAATAATAGAACTACTCTATGATCTAGCAGTTGCACTACTAGGTATTTATCCAAAAAACCCCACAAAAATATTAATTTGAAGGCATATATATGCCAGTCAATGTTATAGCAGTGTTATCTACAATAGCCAAATTATGGAAAGAGCCCAAATGTCCATCTACAACTGACAATAGGATTAAGATGTGATATATATAATGAAATAGCCATAAAAATAATTAAAATAATAATAAATAATGAAATCTTGCCATTTGCAATTATATGGGTAGGGATAGAGAGTATTGTGCTATGTAAGCAAAATAGGTCAGTTAAAGAAAGAAAAATACCATATGATTTCACTCAAATGTCGAATTTAAGAAACAAAACAAGTGATCATGGGGGGAAATAGAGAGAGGCAAACAGAAAACACACTCTCAACTATAGAGAACTGATCTTTACCAGAAGGGGAGATTGATGATGGGGATGGGTTAAATAAGTGATGGGGATTAAGGATTGCACTTGTAATGAGCACTGGGTGTTGTATATAAGTGTTGAATCACAAACTGTACACCTGAACATAATATTACAGTTTGTTAGCTAACTGGAATTTAAATAAACACTTAAAAGAAAAAGTGGTTTATGAAAAGCATCATATGACTTCACTCATATGAGGACTTTAAGAGACAAAACAGATGGGGCGCCTGGGTGGCGCAGTCGGTTGAGCGTCCGACTTCAGCCAGGTCACGATCTCGCGGTCCGGGAGTTCGAGTCCCGCGTCGGGCTCTGGGCTGATGGCTCGGAGCCTGGAGCCTGTTTCCGATTCTGTGTCTCCCTCTCTCTGCCCCTCCCCCGTTCATGCTCTGTCTCTCTCTGTCCTCCCCAAAAAATAAATAAACGTTGAAAAAAAAAATTTAAAAAAAAAAAAAACAATAAAAAAAAAGAGACAAAACAGATGAACGTAAGGGAAGAGAAAAAAATAATATAAAAACAGGGAGGGGGACAAAAACAGAAGAGACTCATAAATATGGAGAACAAACTGAGGATTACTGGAGGAGTTGTGGGAGGGGGGATGGGCTAAATGGGTAAGGGGCATTAAAGAATCTACTCCTGAAATCATTGTTGCACTATATGCTAACAAATATGTATGTAAATTTAAAAAAATAAAAAATAAAATTAAAAAAGTTTATAAATATTTCTTCATTTAAACCAATTTACAGGGGCGCCTGGGTGGCGCAGTCGGTTAAGCGTCCGACTTCAGCCAGGTCACGATCTCGCGGTCCGTGAGTTTGAGCCCCGCGTCGGGCTCTGGGCTGATGTCTCAGAGCCTGGAGCCTGTTTCTGATTCTGTGTTTCCCTCTCTGCCCCTCCCCCGTTCATGCTCTGTCTCTCTCTGTCCCAAAAATAAATAAACGTTGAAGAAAAAAAAAAAAAAACCAATTTACAGGTATTATTTAATCCTTCCATAAACCTAACAAGTAGTCATTATTATTATCCTGATGTTATAAATGGGAATATTGAGACACAAATAAGTAACTTTCAAAAAGCACACAGCTAGTGGGGTGCCTGGGTGGCTCAGTTGGTTAAGCATCTGAGTTTTGATTTTGGCTCAGGCCATGATCTCACTGTGAATGGGATCAAGTCCCACATTGGGATCTGTGCTGGCAGTGCAAAGCCTGCTTGGGATTCTCCTTCTTCCTCTCTCTCTGCCCCTCTCCTGCTCATCATTGCTCTATCTCAAAATAAATAAAGTTAGCAAAATAATTATTAAAAAGCACACAGCTAGTAAGTGATGATTTATATGACTCCAAAGGCTGCACTTCTAACCAGTGTACCATGTGTAGTACAATATGAAGCTCACAGACTGAAGAGTATATAAACATTTATCATATGATGCTAATGGCATTTCAAGTCAATATGAAAATGTCAGTGTAAACTATAATTACTATGTTAATAATAGTGAAAAGAATTAAGTGGTGGACTAGTTCTATCACATAACATAACAAAAGAGAATTTTAATGGGATAAAATATTAAATGTTTTAATGGAAAAGAAAATGTTTTGGAAGAAAATATAAGTGAATATTTATATGATCTAGAACTTTGAATTAATTTTTAAGTACAAAAGACAGAAGGCACACAATAAAAGATTGATAAAATTTCTTTCATAAAAATTTAAGTATTCTGGGGCCTCCTGGGTGGCTCAGTCAGTTAAGCGGCCGACTTCGGCTCAGGTCATGATCTCGCCGGTCTGTGAGTTGGAGCCCCGAGTTGGGCTCTGTGCTGACAGCTCAGAGCCTGGAGCCTGTTTCAGAATCTGTGTCTCCCTCTCTCTGATCCTCCCCTGCTCATGCTCTGTCTCTCCCTGTCTCAAAAATAAATAAAACGTTAAAAAAATTAAAAATTTAAGTATTCTTAATGTAAATAAAAAAAGAAGCAAGCTCATGAGTAAAATTAAAAGAGAAATGACAAATGAAAAAATGGAAAACGTATTGAAGAAAGAAAAAATCAATAATATTAATATAGTGTTCTGACAAGACAATATGCAAGGGAGAAGCATTCTAGTAAAAAAATAAGCAAGGGACATGAAAAGAATTATCACAGAGGAAAAACAAATGGTAATAGGTTTGTGAAAAATGTTCAGTCATTAGTGAACAACAAAAATTAAAATACTGATGAGATGCAATTTTCCACCATGTTAGTGAGATGTTTTAAAGAGTATAATGTCCAATTTTGCCAAATCATTAAAATGTTACTTATGTAACTATTAATTAATTGTGTCTTTCTACAAGATTGATTTATCACATGCATTAAGAATCTTATAGGGGTGCCTGGGTGGTCCAGTCAGTTAAGCGATCAACTCTTGATTTTGGCTCAGGTCATGATCTCATGGTCAAGAGCTTGGCCTCTGCATTGAGTTTTACTCTGAGTGTGCAGCCTGCTTCAAGTTTTCTCTCTCTCACTCTGCCCCTTCCATGCCTGTGCTGTCTCTCAAAATAAATAAAACATTTAAAAAGAATCATAGGGGTGCCTGGTTGGTTCAGTCGGTTAAGCATCGGACTTTGGCTCAGGTCATGACCCCATGGTTCATGAGTTTGAGCCCTGCCACGGGCTCTGTGCTGACAGCTCAGAGTCTGGAGCCTGATTCAGACTGAGTGTCTCATCTCTCTCTCTCTCTCTCTGTCTCTCTCCTGCTTGCATTCTCTCTCTCACTCTCTCAAAAATTAATAAACATTAATTTTTATAATTAAAAAAGAACCTTGTAAGTGCCCATATAAAACCTAAATTACAAAAAAAACCAATATTTATTTGTAGAATAGAATATTACAACAGACATATGAAAAAATATATTTCAAAAAATACACTAAATTGCAATTGCCTCATTATGTATGTGTCTTCCCCACTAAAATATAGTCCAGAGATTATATTTAATATACTTTGTTCACATTTTTATTAAATTCCTCAACAACTAACACAGACCCTGGCATGTAATAAGCACTAATAAATATTTTCAAAATAAATGAATAAAAATTTAAAGATAAGTTTAATGTTCATGGAAACATTAATAGAAACTGTCTACAGTTCAATTCTAATTTTGTACTGAAAATTAACATAAGCACATGTTTAAGTCCATAGATACAAAACTGGAATAAGGCATGTTTATACTAATGAGGAATGGCTGATGAAATATAAAATACCTTAATTTTATTCTTAGAAATGTCCTGTTTTCTCCTTTTCCTAACAGGAACATAGTTCAAAAAATAAAAACATAATAAATTATTTTTCATATCATTAGAATTTATAAAATTCAAAGTTATTTAACTAATCAGAAAAATATATTGTACCCTGATCAAATAATTTATGTTTTGTATACAGAAAAAAATAGAGATGAAAACCAGTAAAAATTAAAGAAATAATGGGAAAAGTTTAAATTGTACTTTTCAGCAAAGTGGAAATTCAAACGTAAATAAAATTTTGAAAGGAGAGTTTAACTTCACTACTAATCAAATAACTGCATTTTCTCAACAATTTGAAGTTATTTAAAACAATTATCAATTGATTATTTTTATTAAATGAGATAACTCAATGACAGAGATAGTAATAAGGGGTACTTTCACATATTGCTAAAGTAAATAAAAATCAGTGGCATGTAACTGGAAATCAATTTATCAAGAACCATAAATTTTTTCTTCTATGTGTGTGTGTGTGTGCTTGTGTGTTTGTGAGTGTGTGTGTAAAGACTAGCAGAATACTACTCAAATATATTAATGGTAGATGAAGAATTCAAGATAATAAAAATAAGTATTTTTGTGATAATACATTTAATTATCTTCAAATTTAGAAATTTATAATTGCAAAACATTAACTAAGCAGGGATTTATTAGGGTTGATTTTAATTTTTTTCCTTTGTGTTTTTCTATATTTTCTTATTTTTGTATTTCTAATGATACACACTTTAAAGAATATGAATAAAAGATATTCTTATTTTTTGTTCTATCCTGGCAATATATTCTACAGAAACACCTAACTTCAGAAAAAAATAAATTTGCAGAAAATATAATCTCCACTGCAATGTTATTTCTAAGGAAAATTAAAATTTGAAATTTTAATTAATTGGGTTAAGTGAATAGGTATAGTAGAGTTAAAATTAACTGACTGAATATTATGCAATCATTTAAGACCACGTATAATGCAAAAGTTTTTATGATAACTGACAGAAATTATAAGAAGGTGACATAGTTAAATGGTTAGAATATTTAAGATATTTTTTAAATACTTCCCCAACTGTGTTTTCTCTTACTGTACAAAATTTATTATTTTGTTCCAGGGAATGAGGCAATATAAAAGTTATTTCTCAAAAGAAAGGAATATGACCAAGAGGAAGTCTGCCAAAAGATAAAAAATAAGAACCCCCTAAGTAAAAGAACTGCTGTAATACGGATATAGGAATATATGATAAGCCACTATTGACATATGAGATACATTCCTTTCCAGGTCTAAGCAGGGTTTCAGACTCACTCTGTTTAGAAATCTGAAAAGAGACCCCTGATATGGTGGGTGGTGTTGGTGTTGGTGATAGCAGCAGTAGTGATAACAAAAATTTTGCAAGGATACATAAATGAACCTGAGACAGTGCTCCTGATTCAGGAAAACCTTCACATGGCATGCAGAGTTTCCCTATTTCTAGTGAGAAATACAGAGATGTGGCAATAATGAGTACAGCAACAAGCAGAGGTCTACCTCGGGATGAAAATGCCTTAGATTAAGGGTAGGAGTGGAGCTAGGCTAATGATCCAGGGACAATGCCAAATCAGCTGCTCAATTGCTAAGATTTCATCCTTGATGCAGAATCCCCACTTACATACATACCTCCATTACCATGAAGTCATGTAAACACCACCCGCATTTTACCCAAGTGCCTTGTTGTGAAGAAATTCATGGAATGAGGAGGTCTGAAAGTAAAAATTTATAGAAAAAAAGTGTTAAAATGCTTCACTGAAGAATATCAGAATATGGTAAACTGACAAGTGCGAAGTTTTATTTATTTACTTTGAATATTGCCACTCAGTATGTTGGGAGTCAAGAAGATCAAATCAATTATAGGAGATACCTTTGCTGCTACATTCATACCTTTCCTGTCAGATACAAGGGCTATATTCTTTTTTGCGCTCACTCCAAGACCCAATAATATACTATTTTTTAAATGTTTATTTCTTTTTGAGAGAGAGAGAGAGAGAGAGAGAGAGAACGAACAGGGGAGGAGCAGAGAGAGAGGGAGGCACAGAATGTGAAGCAGGCTCCAGGCTCTGAGCTGTCAGCACAGAGCCTGAGGTGGAGCTCGAACTCACAAACCGTGAGATCATGACCTGAGCCGAAGTCAGATGCCTAACCGACTGAGCCACCCAGGCGCCCCTCCCCACAATAATATACTATTTAATTAACGCCTACTAAAAGAATAAATGTGTCTACTACATGAGAGGCAGTTTAGTGCATTTGTTAAGCTACAAATTCAATTCATGAATCATTAAGTTAATTAACATCGTCGTTCCTCAGTTTCTTCAACTATAAAATGAAGGTAATAACAGTATACATTACAACATATAGAACATTTCTTGACTTGTCATAAATGCTAAATTAATACTTGTTAGTATTTTCTGTTCTTTTGGATGCTGAGTTCCGGGAAGACACTACAAAGAATTTCAGTGGAGTGTAAGTCACAGACCCTGGGATGATAGATTGATAGATAAGTGAATGAATGAAGATAGAGATTGGAAGAGGCATAGAGAAAGGAGAGTAGCAATAGTATGTTTGAGGGAATTCTCTTTTTTTTCAAGTTTTTATCTTAATTCCAGTTAGTTAAAATAGAGTGTTATATTAGTTTTAGGTGTATGATATAGTGATCCAACAATTCCATACATCACTTGGTGCTCATCATAACAAGGGCACTCCCTAATCCTGTTTGGGGCTTTTTAAACTTCAGGGACTGAAAACAAGTATGCAAATGAAAAAAGAGGGTTAGCAACAGGTTGCAAGTTATAAAAGGTAAACCTACCTCAGGAGGACATATGCACAGAGATAAGTTATTACAGGCTTTTGTGATATTCACACAATTATATTTATGACTACTTCTACCCAAGAAATGTTATATTTTAATTAAGATAGTTAAGAAAAAAACTTACGTCAGTGGTTTATCATGGTCTTGCTTCTATGCCTTTCTGCCAGCCATTGAATCAAAACACTAATTTGCTTTGCTATTTTGTTTCCTAGGAAACTCTCACCTTGGACTGCGGAGTGGGGGATATTTGATGGGTGGTCCTGAAATTCTTGCTGTGCGCCCCCCTCCCGTCAAGGGAAAATCAGGCTGAGGGCAATTTTGTTATCTTTATTGACTACAGGATGATATAATGTAATTTATTATAGAAACATAAACACAGATGTGGTAAATGACTAAGAATGGATATATGAAAGGTGAAAAACAGTCAGTTGAAACAAAACTCACTGTTTTACTTAGGAAAAACTACATTTCTTGACTCTAATAATCTAATCATTATTTAATAGAGAAGATTATATAATTTAATTTACATCATTCTAGTAATTTTTGGATTTTAGTGAAACAAAAGAGCTATATTTGAATTATTCTTTAGTTTGTAAGTAGGTGTGCATTGTTCAAATTATTAGCTTTTCGAAGTCAATAATATCCTGGAAGCTATTTAAAAATAATGTAATTTAGTAATTACATGTATAATCCCTTTATTGTTTATGGCTGCTATTTATTCATTTAAGTCCTGGTATGAGCTCGTGATTACATTTTCAACTATTGAAAAAAGAAAATAATCTTCTGTCTGATCAGAAGTCAATGCAATTTCAATTAGGAAAAAATGTGATTGTTGAATAAATATTCATAAGGTACTTAAAAAATGTGTATCCCCACAAAAGTATTTCTTGATATTTTAAGTAATAGGTTGACAAATACAATAAATTTATATATTTTTGTATTTATGTGAAACTGTTTAAACCTCCTAAGTTAGTTTTCATCATTTGGCATCTGTTCTTTGGTTTGAAATAAATTATATTTTCTTTAGGGGCACCTGGGTGGCACAGTCGGTTAAGCGTCCGACTTCAGCCGGGTCACGATCTCACGGTCCGTGAGTTTGAGCCCCGCATCAGGCTCTGGGCTGATGGCTCGGAGCCTGGAGCCTGTTTCCGATTCTGTGTTTCCCTCTCTCTCTGCCCCTCCCCCGTTCATGCTCTGTCTCTCTCTGTCCCAAAAATAAATAAACGTTGAAAAAAAAATTTTAAAAAAAATTATATTTTCTTTAAACTCAGTAAATATTTGATATTACTGAACAATTTAAAAAAGCCTTTTCACTGCCTTATCTCCCATTTAATTTTCTTTAATACCTACACAAACTGAAAACCACACAAAAATAACATTGTTGCCTTGACAAATCACCATATTATAAAACATCAATAATTCTCAAAGCCAATCCTCACTGCAGTTACTGAAATCCCCAGGATGGTATCAATGACACTTACATCTGAAAAAGTGATAGATTGTAAAGATGGTACTTTAGCAATATCATATAATGACATAAGGGCATGAATTAACTCACCAGGATATCCTGAGAAGTAATCTAACAACCCAGCTGACTTTACAAATTCAACTCCTGTTGGATGACTCTTTGAGACCAAGATTGCTATCTGACCCTATAGGTTAACTAACTTGGATTTAAATAAAAATTTAAGGGACGCCTGGGTGGCTCAGTCAGTTAAGCATCCAACTTCATCTCAGGTCATGATCTCATGGCTTGTGGGTTCAAGCCCTGGGTAGGGGCTCTGTGCTGACAGCTCACAGCCTGGAGCCTGCTTTGAATTCTGTATCTCCATCTCTCTCTGCCTCTCTCTCTCAGAAGGAAAAAAAACATGCTAAAAATTGAATAAAAAATTTTTAAAAAGAAGGCTTTTGCGACATTCAAAAAGATAAATGAGCTAAAATTAAAAAATAACCCCGTGAACTGTGTATCATAACATCCATAGAGATATCTATAAATTCCGTAGTAGTAAACAATGCATCAAATTAACAATATTTTCTAAAGCTTATACAGTAAATGAAGTTTTAAAATATTTGGGTTATTATTAAGTACATTTCTATTACTGATGATTTAAAATTCTTATTTAATAACTGAGCTGTAACCTGATTCAGATTCTGTGTTTCCATCTCTCTCTGCCCCTCCCCTGCTCAAGCTCTCTCTCTCTCTCTCTCAAAAATAAGTAAATAAATAAATACATACATACACACATACATACATAAATACATAAATAAATAAACAAAGTTTAAAAAAATAAGTGAGCTCTAGTCAGATAATTTTAGTTTTTCCTTTTGGTCTTAGTAATAAAAACATAGATATCAACAAAAACTAAAAAATATTACATCTCAATATTTTATGCCATTTATAGATGTGTCTTTATTATGAATAATATATGTGTAAGTTCTAAAATAAATTTAGCTTATATGTTTTCTACTTTCATAAAATAACATTTTGCAAACTTATCTCCTTTCATTATTTTTTGAAGCAGAGATCCCAATAGTCCTCTATTCACTTTTGAATTATAAAAATAACTAAATATTGGGGCGCCTGAGTGGCTCAGTCAGTTAAGCATCCTACTTTGGCTCAGATCATGATCTCACAGTTTGTGAGTTCAAGCTCCACATCAAGCTCTGTGCTGACAGCTCATAGCCTGGAGCCTGCTTCCGATTCTGTGTCTCCTTCTCTCTCTACCCCTCACCCGCTCACACTCTGTCTTTGTCTCTGTCTCTGTCTCTGTCTCTGTCTCTCTCTCTCTGTCTCTGTTTCTCTCTCTTTCAAAAATAAACATTAAAAAGAAATTAAAAAAAATATTTAATAACATTAAACACATCTATAAAATTCCAGCACAAAATTAAGTATTTGACACACAAAATCAAAGAGCTATTACTGGGGATCCAAATAAAAGTGAGTTTACTTATTTCCTAAAATATTCTTGATTTTTTTTATATTTCTATTGGCTTAAGACATGCGTTGTTAAATTATCAAAGTAAATATGATGGACATAAGGTAAATCATTATTCATCCATACTCCTAAATATTTTAATTCTCAAGTAAATGTCATTGTTTTCTTATCATTGGTAGTACAGATGCAATGAATCATAGTTGGCCTGAAAGTATTCATAAATAAGTTACATTACTCTATTTTACTGAATACCTAGCCAGAAAATTGTCTCCATTTGAAATAAAGTTTAGTATTATTTTAGAAATTGATGTGTTGCAATTTTTTTCTCAAAAATTTTTGCAATATTCTACTGTTACATTCCATGAAATTAAAGAGAAATTGTGTTTTTTTTTTCTAATGTTTATTTATGTTTTGAGAGAGAGGGACAGAGTGTGAGCGGGGGAGGGGCAGAGAGAGAGAGAGAGAGGGAGACACAGAATCTGAAGCAGGCTCCAGGCTCCAGGCTGTCAGCACAGAGCCTGATGCAGGGATCGAACTCACAAGCTATGAGATCATGACCTGAGCCGAAGTCAGACGCTTAACTGACTGAGCCACCCAGGCGCCCCAAAGAGAAATTGTTTTTATGTGATAAGTACAAGGTAGAATGATTTCTTGTAAATTTTTAAAATTTTTCTTCTTCAAAGTAATATCAGTCTTGTATAAACATATCCAAGAAAGAATCAAATGAATAAAAAAGACACTTTATTATATATAAGACAATGCCCAAGATACTGCATAGCCATTTGTTTTCCAAATATAGGAATTTACTTTTAATGAAATGTATTTCTAAAGATTTTTAAGTTATTTTCTAAAATAAATGAGAGAAATATGTTGGTATATTCAAATATCTATTATTTACAAAGGAAACCATACAACTAAAAATATAAATTACAACATTATCAGAAATGACAGGTACTATAGTCCTTTTTAAACAGCCCTGTCTATAAATACAACACAGACTCCTTACAGAATGCTTTATTAACAGCAAAAGATAGTCTTCGAATATGATCTATGGTTGATTTGACTACAAGCCCCTTTAATACTAAGGAAGATTATTCTCCTTTAGAAAGAATGAAAAAATGTAATAAATCATTTCTCCCATCATCTTATATAGAAATGAAGTTAAGGTTATCAGTTGATAAGAATCTAAAACAGGAGATGATCCTTTGTATGAAAAGATAGAAAGTGAACATAAGGCTTTCTCACTTTGTGAAACTTCCGATATGGCAAATGTATAATCACTAAAATATGATGACATACATGAAAATAATTGAATTTACCTGAAACTACTCCAAGTTCTTTGCCTTTCCTTCAGAATTTGCTTTAGATTTAACATTAAATAATGTTTTATAAAGTTTTCTATTTGAAAGTTATGCTTTAATAAATACAATGATTTACTAGTGTACATTCAGCATAAATTTGTATTTTAACTGATAAGATAATTACATTAGAATATTCATCTGATGTTATCAATCTATTATATCTATTGAATAAATTACCTGTTTCAAAATTTGTGGTAGACCTTAAAAATTCCCTTTTAAATTCGAGTCATGCATTCTATACGTAGTAAATATATCAAACTATCCTGTTATGTTCTGGAAAAAAAAGGTAATTCAGTTCATTAAAATATTTTCCTTTCTTCACAGTATTTAAGACGTTATGACACAGAAATCATTTGATTAAAACTAAATAAGCAAATGAAAACCATAGAAAAAGCTCATTTTATTTACAAAAAGTTTTTTACAGAAATAAAATATTATTTTTAAATAAAACAAATTTTATGTTATAAAATTCTCTATCAAATATCCAAATGTAACCCCTCAAAACAAAAACAAATAAAACACAAAACAAATTGTTCTTTGACAAGTATTTTCAGCTGGTGAATAAACTAGCTAAATTAGATGGTATGCTAATATTAGTTAACCTTTCTACAGTAAGTCCAGGTTAGGTTGTTATAAAAAATGTATCATTTTGTGTGATATAATTCTTATGTTCATATTCTCCCTGCTGGATATTTATGGGTCCTAAATAATTTGTATTTCTGAAACTTCAATCTGACCAGATTTTATTCTCAGTGAGCTGTACACTAAATTGTTCATAATTTCAAAATTCCCAATGAAAACTGCCATGGTATAGCCCCAGCAATATCTCTCATCTCAACTAATAGCCTGCACTCCTGTCAATAGCTTCCACTGTCACACCCAGAATGTTCAGAAATTACATGTCCTCAGAAATTTTGCTAGATTCAAGGTCCCTACAGGGTTTTAGGTTGGTTTTATGGTTTTTTGGTTTTAGATTTGCAAAAATTTAATGTGATTTATTGCACTGATTCTTCAAGAGTATTTAGGAAGCAAAACAATGTGATACTTCCCACTATACACCACTACACTGAATCACATCTTTTGCTATAGTTTGCAGTATATAGTTCTCTGAATCTGTTTCACTAGTGGCACAAGAGAAGTTCTCATCTTCCTTATACTTTATGGGTACCTCCTATTTTGGACAGGATTATGTAGTGTAGAGATCCTTCAATCCCTCTCAGTAGTGCCTAATTTGGAGATCTTGGAGATTTGGGGACAGCTTCCCATCTTTGTCATAAATATTGTTTCTCCTTCCTAATTATATACCAAATCACTTATAGAGGAACAACTCTGCATTTCTATCTATCCTGAATTTTTCAAATAATAAGCCTAGTACCTTAGTTGTAATGACAGCTTTTGGAAAATTAGATGGATCTTCTACAAATACATACATTTGACACACATTATTAACCTTTATTTGATACAAAAAGGCATAAAACATGAGATAATCTGTACAAAAGATAAAATTTTGTTTTGTCTGAAATATAAGTCATATTTCTTCTATAACCCAAAAATGCATAACATAGTGCTTGATGAATAACTGGCTCTTGAAACTGAAAATACTACTGAAAACAGCCACTAGAGAGAGATAGTGAGGACCATTCTAAGAATGTCCTCCAAGGTTCTCTGGCTTGACTAAAAAAAGGGAGAACATTTGAGTGGGATACATCGATTTATTATGTCTCTAGTTTTTAGAAAATATTGTTTATTCGAATAGAAAATAAAAACTGGAGAATCCAAAGGGAGAACAAGGTATTTCAGAAATAAAGACATCCTAGAGAGACCCTAGGTGGAACTCAGAAGTAAGTCCTGGAAAGGAGAAATACAATCAAGGTGAGATAAAAGGAATCCATGTGTAAAGTCAAGGGACTACAAACAATTAATTGTTTATTTCAACCTAGGGCTCAGTAAAAAGGACTGAATAGTACCTAGAATTAAGACCTCAAAGAATGAGGTAGCAATTAAGAACTTTTGTGTATCAGGGCGCCTGGGTGGCTCAATTGGTTAAGCCTCCTACTTCAGCTCAGATTATGGTCTCCTGGTTTATTGGTTCCAGCCCTGTGTCAGGCTCTAGGATGACAGCTCAGAGCCTGGAGCCTGCTTTGGATTCTGTTTCTCCCCCACTCTCTGCCCCTCCCCCACTCATGCTGTGTCTCTGTCTCTCAAAAATAGATAAATGTTAAAAAAAGTAAAAAAAAGAACTTTTATGTATCAAAGGATTTGACAGGAAAGACAGTACTTCTTATGTCTTATCTTTTTTATTTTAGCCATTTTGACAGGCATAAAGTGATATTTCATTGTGGTTTTGATTTACATTTCCTTGATTATTATTGATATTGAATATCTTTTCATGTGTCTGATTGTCATCTGTATAACTTCTTTGGAAAAATGTCTATTCAAGGCCTCTGCTCATCTTTTAATCAAATTGTTATTGTTGTTGTTGTTTGGTTGGTTGGTTGGTGTTGAGTTGTATAAGTTCTTCATGTATTTTGGATATTAAAACCCTTATCATATATATCATTTACCATATGTTCTATTCAGTATGTTATCCTTTTCTTTTTTTGATGCTTTCCTGAGCTGTACAAAACTTTTTTTTTCATTTTTATATGGGGGGAAGGGGATGGACAAAATGGGTGAAGTTGTAATACTGTGCATGGTGACATATGTTAATTACACCTGTGGTAAGCATACCATAACATATAAAGTTGCTGAAATACTATGTTGTAAACCTAAAACAAATGCAACATTGTGTGTCAACTATACTCAAATTAAAAAAAAATTAAAAAAGAAACTGAAAGAAAACCTACTGAATAGGAGAAAATATTCACAAATAATGTCTCTGATTAAGAAATAACATACAGAATATATAAATAATCCATAAAACAAAACAAACAATTTAAAAATGGGGAAAGAAGGGATAGAACTAAGATGGCAGAGTAATAAGAAGACCCTAGGCTTGCCTCACCCTTCAAACACAACTAGATAAATATTAAATCATTCTGATTATCCAAGAAATTTACCTGAGGACTGACAGAACAAACTGCACAACTAGAAAGAGAGAGAGAGAAGAGGCCACATCATAGAAGGTAAGGGGCACAGAGAAATGGATCATGGGCCTGTGGAGGGGAGGGAGCCCAAGTTTCAGATAGGCAAGAGAGAGAGAGAAAGGAGCACAAAGAAGATCCCACAAGAAAAACACTTCCCCAAAGCCAGTGACTGGGAAAATGAGAGGCACTGATTTTCACGAGCTTTTTCAACCAGTAGGGTTCAAAAATTGGAGACATAGAGGTCTGTGGCATGGCTAGTATAGAGCCCTGAGAATGCTTTAGTGCTACTGTAGAGAAGGCAGGCAAGTAACCCAGGGGGCAGATGGCAGGATCTGAGGATTTCATTAGATGCACTGGGAGAGACATTTCCCCCTTGTTGGAGTGCATCTGAGAGAAATTGCATTGCCTGTCCAGGGAAAAAGAGGCTGGAAGGTGACATTTCCATCACCTGTCCCTCAGAATAGGCAGACACCTGATAAGGGAGGCTAACCCAGATACTGATCACTTAGTGTGCTCTGCTCCAAATTCCATGCTCCTGAGCACTGATGTGATTGCTCTTATGGGTCAAATCCACATCAATCCCAGAAGGGTGAGACCCAGCCCCAGGAGATTAGTACAGGCTCCTGCCACATCAAGTACCTAAAGTTTAGTGTTTTAAAAGTGAGTTGGCTTGGCAGGGAGAAAGCCCAAAATGCACTGAATTTCTCTAGGCAGGTGAGCAACCTGGACACAGACAGTGTGTAGATGGCCATCTGAAAAACACCTAGGATACACAAGTGCAATTTATTTGCTCTTTGGGAGGATTCCCTCAGAATAACAAGCACAAATAACCATCTCCAGAGACAAATCAGCTGCCTGACACCATTTCTCTCCCTGTAATCTGCTACTATTGCTTTTCTTGAGCAAGTGTGCCTGAGAACCAGCACAGTAGGCCCATCCACCAGAAGACCAGCACAAACCCCCCACATGCAGCACATCTACTGACCATAAACTTTTGCAAATCTTCAGTGCTAGTTGAAATACCATCACATCTCTTTTAACAAGCAGACCAGAGCACACCTAGTTAAAACTCACCACACTCCCTACTGCAGGCAAGGAGAAACTCTGCAGAGGAGTAACCTGAGGGGTAGAGCAGCCATAACACAGAAGCAGAGTCTATGCAGTATATACCAGAGGTACTTCCTTAAGGGCCAGGACCCGGACATAATATGGTCTCTTTTTCATAAAGCCATTACTCTCAGGAGGAGGAAACATAACAGGCTTTTCTAACACAAGGAAAAGATAGAGACCTAGACAAAATGCCAACACACAGGAATTCATCCCAAAAGAAAGAACAAGAAAAGGTCATGGACAGGTATCTAATGTAAACAGATATAAGTAATATGCCTGAACTAGAATTTAAAGCAACAATCATAAGGATACTAACTGGGCTTGAGAAAAGCACAGAAGATACCAAGGATTCCTTTATCTTAGAGATAAAAGAGGTTAAACCATTCAGGCTAAAATGAAAAATATGATAACCAAGATTCCAAAATGACTGGAGGTAATGACCACAAGAATAGAAGAATCACTGAAATTAATAAGTGACATAGAATATAGAATCATGAAAAATAGTGAAGTTGATCAAAAGAGGGAAAGAAAAAACCTTGGATCATGAATGGAGACTTAGGGAACATGGTGATTTCATGACATGTAATAACATTTATATCATAGGAATCCCAAAAGAAGAAGAGAAAGCAAAAGGAGCATAAGGATTATTTGAGGAAAGAATAGATGAAAAAAATCCTTAATTGGAAGAAGAAAACAGACATCCCAATCAAGGCATCACAGAGATCTTCCATCATAATCAACAAAATCAGGCCAACACCAAGACTTACTGGAGTTATATTTGAAAAACAGAGAAATTTTAAAAAATCCTAAAAACAGCAAGACAAAAGAAGTCCCTAACTTACAATGGAAGACAAATAAGATAGCACCTGATCTCTCCACAGACATTTGGCAAGCTAGCAAAGGAGTTACATGTTATATTCAACATGCTGAATGAGAAAAGTCTATAGCCAAAAATATGCTATCCAGCAAAGATATCATTGAGAATAGAAAGAGAGATAAAGAGTTTCCCAAACAAACAAAAATACTAAAGGAGTTTGAGACCACTAAGCCAGCCCTGCAAGAAATACTAAAGGGGGATCTTTGAGTAGTAAAGAAAGACCAAAAGCAACCAAGACTAGAAAGGAACAGAAACAATCTCCAGAAACAATAGCAAATCATGGAATAAAATGGCACTAAATTCAAATCTATCAATAATTACTCTGAATGTAAAATTCATATCTATCAATAATTACTCTCAATGTAAAAGAATTAAATGTTCCAATCAAAATAAATACATGTCAGAATTGATTAAAAAACAAGAAACATCTATATACTGCCTGCAGGAAACTCATGTTGGACTTAAAGACACTTGCAGAATGAAAGTGAGGGAATGAAGAAATATTTATTATGCAAATGGACGTCAAAAGAAAGATAGACTACCCATACTTATACAAACTAGATTTTAAACCAAAGGCTGTCACAAGAGATGAAGAAGGACAATATATCATAATTAAGGGGCCTAAACATCAAGAATATCTAACAATTGTAAATATCTATGACCCGAACTTGGAAATACCCAAATATATAAAACAATTAATAACAAACATAAGGAACTCATTGATAATAATGCAATAATACTATGGGACTTTAACACCCCACTTACATCAAAGGACAGATCATCTAAGATGAAAACTGACAAGAAAACAATGTCTTTTAATGACCCACTGGATCAAAAGGACTGAACAGAATCATTCAGAAAATTTCATCCTAAAGCAGCAGAATCACATTCTTCTCAAGTGCACATGGAACATTCTCCAGAATAGGTCACAGTATGTGATCATAAGGACTCACCAAATACAAAAAGATTGAGATGATACAAAGCATATTTTCTGACCATAACACTATTAAACTTGAAGTGAATCACAAGAAAATTTTTGGAAACACCAAGTGAATCACAAGAAAAATTTTGGAAGACTACAAATACATGGAAGTTTCACAACATGCTACTAAAGAATAAATGTGTTAGGGCACCTGGGTGGCTCAATCTGTTAAGCATCCAACTTCAGCTCAGGTCATGATCTTGTGGTTTGTGGGATTGAGTCCCATGTTGGGCTCTGTACTGATATCTCAGAGCCTGGAGCCTGCTTCAGATTCTGTGTCTCCCTTTCTGTCTGCCCCTCCCCACTCGTGCTTTCTCTCTCTAATTGTCTCAAAAAAACATAAACATTAAAAAATAATTTTAAAAAGAATGAATGTGTCAACTAGGAATTCAAGGAGGAATAAAAACTACATGGAAACAAATGAAAATGAAAACACAATGGCACAAAACCTCTAAGATGCAGCAAAAGCGGTCACTAGATGGAAGTATATAGCAATACAGATCTACTCAAGAAGTAAAAATTTCAAATTCAGAACCTAATCTTAAATATACAGAAGCAAGAAAAAGAACAACAAATGAAAGCCAAAGCCAGGAGAAGAAGGAAAATAATAAAGATTAGAGCAGAAATAAATGATATAGAAATAAAAATAAAAGACTAGAACAGATCAATGAAACCAAGAGCTGGTTTTTAGAAAGAATTAATAAAATTGATAAACCCTTAGCCAGACTTATCAAAAAGAAAACAGAAGGGACCCAAATAAAATCATAAATGGAAGAGGAGATATTACAAACAATACCACAGAAATACAAACTATAATATAATATTATGAAAAATTATATTCCAAAAAACTTGACAATGTGGAATAAATGAAAAAATTTCTAGAAATATATGAACTACCAAAACTGTAACAAGAAGAAATAGAAAACTTGAGCAGACCAAAAACCAGTGAAGAAATTGAATTAGTAATGAAAAATCTCCCAACAAACAAAGGTCCAGGGAGAGGTGCCTTCACAGGGAATTCTGCCAAACCTTGAAAGAAGAGTTACTACCTATTTTTCTGAAATGACTTCAAAAAATTTAAATTGAAGGAAAACTTCCAAACTCATTCTACAAGACCAGAATTACCTTGATTCTAAAACCAAAGATCCCACTACAAAAAGAGGCCAATAACCTGACGAACGTGTATGCAAAATTTCTCAACACAATACTACCAAACTGAATCCAATGGTACATTAAAAGAATCATCCACCTTGATTAAATGGGATTTACTCCTGGGTTACAAGAGTGGTTCAATATTCACAATCAAGCAACGTGATACATCACATGAGTAAAAGAAAGGATAAGAACCATGTGATCCTCTCAACAGATGCAGAAAAAGCATTTGAGAAAGTACAGCATCCATTCTTTATAAAAACCCTCAACAAGGTGGGGATACAGAGAACATACCTCAACATCAAAAAGGTGATGTATGAAATATCCACAGATTATTCCATCCTCAATTGGGAAAAACTGAAAACTTTTCCTTTCTGGTCAGGAGAAAGATGGGAATGTCCACTCTCACCATTTTTATTTAACATAGTGGTGAAAGTCCTAGCTTCACCAATCAGACAACTAAAAGAGATAAAAAACAGTCAAACTGGAAAGGAAGTAGTCAAAGTTTCACTTTTTGCAGACAAAATGATATTCTATGTTGAAAACCTGAAAAATTCCATGAAAAAAATTGCTAGGAAAACCTGAAAAACTCCATGAAAAAAATTGCTCACTGATACATGAATTCAGTAAAGTTGCAGGGCACAAAGTCAATTTATAGGAATCAGTAGCTTTTCTACAAAGCAATAAAGCAGCAGAAAGAGAAATCAAGGGATTGATCCAATTTATAATTTCACCAAAAATAACAAGAAACCTAGGAACAAAACTAACCAAAGGGGTAAAAGATCTGTACTCTAAAAACTATAAAAACTTGTGAAAGAAATTGAAGATGATACAAATAAATGGAAAAAAATTACACGCATTGTAAGAACAACTATTGTTAAAATGTCTATACTACCCAATGAAATCTAGACATTTAATGTGATCCTGATAAAATACCACCAGCGTTTTTCACAGAGCTGGAACAAACAATCCTAAAATTTGTAAGGAGTTGTTCTTTTCTTTTCTGGAAAAGACCTCGAATAGCCAAAACAATCTTGAAAAAGAAAAGCACAGCTGGAAGCATCACAATTCTGGACTTAAGTTATAATACACACCTGTATTGATCAAGACATTACAGGACTGGCAAAAAACAAACCCACAGATCATTGGAACAGAATAGAAAACCCAGAAATAGACTCATAACTATATGGGCAACTAATATTTGGTGAAACAGGAAATAATATTCAATAAAAAAAAACAATCTCCAACAAATGGTGCTGGGAGAACTGGACAGCAATATGCAAAAGAATGAAACTGTACCATTTTCGCACACCATACACAAAAACAAATTCAAAATGAAACTTAAATAGAAGACCTGTAACCACCAAAATCCTAGAGAAGAACAAAGGCAGTAAATTGACATTGGATGTAGCGACTTCATATAGATACATCTCAAGAGGCAAGGGGAACAAAAACAAAAATGAACTATTGTGACTTCACCAAAACAAAACTTCTGCCCAGGAAGGAAACAATCAACAAAACTAAAAGGCAATCTTCAGAATGGGAGAAGAAATTTGCAAATGACATGTGATAAGGGGTTAGTATCCAAAATATATAAAGAACTTATAAAACAAAACATCCAAAAAACAAATAGTCCAGTTAAAAAATGGGCAGAAAGTATGAATAGACATTTTGCCAAAGAAGACATACAGATGGCCAATAGACACATGCAAAGTTGCTTACCATCACTCATCATTGGGAAATGCAAACCAAACTATGATGAGATACCACTTCACACCTGTTTGAATGGCCAAAATTAACAACACATGAAACAACAGAGGTTGACAAGGATGTGGAGGAAGGTGAAACCTTTTACACTCTTGGTGGGAATGCAAACTGATGCAGCCACTGTGCAAAACAGTATGTAGCTTCCTCAAAAAACTGAACTACCCTATGATACAACAATTGCACTATTAGGTATTTACCCAAAAGTTAAAAAAATACTGATTCGAAGGGATACATGCATTCTGATGCTCATATCAACATTATCTACAATACCCAAATTATGGAAAGAGGTCAAATGTCCATTTTCTGATGAATGGATAAAAGAGAGGGGTTATCTATCTATCTATCTACAATGTAATATTACTCCACCACAAAAAATAATGAAATCTTGCCATTTTCAATGACCTGGAAGGAGTTAGAGAGTATAATTCTGAGTGTAAAAGCCAATCAGAAAAAGACAAATACATATTATTTCAGTCATATGTAGAATTTAAGAGACATAACAGATGAACACACTGAGGTTTTCTGTAGGGGAGGTGGGGGGTTAACTTAATGATGGGTATTAAGGAGGGCACATATTGTTTTGAGCACTTTGTGTTATATGTAAATGATGAATCATTAAATCCTACACCTGAACCTAATATTATACATATGTTAACTAATTGGAATTTAAATAAAAAACTTTGCAGAAAAAAATGGCAAAGGACTTGAAAAGATACTTGAATAGACACCAGAGATATACAGATGGACAATTAAGACATGAAAAGATGCTCAACATTATGTGTTATCGGGTAATGCAAATAAAATCAAAACAAAATACCACTTCAAAAGTAGTCAGATGACAATAATAAAATCAGAAAATAACAAGTATTTGCAAAGATTGAGAGAAATTGGAGCACTTGTTCATTGCTCATGGGAATATCAAGTGGTAAGACCACTGGGAAAAAGTGTGGCAGTTTCACAAAAATTTAAACATAAAACTATCACATAACCCAGCTATTCTTCTCTGGGATATAGATAGAAAGTAATTAAAAAGAGGGACTTGAACAGCATTATTCAGAATAGCCAAAAGGTGGAAATAACTTAAGTGTCAATCAGCAGATGAACGTATAAACAAATATGGTAAATCCACATAATGGAATATTATTCAGCTATAAAAAATAAAAATTTGTTATGTGCTATGTGATGTATGGACCTTTAGAACATTGTGCTAGGTGAAATAAGCCAGATACATAAGGTAAATATTGTATTATTACACTTATATGAGGTACTCAGAAAAGCCAACTTTATAAAGACAAGCAATTAGAGTTTACCAGAGACATGTGGGAGGTGATAATTGGATGTATTTTTTAATGGGCACAGAATGTTTGTTGAAGATGATAAAAAATTTGAGATATAAACAGTGATGTTGGTAGCAAAGCATTGAGAATGTAATTAATGTCACTGAATTATAGATGTATAAGTGGTTAAAATGCTGCAAGTTGTTTTTCATATTTTGTCACAATTAAAATATAAAATTGTAAAAATTACACTAAAAAAAGAAAAACTTCATCTTGAGGTTCCTACATCAGAAACTCATTTGTGAAGTTCTGAAACGGATGAACACTCAGGTTGATCTGAATTTTATAGTCTAAACTTCTGGAAAGATAGTGAAGTACTTGGATTGCATTGTAGGCAGTGGTTTTGTTTGTCTAGATTAATATGGTTGTCTGTTACTGAAACTGGTTCTTGGCAAAAATCAGAAATTGTTTTTCAAAGTAATCATCTATTTGTTGCTTATTTTTATAGAGATTTTTGTCTTTTTCTATTTTGTAGACAAATTTATTTGTATAGAGCTTTGGTCTTTATTTTGTAGAAAAATTATCAAGTTTGTTTCTATGATGAACAACTAAAGAACTGTATTTTTCCTATTCTGATGCTTAGTAAATTGGAAAGGGAATAAATGGGAAAATGTAGCGAAACTAAATAATAAAGGAGCACTTTTAAAAATAAGTATAAATTGAAGAAAATCTTAAAAATCAAAGGATATACTGAATTTATGGATTCAAATACTTAATATACTAAAAATGTCCATTAATCCAAATTTATAAGTATGTTTAATCCAATTCACATGAAAACCTAAGGAAGATTTTTGTAAATACAATTATTCTACAATATATTTGGAAAGGTAATAAAGTTAGAATATTTAAACAGCTTCTCAAAGGAAGAATAAAGTGGGGAAAATTATTTTAATGGATTTCAGTAACTATTATAGAAGCTCAGTAATTAAAACTGAATGGTGTTTGTGAAGGGATAAACATACAGATCAAAGGAAGACATAACCTAAAAATAGATCAACACAAAATAATCCAATCTCAAAATGTTACAATGTATATAATCACACACAGACACACAGGCACACGCACACACACACACATATATATATGTGTGTGTATATATATATATATATATATATATATATATATTTAAAACTTTCTCAAAATGACAAAATTATAGAGATGTTGAACACATTATCAGTTGTAACAATTTGAAGGTAAGGGAAAGAAGATGAGGGCAATCATAAAGGAGTAGCATGACAGATGATGGAAAAGTTTTGTATCTTAATTGCTGTGCCAATTATACAAATTTACACAGGTAGTAAATTCACACATACCTGTACATGTATATTGTACCAATGACCACTTCCTGGTTTTGACATGGTGCTCTAAGTATGCAAGATGTAACTGTTGTGGGAAACTAGGTGAAGGGTACATATGGACTCTCTACTATCTTTCTAATTTCCTGTGAATTTATAATATTTTAAACTAAAAAAGTGAAAAATAAAAATGTCCAAAGAAAGAAAATCTGTCAAGAAAAAAAATAACAATAATAAAAAATGGAGATAAAAATCTGTGCAAATTTATTTGGATTAAATATGTAGAAATAAAGCCAAATATATTGCAAGAGAATTTCATTTTGCTCTCCATACAGATTGGAAATTAAAAAAACAGGGTTTCAGTTCTGTCCCTATCAAAATGAGATGGGCTATAAAATGTAGCACTGCAGTTTCCTTGGAAGTACTGAGGATATGCTTAATATTATTATTTTTTTAACATAATGAAAGAAGTTTTTTTCAGGAGTAGAATTTAGTGATTCATCTTAGAAAACATGACTTATACTTAGAAATATGCCTCATGACTGTCATCATGATCATCAGATGAATATTAACCTGCACCATCTATGTATTCTTGTCTTTTAATGCTTTTGAAAGCTCAGGTTGCTTGTTCCATGTACTTATTTTCTGTGACAAATGACATGTAAAACAAAATAGTTTAAAATAAGTGAAGTTAAATGCATTATGTGCCTACTGCCAGCATGTCTTAATTTTTATAATACAAACTGAATACTTTTGGAGTATGTTATGATTCTCATTCATGTAGGCTGATGATTGTGATTTATATTCTATACGAATTAATTTATAATTTTACTATAAAGTTCATAATCCTAATTTCAGTTTAATAGTGAGCTATTCTTACAGCATAATAATAACCATAATATAGCATATTTCTACAATTATTATTTTTTTATTTCCTAAATAGATTCTCTAACTCTCTACATTATACCGAGGAGCATAAGAATAAGTATAAACATTAACACCATTCTCCATGAACTGTGTTTCCCCTTTCTAATATTAAAGTTCTTTGTTTTTCTTTCAGCTACAAGAGATAATACTAATATATATTGTTTTTGGCTCTCTTTTGATGTACTTTGTAATTAGCCTTCTGTATCTGAATATTTTATTTGATTTTTTTTTGTTTTTCTTTTTAATTTTTTAAATGTTATTTACCCTTGAGAGAGACAGAGACTGAGTGTGAGTAGAGGAGACGCAGAGAGAGAGGGAGACACAGAACTCGAAGCAGGCTCCAGATTCTGAGCTGTCAGCACAGAGTCCAACACGGGGCTGAAACTCACAAACTGAGATCATGACCTCAGCTGAAGTTGGACACTCAACCGACCGAGCCACCCAGGTGCCCCTATTCAAATGTTAGCATCAGTTTTATGGAAGCTATTGAGTGTACTTGAAAGAAATCCATATTTCATTGGGACCATATATTGTGTTTAATTCTCTCAAGTGAGAGGAATTCTATATAACTTTATTTTTTCATGTGTATTCATTTTTGGGAGAGAGAGAGGGAGAGAATGAGCATGGGAGGGGCAGAGAGAGAGGGAGACACTGAAGCAGGCTTCAGGATCTGAGCTATCTGCACAGAGTCCAATGTGGCACTCGAACTCATGAACCATAAGATCATGACCTGAGCTGAAGTCAGAGGCTTAACTGACTGAGCCACCCAGATTCTGTGTATATTTAAAGCAATGTGATTTTTTTCCAAAAAATATTAAAGTGAATAACTATTATATACATAAGCTAAAAATAATTATTCCTTGGCTGAATTCTGTAGTAGGATTCTGAATCACTATTCTAATATGAAATAATTTTTAAACACCTTTTGATTTTGTGGTTACCATGATATCAAACTAGTAGGAAGATATGACATTTTGACACATTTTTTTTCAATTCCATACCTTTTTCAATTTTTATTATATTTTTCTATATTGACATTCTGTTTCCATGTTTATTTTTGAAGCATGAGTTTTCACAGATGGAATTGTCTGCAAATCCAATTGGACATCACTTTCCTCTGACTATAAGCAACATTCAACTAGAGCACAGTCTGAGATTGATGCAGTTATTTCAACACAATTATTTTACACTAGCACATTTGAAGTACCCTAAATAATCAAACAATTCAGCTTTGTTCTTAAAGCAAGATTACAATATTAAATTTTAAATAAGGCAACTTACCACATCTCTATGTGTTTTCTATGACCTAAGATTGGGTGTGGTTTAGGTACCATATGACACATAAAGCATATATCACCTGTTGACATATAATTACCATTCTTGCTAATCATAGAAAGATTTATCAAAATTCCAAGCAGACAGTCTCCTTATTCTCCTAGAATTCACTTGTGTTTTACCTTTTTTCCCCTGATTTCTCCTAGAGCCATCTGGGGAAAAAACTGCTGGTTGAAATTTCTATAAAGGGGAGGTCAGTACATTCCAGGAGGGAAATTCACAAAGTAAATCCCACAAGTAAACATATTCATATAAAAATAATTTAAAAGATACATTTTAGAATTCTATAATCATGTGGACAGTAAAAAAAAACACAAACAAAACCCTAATAGTTTATGTACAAATGAACCAAAATCATAAATTTTCATATTTCATTGAAAAATAAATATGTCATGCAAAGGAGGGGCCAACAGGGCAGAAAAGTAGGGGGATCCATACTTCCTGCATCACTCAAAGAAGTTCTGAATCCAATGGACTTTGAACCCCAGAGTCTGGGAGGAAAAGAGACTGAATCTATCAGGAAGAAAATGGGAAAAATGGAGAAAAGATAGGTGGGTGATGGCAAACTGGGGGAGATATAAAAGGCCGTGTGGGCCCAGAGGGGAGGGACTCCCTTCAGCAGAGAGACAAAGGGAAGCGAAAGAGCAGCTAGGGAAATGTAGGACCTTATCTGGACAGGAGAAAGACCTCAGACTGAGATTGAGAGGGATCCTACCTCTAACTGGGGGGGCTTTCTTCGGACTTGGGCTGGCTGCCCTGTTCAAGCACCTGGGGAGGAGGGGAGCCAGCCCCAGTTTCGGCAGTAGGTCAGGGGCTCAGTCTGCAGTGAGAGAAAGCAGTCCCCTCCCTGGAGGGCTGCGTGATAGTACAAGGCCTGTGCCCACCACCCCCAGGCTCAGTGGCTGGGCTGAGGTTGCATTCCACAGTAGGAGATAGCCCTGGAGTGCTGTGGGAAAAGACAAACCCTGCCTGTGTCTGCCTCAATCCGTCACCTCCCGGGGCTCGAGGGTGAGGTTGGCAACGCAGTCCATGGTAGTAGAAGGTGATCCTCCTGAAGTGCAGAAGCACAGAAAAAGCCAGCCGTGACCACATTTTGGGTCCCACTAAGAGGCGCTTCCCTAGTACCAGAGCACATGGAGTGGGACTTTGAATTCTAGCCAAGAGCAGGGTCAGGGGATTTGGCAGAGCAAGAAGGACTGCCCCGTCTGAGCCCACAGCAAAGTGAGGACAACTCAAACGATGTCCACCTGGTCTGTGTCTGTGGAGAAGAGACTGGGGGATCACCATTTCCCCCCGCCAACACTACCACCAAGGCAGGGCCTCTGGGCTCAGTCCTGGGGCCCATAGTGGAGGTGGGTCTAGACTACACCAAACCATACCCCTATCACCCTGTAAGTACCTATCTACAGGAGCTGGACAGATCCTGTGGACAGCTCCTCCAGACTAGCATGGCAGCATTGCCTGGATTAACTCTAGATCAATTCTGGATATATGGATATATTATCAAACCCCACCCCATTTCTCCTCCTTATCCATTCCTTCTTCAAGGCTGTTTACTCTGGTTTTTGGTTTGTCTAAACAGACATATTTAATCCATTGTCTTGATACATGTTCTACAATTCCTTCTTTACACTCCTTTCTCCCTCTCTGGAATAATCAAGCCATATAGTTTCTCTCTTTTGGTAACTTTATCTTCCTTTCATTTTCCCCACCTCCTTCTTTACTTTACTTTCTCCCTCTCTGGGTTAAGCTTTTTAGTCTGCCTAGTCAATGATTATATTCTCTTTTTCCCCACTCCTATCATTTCTCTCTTTGTATGTGCTCTTCCATCAGCACCACCTCCCCCCTGTTCTTTACCTGTAGTTGGTGTTTTTGGGTTTTTTGTTTTTAGTCTTTAGTTTTTTTGTTTATGTTTATTTGTGTTACTTGTGTGTTTGCATGTTTTTGTTTCCTGTTTGTCTATCTGTTCTCATTTACAGGGCTACTCCAAGGAACAAATCAAAGCACACCTGGCAGAAGGTCCAAAATGTCACTACATGTAGGGTAATAAAATAACCAAAGTCACAACAAGAGAGCAAGTAAAAATCTCCAAGAAAACACCTCCTTAAGGGCCAGGACCTGGACAGTGTATGACCCCCCCCCCTTTAATATAGCAGTGCTCCAGGTGGAGAGCACACAACAAGCTTTTAAAATGCAAAAGAGACAGAAAACTAGCCAAAATGATGAAATGGAAGAATTCGCCTCAAAAGAAATTCCAGGGAGTAGTGACAGCTAACAAATTTATCAAAGATGATTTAAGCAAAACAATGGAAAAAGAATGTAGAATAATAGTCATTAAATTAATCATTGGGCTTGAAAAAAGCATACAGGACAGCAGAGAATCTATTGCCACAGATATCAAGAGACTAAAAAACAGTCATGATGAATAAAAATGCTATGAATGAGGTGCAGATAAAATGGAGGCAGTCACAGAGTGGATTGAAGAGGCAGAGGGGAGAATAGGTGAATTAGAAGATAAAATTATGGAAAAAGAGGGAACTGAGAAAAAGAGAGAAAAAAAAATCCAGGATTACGAGGGGAGAATTAGAGAACTAAATGATGAAATCAAATGGAACAATATCCGTATCATAGGAGTTCCAGAAGAAGAAGAAGAGAGAGAAAGGGGCTGAAGGTGTACTTGAACAAATCATAGCTGAGAACTTCCCCAATCTGGGGAAGAAAACAGGCATGGAAATCCAAGAGGCACAGAGAACTCCCTTCATATGTAACTTGAATTGATATTCTGCATGGCATACCATAATGAAACTGGCAAAATACAAGGATAAACAGAGAATTCTGAAAGCAGCTAGGGATAAATGGGACTTAACATACAAAGGTAGACACATAAGGGTAGTAACAGACCTAACTACTGAAACTTGACAGTCCTGAAAGGAATGGCGGCATATCTTCAATATGATGAACAGAAAATATACGCAGCCAAGAATCCTTTATCCAGCAAGCCAGTCATTCAGAATAGGAGAGATAAAAGTTATCCCAAACAAACAAAAACTCAAGGAATTCATCACCACTAAACCAGCCCTACAAGAGATCCTAAGGGGGATTCTGTGAGTGAAATGTTGCAAAGACCACAAAGTACCAGAGACATCACTACAAGCATGAAACCTACAGACATCCCAATGACTCTAAACCTATATCTTACAATAATAACACTGAATGTAAATGGACTAAATGCTCCAACTAAAAGACATAGGGTATCAGAATGGATATAAAAAACAAGACCAATCTATTTTTTTTTTGTCTACAAGAGACCAATTTTAGAGGTCACCTTTAGATTGAAAGTGAGAGGATGGAGAACTATCTACCATTTTACTGGAAGTGAAAAGAAAGCTGGAGTAGCCATACTTATATCAAACAAATAATACTTTAGTTAAAGGCTGTAACAAATATGAAAAAGGGCTTATATAATAATTACAGGGTCTATCCAACAGGTAAAGCTAACAATTATAAACATCTATTCACCGAATTCAGAAGCACCCAAATATGTAAAACAATTAATCACAAACATAAGCAACCTTATTGATAAGAATGTGCTAATTGCAGCGGACATTAATATTCCATTTACAACAATGGATAGATTATCTAGACAGAGAATCAGTAAAGAAACAAGGGCCCTGAATGACACATTAGAACAGATGGACTTGACAGATACATTTAGAACTCTGCATCCCAAAGAACTGAATATACTTTCTTCTCGAGTGCACATGGAACATTATCCAAGATAGATCACATATTGGGTCACGAAACAGCCCTTAAAAGTATAAAGGAATTGAGATTATACCCTGCACACTTTCAGACCACAATGCTATAAAACTTGAAATCAACCACAGGAAAAAGTCTGGAAAACCTCCAAAAGCACGGAGGTTAAAGAACCTCCTATTAAAGAATGAATTGGTCAACCAGGAAATCAGAGAAGAAATTTTAAAAATATATGAAATCAAATTAAAATGAAAATACAACAATCCAAACGCTTTAGGATGCAGTGAAGGCAGTCCTGAGAGAAAAATACATTGCAATCTGGATCTATCTCAAGAAACAAGAAAAATCCCAAATACAAAATCTAACAGTACACTTAAAGGTACTAGAAACAGAACAGCAAAGAAACCCTACCCAGCAGAATAAGAGAAATAGTAAATATCAGAACATAAACAATATAGAATCCATAAAAATAAAACTGTAGAGCAGATCAATGAAACTAAGAGTTGGTTTTTTAAAAAATAAACAAAATTGGTAAACCTCTAGCCAGGCTTCACACAAAGAAAAGAGTGAAGACCCTGATAGATAAAATCATGAATGAAAATGGAATTATTACAACCAATCCCTCAGAAATAGAAGCAATTATCACGGAATACTATGAAAAATTTCATGCTAACAAACTGGACAACCTGGAAGAAATGGACAAATTCCTAAACACACACACCCTTCCAAAACTCAAACAGGAAGAAATAGAAAATTTGAACAGACCCAAAACTAGTAAAGAAATCGAATCAGTTATCAAAAAAAAAAATCCAACAAACAAAAGTCCAGGACTAGAAGGCTTCCCTGGGGAATTCTATAAGACATTTAAAGCAGAGATAATACCTACCCTTCTCTAGCTCTCCCAAACAAGAGAAAGGGAAGGCAAACTTCCAGACTCATTCTATGAAGCCAGCATTACTTTGATTCCCAAACCAGGCAGAGGCCTAGCACAAAAAAGAGAAAGATAGGCCAATATTCCTGATGAACATGGATGCAAAAAATCTCAACAAGATAGTAACAAATCGAATTCAACAGCGTATAAAAAGAATTATTCACCACGATCAAATGGGATTCATTCCCTGGCTTCAGTATGGTTCCATATTCGCAAATCAATCAATGTGATAGATCACATTAATAAAAGAAAAGATAAAAAACCTTTTGATCCTGTCAATAGATGCAGAAAAAGCATGAGACAAAATACACCACCCTTTCCTAATAAAAACCCTTGAGAAAGTCAGGATAGAAGGAACATACTTAAACATCATAAGTCCATTTATGAAAAGTCCACAGTTAATAACATCCTCAATGGAGAAAAAATGAGAGCTTCCCCCTGAGTTTAGGAACACGACAGGGATGTATACTCTCACCACCATTGTTTAACATAGTGTTGGAAGGGCTAGCATCAGCAATCAGACAACAAAATGAAATAAAAAGCATGAAAATTGGCTAAGATGAAGTCAAACTTTCATTTTTTTCAGATGACATGATACTCTACACGGAAAACCCTACATATTCCACCAAAAGTCTTACAAAAGTCTCAGGATACAAAGTTCATGTGCAGAAATCAATTGCATTTTCATACACCAATAATGAAGCAACAGAAAGAGAAATAAAGAAACATCGTATTCACAACTGCACCAAGAATCATAAAATACCTAGGAATAAACCTAACCAATGATGTAAAAGATCTGTATGCTGAAAATTATAGAAAGCTTATGAAGGAAATTGAAGCAGATACAAATAAATGGAAAAACATTCCATGCTCATGGATGGAAGAATAAATATTGTTAAAATGTCAATACTACCCAAAGCTATCTACACATTCAATGCAATCCCAATCAAAATTGCACTAGCATTATTCTCGAAGCTAGAACAAGCAATGCTAAAATTTGTATGGAACCACAAAAGGCCCTGAATAGCCAAAGTAATATTGAAGAAGAAAACCAAAGTGGAAGGCATAACAGTCCCAGAATGTAGACTGTAATACAAAGGTGTAATCCTCAACACAGTATGGTATTGACACAAAAACAGATGCATAGACCAATGGAATAGATTAGAGACTCGAGATTTGGACCCACAAATGTATGGCCAACTAATCTTTGACAAAGCAGAAAAGAATATCCAATGGAAAAAAAAGACAGTCTCTTTAACAAATGGTGCTGGGAGAACTGGACAGCAACATGCAGAAGGATGAAACAAGACCACTTTCTTACACCATTAACAAAAATAAACTCAAAATGGATAAAGGACTTGAATGTGAGACAGGAAACCATCAAAACCCTAGAGGGGAAAGCAGGAAACAACCTCTTTGACCTCAGCCACAGCAATTTTCACAAATTTTCACATCTCCAAAGGCAAGGGAGTTAAAAGCAAAAGTGAACTATTGGGACCTCATGAAGATAAAAAGCTTCTGCACTGCAAAGGAAACAATCAGCAAAACTAAAAGGCAACTGGTGGAATGGGAAAAGATATTTACAAATGACATATCAGATAAAGGCTAGTATCTAAAATCTATAAAGAGCTCACCAAACTCCACACCCAAAAAATAAATAATCCAGTGAAGAAATGGGCTGAATACATGAACAGACACTTCTCTAAAGAAGACATCCAGATGGCCAACAGGCACATGAAAAGAAGTTCAACGTCACTCCTCATCAGGGAAATACAAATCAAAACCACACTCAGATACTACCTCATGCCAGTCTGAATGGCTAAAATGAACAAATCAGGAACTGTAGATGCTGGAGAGGATGTGGAGAAATGGTAACCCTCTTGCACTGCTGGTGGGAATGCAAACTGGTGCAGCCACTCTAGAAAACAGTGTGGAGGTTCCTCAAAAAATTAAAAATAGATCTACCCTATGACCCAGCAATAGCATTGCTGGGAATTTACCCAAGAGAAACAGGAGTGCTGATGCATAGGGGCACTTGTACCCCAATGTTTATAGCAGCACTTTCGACAATAGCCAAATTATGGAAAGAGCCTAAATGTCCATCAACTGACGAATGGAGAAAGAAGATGTGCTTTATATATATAATGGAATACTACTTGGCAATGAGGAAGAATTAAATCTGGCCATTTGTAGCAATGTGGATGGAACTGGAGGGTATTATGCTAAGTGAAATAATAAGTGCCTGAATAATAAGTGCCTGAATAAGTCAGGCAGAGAATGATAGATACCATGATTATTCACTAATATTTGGATCCTGAGAAACTTAACAGAAGACCATGGGGGAGGGGAAGGGGAAGAAAAAAGTTAAAGAGAGGGTAGGAGGCAAGCTATAAGAGACTCTTAAATACTGAGAACATACTGAGGGTTTAAGGGGATAGGGGAGAGCAGGAAGTGGGTGATGGGCATTGAGGAGGGCATCTGTTGGGATGAGCACTGGGTGTTGTATGGAAACCAATTTGACAATAAATTATATTTAATATTAAATAAATAAGTAAATAAATAAGTAAGTAAATAAATAAATAAGTAAATAAATAAATAAAATCCTAACGAAAAAAACAATAAATACGTCAGGTGTAAAGACAAATACAAAGTCATTCTCTGGTGGGGAAAGTCTTTGTGAATATATCACTTACATGATTTTATTAACATATATAGTGAAAGATGTATTCCAACTGACTGAGAAATCAGTTAAATATTAAAAATCAAGAAAAGAAAAGTAGATTTTGAGGGAAGATGGCAGCGTAGGAGTATGCTGGGCTCACTGCGCGTCCTGCTGATCACTTAGATTCCACCTACACCTGCCTAAATAACCCAGAAAACCGCCAGAGGATTAGCAGAATGGAGTCGCCAGAGCCAAGCACAGACGAGAGGCCCACGGAAGAGGGTAGGAAGGGCGGCAAGGCAGTGCGCGCTCCACGGACTGGCGGGAGGGAGCCTGGGCAGAGGGGCAGCTCACCAGCCAAGAAGAGCCCCCGAGTCTGGCTTGCAAAAGCGGAGGGGCTGGAGGGAGTGTGTTCCCACATCAAGCGCGACTTAGCGTCTGGGAGGTCATAAGCTAACAGCTCTGCTCAGAAAGCGGGAAGGCTGGAGGACAAAGGGAGGGAGAGCTGCTGAGCCCCTGGAAGACAGAGCTCAATTTTGGTGGGGAACAGAGACGCTCGCCAGCGCCATCTCCCCCGCCCATCCCCCAGCCAAAATCCCAAAGAGAACCAGTTCCTGCCAGGGAAATTGCTCTCTCCCCACAAACACCCAACTCTGCGCTTCTGCGGAGCCAAACCTCCGGCAGCGGATCTGACTCCCTCCCGCTGCCACAGGGCCCCTCCTGAAGTGGATCACCTAAGGAGAAGCGATCTAAGCCTGCCCCTCCTGCCCCTGTGCACCTTGCCTACCCAACCAGGTAATACGCCAGATCCAAACATCAAAACCCTGGCAGTGTGCAAGTAACCCAGATGGGCCACGCCACCCCACAGTGAATCCCACCCCTAGGAGAGGGGAAGAGAAGGCACACACCAGTCTGACTGTGGCCCCAGCGGTGGGCTGGGGGCAGACATCAGGTCCGACTGCGGCTCCGCCCACCAACTCCAGTTATACACCACAGCACAGGGGAAGTGCACTGCAGGTCCTCACCACTCCAGGGACTATCCAAAATGACCAAGTGGAAGAATTCCCCTCAGAAGAATCTCCAGGAAATAACAACAGCTAATGAGCTGATCAAAAAGGATTTAAATAATATAACAGAAAGTGAATTTAGAATAATAGTCATAAAATTAATCTCTGGGTTTGAAAACAGTATAGAGGACAGCAGAGAATCTCTTGCTACAGAGATCAAGGGACTAAGGAACAGTCACGAGGAGCTGAAAAACGCTTTAAACGAAATGCATAACAAAATGGAAACCACCACGGCTCGGATTGAAGAGGCAGAGGAGATAATAGGTGAACTAGAAGATAAAGTTATGGAAAAAGAGAGATAAAAAAATCCAGGAGTATGAGGGGAAAATTAGAGAACTAAGTGATACACTAAAAAGAAATAATATACGCATAATTGGTATCACAGAGGAGGAAGAGAGAGGGAAAGGTGCTGAAGGGGTACTTGAAGAAATAATAGCTGAGAACTTCCCTGAACTGGGGAAGGAAAAAGGCATTGAAATTCAAGAGGCACAGAGAACTCCCTTCAGACGTAACTTGAAGCGATCTTCTGCACGACATATCATAGTGAAACTGGCAAAATGCAAGGATAAAGAGAAAATTCTGAAAGCAGCAAGGGGTAAACGTGCCCTCACATATAAAGGGAGACCTATAAGACTCGTGACTGATCTCTCTTTTGAAACTTGGCAGGCCAGAAAGAATTGGCACGAGATTTTCAGGGTGCTAGACAGAAAAAATATGCAGCCGAGAATCCTTTCTCCAGCAAGTCTGTCATTTAGAATAGAAGGAGAGATAAAGGTCTTCCCAAACAAACAAAAACTGAAGGAATTTGTCACCACTAAACTAGCCCTACAAGGGATCCTAAGGGGGATCCTGTGAGACAAAGTACCAGAGACATCGCTACAAGCATAAAACATACAGACATCACAATGACTCTAAACCCGTATCTTTCTATAATAACACTGAATGTAAATGGTTAAATGCGCCAACCAAAAGACATAGGGTATCAGAATGGATAAAAAAACAAGACCCATCTATTTGCTGTCTACAAGAGAGTCATTTTAGACCTGAGGACACCTTTAGATTGAGAGTGAGGGGATGGAGAACTATTTATCATGCTACCGGAAGCCAAAAGAAAGCTGGAATAGCCATACTTATATCAGACACACTAGACTTGAAATTAAAGGCTGTAACAAGAGATGAAGAGGACATTATATACTAATTACAGGGTCTATCCATCAGGAAGAGCTAACAATTATAAATGTCTATGCGCCGAATACCGGAGCCCCCAAATATATAAAACAATTACTCATAAACATAAGCAACCTTATTGATAAGAATGTGGTAATTGCAAGGGACTTTAACACCCCACTTACAGAAATGGATAGATCATCTAGACACACGGTCAATAAAGAAACAAGGGCCCTGAATGACACATTGGATCAGATGGACTTGACAGATATATTTAGAACTCTGCATCCCAAAGCAACAGAATATACTTTCTTCTCGAGTGCACATGGAACATTCTCCAAGATAGATCATATACTGGGTCACAAAACAGCTCTTCATAAGTTTACAAGAATTGAAATTATACCATGCATACTTTCAGACCACAATGCTATGAAGCTTGAAATCAACCACACGAAAAAGTCTGGAAAACCTCCAAAAGCATGGAGGTTAAAGAACACCCTACTAACGAATGAGTGGGTTAACCAGGCAATTAGAGAAGAAATTAAAAAATATATGGAAACAAACAAAAATGAAAATACAACAATCCAAACGCCTTGGGACACAGCGAAGGCAGTCCTGAGAGGAAAATACATTGCAATCCAGGCCTATCTCAAGAAACAAGAAAAATCCCAAATACAAAATCTAACAGCACACCTAAAGGAAATAGAAGCAGAACAGCAAAGGCAGCCTAAACCCAGCAGAAGAAGGGAAATAATAAAGATCAGAGCAGAAATCAACAATATAGAATCTAAAAAAAACTGTAGAGCAGATCAACGAAACCAAGAGTTGGTTTTTTGAAAAAATAAGCAAAATTGACAAACCTCTAGCCAGGCTTCTCAAAAAGAAAAGGGAGATGACCCAAATAGATAAAATCATGAATGAAAATGGAATTATCACAACCAATCCCTCAGAGATACAAACAATTATCAGGGAATACTATGAAAAATTATATGCCAACAAATTGGACAACCTGGAAGAAATGGACAAATTCCTAAACACCCACACTCTTCCAAAACTCAATCAGGAGGAAATAGAAAGCTTGAACAGACCCATAACCAGCGAAGACATTGAATCGGTTATCAAAAATCTCCCAACAAATAAGAGTCCTGCACCAGATGGCTTCCCAGGGGAGTTCCACCAGACGTTTAAAGCAGAGATAATACCTATCCTTCTCAAGCTATTCCAAGAAATAGAAAGGGAAGAAAAACTTCCAGACTCATTCTATGAAGCCAGTATTACTTTGATTCCTAAACCAGACAGAGACCCACTAAAAAATGAGAACTACAGGCCAATATCCCTAATGAATATGGATGCAAAAATTCTCAATAAGATACTATCAAATCGAAATCTACGGCATATAAAAAGAATTATTCACCATGATCAAGTGGGATTCATTCCTGGGATGCAGGGCTGGTTCAACATTCGCAAATCAATCAACGTGATACATCACATTAACAAAAAAAGAGAGAAGAACCATATGATCCTGTCAATCGATGCAGAAAAGGCCTTTGACAAAATCCAGCACCCTTTCTTAAAAAAACCCTTGAGAAAGTCGGGATAGAAGGAACATACTTAAAGATCATAAAAGCCATTTATGAAAAGCCCACAGCTAACATCATCCTCAACGGGGAAAAACTGAGAGCTTTTTCCCTGAGATCAAGAACACGACAAGGATGCCCACTCTCACCGCTGCTGTTTAACATAGTGCTGGAAGTTCTAGCATCAGCAATCAGACAACAAAAGGAAATCAAAGGCATCAAAATTGGCAAAGATGAAGTCAAGCTTTCGCTTTTTGCAGATGACATGATATTATACATGGAAAATCCGATAGACTCCACCAAAAGTCTGCTAGAACTGATACATGAATTCAGCAAAGTTGCAAGATACAAAATCAATGTACAGAAATCAGTTGCATTCTTATACACTAACAATGAAGCAACAGAAAGATAAATAAAGAAACTGATCCCATTCACAATTGCACCAAGAAGCATAAAATACCTAGGAATAAATCTAACCAAAGATGTAAAGGATCTGTATGCTGAAAACTATAGAAAGCTTATGAAGGTAATTGAAGAAGATTTAAAGAAATGGAAAGACTTTCCTGCTCACGGATTGGAAGAATAAATATTGTCAAAATGTCAATACTACCCAAAGCTATTTACACATTCAATGCAATCCCAATCAAAATTGCACCAGCATTCTTCTCGAAACTAGAACAAGCAATCCTAAAATTCATATGGAACCACAATAGGCCCCGAATAGCCAAAGTAATTTTGAAGAAGAAGACCAAAGCAGGAGGCATCACAATCCCAGACTTTAGCCTCTACCACAAAGCTGTCATCATCAAGACAGCATGGTATTGGCACAAAAACAGACACATAGACCAATGGAATAGAATAGAAAACCCAGAACAGGGCCCACAAACGTATGGCCAACTCATCTTTGACAAAGCAGGAAAGAACATCCAATGGAAAAAAGACAGTCTCTTTAACAAATGGTGCTGGGAGAACTGGACAGCAACATGCAGAAGGTTGAAACTAGACCACTTTCTCACACCATTCACAAAAATAAACTCAAAATGGATAAAGGACCTGAATGTGAGACAGGAAACCATCAAAACCTTAGAGGAGAAAGCAGGAAAAGACCTCTTACTCGACACATCCCCAAAGGCAAGGGAATTAAAAGCAAAAGTGAATTACTGCGACCTTATGAAGATAAAAAGCTTCTGCACAGCAAAGGAAACAACCAACAAAACTAAAAGGCCACCAACGGAATGGGAAAAGATATTTGCTAATGACATATCGGACAAAGGGCTAGTATCCAAAATCTATAAAGAGCTCACCAAACTCCACACCCGAAAAACAAATAACCCAGGGAAGAAATGGGCAGAAAACATGTATAGACACTTCTGTAAAGAAGACATCCAGATGGCCAACAGGCACATGAAAAGATGTTCAGCGTCGCTCCTTATCATGGAAATTCAAATCAAAATCACACTCAGGTATCACCTCACGCCAGTCAGAGTGGCCAAAATGAACACATCAGGAGACTATAGATGCTGGCGAGGATGTGGAGAAACGGGAACCCTCTTGCACTGTTGGTGGGAATGTAAATTGGTGCAGCCGCTCTGGAAAGCAGTGTGGAGGTTCCTCAGAAAATTAAAAATAGGCCTACCCTATGACCCAGCAATAGCACTGCTAGGAATTTACCCAAGGGATACAGGAGTGCTGATGCATAGGGCCACTTGTACCCCAATGTTCATAGCAGCACTCTCAACAATAGCCAAATTATGGAAAAAGCCTGAATGTCCATGAACTGATGAATGGATAAAGAAATTGTGGTTTATATACACAATGGAATACTACGTGGCAATGAGAAAGAATGAAATATGGCCTTTTGTAGCAACGTGGATGGAACTGGAGAGTGTGATGCTAAGTGAAATAAGCCATACAGAGAAAGACAGATACCATATGGTTTCACTCTTATGTGGATCCTGAGAAACTTAACAGGAACCCATGGGGGAGGGGAAGGAAAAAAAAAAGAGGTTAGAGTGCGAGAGAGCCAAAGCATAAGAGAATGTTAAAAACTGAGAACAAACTGAGGGTTGATGGGGGGTGGGAGGGAGGAGAGGGTGGGTAATGGGTATTGAGGAGGGCACCTTTTGGGATGAGCACTGGTTGTTGTATGGAAACCAATTTGACAATAAATTTCATATATTAAAAAAATAGAAAAGAAAAGTAGTATGAAAGGACAACTGGTGAGTCTTGAAAATCAATAAATCATATAAGATTTGTATGAAAAGTAAATATATCTAAAATGCTAAATAATATTGAAATGGAAAAGTTACGTGCTAAATTGAATAGTTTTTCCAACATTTGTTTATACTCCTTGATTGAATGAATAAAATTCAAAAATTGGGAAGGTCAGAGTAGAAATAAAGGCACATTAAATGATAATAATATCAATAATAATAATAATAATAATAATAATAGAATGACATCTTTGATGCTTTCCCCGCAAATTGGTTGTAATTGAAATAATTTGTACACAAAACTAACACACATAATTTTAAAATAAAATACTTTTATTCAAGTTCTTTCTTTAAATTCCAGTTAGTTAATATACAGTGTAATATTAGTTTCAGGCGTACAACATAGTGATTCAACACTTCCATGCAACACCCAGTACTCATCACAAGTGCACTTTTTATTTTTTTATTTTTATTTTTATTTTTATTTTTATGTTTTATTTTTATTTTGTTTTTTTTTAACAAGTGCACTTTTTAATCCCCATCCCTGATTTAATGCAATCACTCACCCACATCCCCTCTGTTAACCATCCGTTTGTTCTGTATAGTTAAAAGTCTGTTCCTTGATGTGCCTCTTTTCTTGCCCTTTTGTCATTTTCTTTGCTTCTTAAATTCCACATAGAATACATTTTAAAATATGGATCAAGGTTTGGTGTCTCTTAATCTAATATATCCAGTGTCCTTTATGGGAATCAATAAGGGCAAATATTTTTGTTTACTCATAATAGAACTGTATATTTGAAAGCAAATTTGGAGGTCACCCAGTTCTGTCTGTATCAGATGTTTAACTTTACCTTTTGGCATTACTTTGCTTTAACAAAATTGAAATTTTATCCATATTAAAATACCCAGCATGGGGCACAAAATTGTTTGACAGTTATAGCAATACAATCCCACTGAAAAAAAATACTAAATGCCTGAGGCTAGCTGTCCTTAATTTGGGAGTTATTTAAATACAGAAGCAGTATTAAATACTTCTTATGTGGAGAAGGTGACAGCTTGAGTCTAAATTGTGTTCTTCCCTAGATTCAAACATGCTGGATCTGTGTGGAGGCCTCAAGAAAATTGTCACTATTTTCATGCCAATCATTATTATCCCTATTACCTAGAGTGAGATTTTTGAAACATATTTGACTAAAGAATATGTTCTAAAACAAATCTTAAACAAAGACTGTTACTGCCTCAAAGACTTTTGTAGCACCTGTAGACTCATGTCTCTCTGCTGCCTCCCACTGTATGCAATCTTCCACAAATAAGTCACAACACTCTTCTAGATTCTTTGGATGATGATGATGATGATGATGACAGCTAACACGGCTCATTTTTTCTCAAAATCCTAATTCAGAGTCTTATTATACAGGTTCCTTGATGTTTTTACCCTGAGTGATTCTTTGAGTCAGGGGTGTGACCTGCTATAGGCATCCTTATCTTTACTTTTTAGTGCTTATCTTCGGATATATTATCAGTGCAGGAAATGGCAAGTACTTTAGTCATTACTCAAAAATACCTACAGGCGACCCACACCTGATTTATTTAAACAGGACATTATTTAAATTATAATGTGTTGAATCCTTATAAAAGTCCATGAAATATAATGTATGCTTGGCTCAAAATAGTAAAATAGTAAGAACTGCTGGAAATAATCTAAATATAGTTTATATGTTCTTAGAAAACATTTCAAAAATGAAAAGCAAAAGGTAAGTCAAATGATATATCTGATAAAGGGTATATATGCAAAATATATAAAGAAATTTTACAAGTTAACACCATAAAAACAAACAATTGGATTAAAAAGTAGGCTGAGGGGGTGCATGGGTGGCTTATTCAGTTAAGTATTCAACTCGTGATTTCAGCTCAGATCACGATCTCACAGTCTGTGAGTTTGAGCCCTGCATCAGGCTCTGAGCTGACAGTGCGAGCTTGCTTGGGATTCTGTCTCCCTCTCTCTCTGCCTCTCTTTCTCTCTCCCTGAATCTCTCTCTTTCTCTCAAATGTAAATAAATAAACATTAAAAAAGAGTGGATTGAGGGTCCAAATATACATTTTTCTAAGGAAGACATATACATGGGCAACAGACACATGAAAATGTGCTCAACCCCACTAATTATTAGGAAAACGCAAATCAAAACCACAGTGAGATATCCCCTAATACAAGTCAGAATGACTAGTGTCAAAAAGACCAAAAATAGCAAGCCTTGGCAAGGATGTGGAGAAAAAGGAACATTTGTGCACTGTTGATGAGAATATAAATTGGTGCAGCAACTGTGGAAAACAGTATGAAGGTTGCTCAAATAATCAAAAATAAAAATACCATATGATGAAATAATTCCACTACTGAAAATTTACCCAAAGAAAATAAAAGCACTAATTAGAAAGATATATGCACCCCCATGTTTATTTCAACATTAACAATAGCCAAGGTATGGAAACACCCCAAGTGTCCACTGATAGATGAATGGATAAATAAGAAGTATATATTATTCAGCTGTAAAATGAATGAAATCTTGCCATGTACAGCAATATGGATGGACCTAGAAATTATGCTAAGTGAAATAAGTTAGAAAAAGACACATACAACATGATTTGACTTATATGTGGAATCGCTTTTTTAAATGTTTATTTATGAGAGACAGAGAGAGAGGCAGAGTGATGGTGATACAGAATCTGAAGCAGGCTCCAGGCTCTGAGCTGTCAGCACAGAGCTCAGTGCAGGGCTCGAACCCACAAGTGGTGAGATCATGATGCGAGTCGAAGTTGGACACTCAACCAACTGAGCTACCCAGGTGCCCCCATATATGTAGAGTCTAAAAAACAAAACAAAGAACAAAGAAACAAAAACAGACTCGAATACAGAGGACAAATTGATGCTTGTCAGAGAAGATAAAGGGGATTAAAAGGTACAGATTTCTAATTGTGAAATAAATAAGTCATGCAGATGAAAAGTACAGCATAGGAAATATAGGTAATAATATTGTAATAGCATTGTATGGAAACAGATGGTGACTACACTCATCATGGCGAGCATTGAATAATGTATAGAATTGTCAACTCAATATTGTGTACACCTGAAACTAATAGAATGTTGTGTGCCAATTATGCTTCAATAAGAAATAAGCCAAACAAATTAAAACATTTGAATTAAAACCAAAAAAAATAAGTAATATAAAGATAAAATAAAACTTGTTTCTCTTAAAATGCCCATTTTGTTTTTAAAGTATAAGACATATTTTCGTTTTAAAGTATAATCTGTATATTTGCTTTATAAACCATTTTTCTTCATTAATAATAGAGTCATATCCACACTTCAGGTGAAACATAAAGTCTATTCTTTACTATTTTTATTGCACTTCTCATTCAGATACACATTGAAATAAAGAGCATGGCAATATACACATTTTCCAATAGTTGTGATATCTTGAATTAGTCTACTTAAAAAAAATATTTCAGCTAAAGTTTCATTAGTGTTTTGTTTCAGTTTTGAGTCTGTTGTCTTATAGATAAAACTCTTATTACCAATATTCATGATTGTAGAAGGCAATAATTATTGTCAGAAAACAGTATTTTACCAGTGCAAATCCCTTAGATGCTGTGAAATGGTATTAACATCTCTATTAACTCTAAAATTAAGTTTAATCAAAAAGTCACTGAATATAAGAAATTATGTTATTCTTAGGATATGGACCTCAATTAGAGCTTCCTTAATAAATTATGAAATGCTGTAATCTGGAAGAAAGCTTTGCCACATTCTTCCATTTATCAACAGATCCATCATGTGAAATTAAAAAAAAAATCTACAGAAGATACATGTCTAAGCTGCCATGGAAAATATTTCAAACTGTTAGACAACAGAAGGTTAGAAAATGTTAAAGTTATAAAACAGCTCAGAAAACTTTGTATTTTATTATATGAAAGTCATTTTATCACTCTACATAGGAAAAATGCTGTATTTTGGAATTAACTTTTAACTGGCCTAGTTTGACATGATCAAATATAATTGATAGGGTAAAAGATAGCATAAATGATGACTAAAAATAATTTTTAATGAGGTGGACATTTACATACAGCTAATTTCATTCTATTTTGCATGCAATAACTAAATGTATTTTCAGGTGGCCACACTTCTGAAGCATGTTAAATATTGAAATATTTGTTTGTTATTTGTTATTTTGGTCAAATATTTCTTTACTAGTGACACTACATATAAAAACGCCTCATAAGAGCAGTCCTCTTCAATGTGATTTTTCAAATTGATACTGAATGTTGAAAACAACAATAGTAATCCCTGTGATAAAATTGACTCATCATCAAATAACCATCGATCACAAGAGTTCTGTTAACAAATTTGGTCTTCTTAATACCAAATGACAAACGACTTAATTTGATGCACAGCAGCAGCACTGATAGCTTTAATACAACTAGTAATTTAAATTAGTCAAATTACCCCACATTTCAGTTAAAGCTGTATAAGCAGTTTGCAGTTCTCTAATTTTCCTGGTTTCTCCAGAGAGTGCTGTATGGTAAGCTTACTTTGTAAAATAACACTCGCACTTTCATCTTATCACTTGGTCATTACACACACACACATACACATACACACACACACACACACACACGTAACTATTTTCAGAGCTTGATAGTTGTTTTTTTTTTTTTAAGTTAAACACACACCTACAATATAATCCAGCCATTCCACTGAGGTATTTACCAAAGACAAAAATGATATATGCACATAAAATGATTTGTACACGGTAGTTCATAACAGTTTTATTTCTAATAGCCAAAAACTGGAAACAATCCAAATTCCCAACAATAGTGAATGGATAAATAAAGGTGGTACATCCATACAATGGTATCCTACTTAGGAATAGAAAGACTATCCATACATACACATTATGGATACATTTCAAATAATTATGCTGAAGGGAGCCTGGTTGTCTCAGTCAGTTAAGCATCTGACTCTTGATGTTTGGCTCAGATCTTGATCTCATGGTCATGAGATTGAGCCCCGTGGCAGGCTCTGCGCTGCATAAAATTGCCTCTCTCCTTCTCCCTTTTGCCCCTCTCCCGTGCTCTCTTGTCTCTTTTTCTCTAATAAATAAATAAATAAATACATAAATAAATATACTGAAAGAACGAAGCCAAACTCAAGAAAATACGCACTACCTGATTCCACTTATATAAAATTCTGGAAAATGGAAACTAATCTATAGTGAAAGAAGAGATGAATGTTTCCATGGCTATGGAGAAAAGGCCCAGAGAGGATTAAGAGAGTGGCATTAGTGTGTGGTAGATGTGGCATTAGTGTGTGGTAGATGTGTACTCTGGTGGTAGTAATGCTTTCAAAATGTATACATATGACAAAATTACTAAATTTTATACTTTAAATGTGCACAATTTTTGTATTATGCCACATTTATTAACATTTTTAATAAACATTTTCAAACAAATTAAGATGTTGCCTGAAAATATATATCTTCATATTTATACACATCATAATTTTTTTCCAAATGCTTTTTAAGCTAAGACAAAAGGATCTCTTATAAAAATTTTCGCTACCCAGCATTCACTTTGCTTCAAGAGAAACATTACTTATGGTGGGCAAATGACTTTCATATTTTTAAAACATAGTTTCGTGCAATTTGATATGAATTGTTTGACCTTCCACAAGTTGAAAAATTGATTTTTTAGAAACCAAAAAATATATATTTTTTATCTTGGGTTTTCTACATTTTGTTTGCTTGATTCAGATAAAACTATGCTTTTTATTTAATACTTTCTATTTTCAAACCCAGACTCACAACGAATGAGTTTATTTAGTACAAATTCCTTATATATAATTAATGCTAAATTAAATCACATGTACATGATTCAATTATAGGACTATATAAAACACATACCTAAAATGATTGAATTGGTAACACATCCATACCACAGTATATTAGTGAATACTAATTAAATATAGACTAAATTTCATGGTTAAATGAACTGTGTAATCTCTGATGAAACTTCATAATTTTGAGGGGTATTCTGTACTATTTCTTTTTTGTAAAGTTTTTATTTAAATTATAGTTATTTAAGATATAGTGTAATGTTTGTTTCAGGAGTAGAATTAGTGATTAGTCACTACATATAACAACCAGTGCTCAAACAACATGTGCTCTCCTTAATACCCATCACCCATTTAGTTCACCCCCCATCCACCTTCCCTCTAGCAACCCTCAGTTTGTTCTCCATATTTAAGAATCTCTTATGGTTTGCCTCCTCCTCTTTTTTCCCCTTTCTCCTATATTCATCTGTTGTGTTTCTTAAATTCCACATATAAGTGAAATCATATGGCATCTGTCTTTCTCTGACTTATTTCGCTTAGCGTAATACACTTTAGCTCCATCCACATCATTGCAAATGGCAAGATTTCATTATTTTTGATGCCTGAGTAATATTCAATTGTGTATTTTTAAAGCAGATTACCACATTTGATTCCAGTCTCATGGATTACTAGTATCCTTCAATACCGACCTAGGAAAATGGAGCTGCTGGAAACTTCCATTATAACTCCAACACCTGTTTGTACTGTCAGGTGCTTTCTATTACTTTCTGAATCAGCTAATCTTTGGAGGAACAAAACTCCCATTTCCTCACATTCAGCCCTGACTACTGGAATCCAAGCATTTGCTTATAACTCTTCTAGGGGGCTTCAGCACATACTGCTTGTTAAAGTCCTTGAGATTAGTGGTTTCTGTGAGTGGTGAATTATCACTTATATATATATTTTAATTCAATAGGTCCTAAGTTAAGCTCAGATGCCAGGTTAAGGCTTTTCTCATATAATCCCAAGATGCCAGGTTAAGGCTTTTTTGCATGTGATCCCAAGACAAGTCATTCCAATGTGATAACCAAGGAAACAAATGCTTCCATTTGTAAAGGAAAATGTGACAGAGCATTGCCTCTACATATATACATTTTATGTGGAATTCCTCATTATATCTATATTTCTTTGTATTTCTCTCCTCCTTTTTTCCTACTCTGTTGGATAATGGAGACTGGTAATACCATGGCTATTCATTAGGTGAATTATTTCTACTGAGGTAAAGTAATAATAGGTAGAGAAACCATCAGCCACCTTCTACTCAGAAAATTTCTGAATTAATTAACAAGAGCTGTTCTGGAAGCTAATAGACTTGAATTCTGTAACTAATTGTGGCTCTGAAGTCATTAGCTGACCTTACATTTAATTCCCCCACCAGGAAAAGAACATTTTCTCTAAATAGTTGAATTATATATAAATGAACATCCAAAGGCACCTTTTAAAAGACTTGGTGAATATGCAAACTAAATAATTTAAATCACAGATAGAGGAACAAGTTATTTCAAAACTAAAATGTCTCAAGAACTGACAGGATCTCAGAACACAGGGGATTGGCAGGTATTTTGCAATAGATATAATTCCACTTAGTTTCTCAAAATTTAGTGAAACTTTATATCATTCAATTCTCACTTAAAACAATCCCCCTGCCAAAGAAGCTGGAAATCAGTGGTTTCCTTCTTTCAATATTTCCTTTTGTATTTTGGGGGAAGTATAGTATATACTGAGAACAATTTATAGCAAAGAAGACAAACCATATCAGCTGCCTTCTTTATTCTTTCTCCATAGATGAAAGTAAATATTGCTTCCTCTGCATCATCAAAATAGCAATTCCCCTGTTCATTGTAAAATGAAAAAAGTCAGGAGGGCCAATTCTTAAGATATTTGCATGAGAGACAAGTATAAAGTCTTATTTTCCTGCTTAAATTTGATAAATAACTATTCCAGATGGCAACAACAGTTTGGAAGTGATATGATTGATTCTTACTGGTGTCAATTTAGTGTGGAAACAGTTTTACTCTCAAAATGATTAATTGAAGTTTCATTTAAATAAAGAGAGAATTCATACAAATAACTGACATAATTTTTTTCTCCACTGGTCACAATGGTCAGGTGTCAATACCTATTGAAACCCATTCCAACTTGTAAACAAATATAAGTGGGAAAGGAAAAAAAATATATGGGGATTAGATAATACAGTATTGACAAACAAGATTTATCTTTGGCAACAGATGGTGCCTACACTCATTGTAGTGAGCACTGAGTAATGTACAGAATGGTTGAATCATTATATTGTATACCTCAAACTAATATAACACTGTATGTTAATTATACTTAAAAAAGAAAATCATAAGAAAGAAAAAATACAAAAATGTACATGTAGTAATCCATCCAGGTATGTGTCATTTATGACATATTTCTGGAGATATTTTGGCCACATTCGTAGTGAACTAACTGTAAGAATGTTTATTACTCATCTAGAAACATTGATGATATAAAGATAAAATCATATTGCACATGCAAAATCATGCAGCACAGATAGCCTAGGAAACACTGTGGTTATCTAATGCTTCAGATGTTCTATTACATTATTTCAATATCCTGTTTTATTCAAATGTATGTGAGGATACAAATGGATTAAATTGCATATGTCAACACATATTTAATGAGTTTTCCTATATTTTTTCAGTGGCATTTTATCTCATTCCACTACGGAGCAGCAAACATCATATTTGAAATAAATATTCTTTAGTTAGGCACTTAGAAAAGGTCAAATATATTCAATATAATTTGAAAGCATTTTACATTTATTTCAATTTCTAAATTATAATTATTAAGTATGTATGTGCATCTATAATATATAATTATACATATACAAGTATATTTGGAAATACATTCTCTAACATAATGATCTATAAAGCACAGTTTCAACAGGGCTGTGTGGTTGGCACAACACATTGGATGATCGCAGTGTTATGTGGGGCCTGGATCACAGTAGTACCATAAACTAGATCATAAATCACTTTATTGCTATTTGCATAAGTTCATGAAGAATAGATATGTTATTGTATAAATCAAAATCTGTGGGGGAGAAAGAATTAAGATTTGTTTTGTTGCTTGATCTGAGTTGGTAAAAGATTACATATATAAAGAGAAGGATTATTGGCATCAAAAATAAAACCAGGAGGATTATCAACATCACTTGGGATTTTGACTAAAGGAAGACAAAGAATGTATTTTAGAAGTTTCCTATTTAATAATGGTTCTTATTTTGACTGAAAACACAGTATGTGCCTGAGTAAAGATGTAAAAATATAATAGCATCTGGTATCATCACTCTAAACTGAGGGAAAGAGAAACAACAAAGTGTAAGGGAAAAATTTAATGTCCTTTATTGTTAAAGAATATAAATGTATTACATAAATATTTTCCATCATGATATCAGCTGGTCAGCAGAATAGGAAGTACCAGTCCTTGTTCTCTGATAGAAACACTATTTAACAATGATATGAGGACACAAATAACTCTATAAGAATCCAGGATTCAATTAAGAAGTTTCAGTACTGCAGAGAAGTACGAAGCCAAGAACAACTGTATTGAATTGGGTAATAAGAGCAATTTCACTTTATCTGCATCAGGTCCTCCTGCAAGCCAGTTCAGCTCAGTGTCAGGGAAAAAAACCTTGGCCCATAACATCTCCCTTGGAGAAAGGCAAAGAATGGAGCATATACCTCCAATGTTCTGGATTTTCAGATATGCTGAAGGAAGTACTTTGTGTCTCACTTCACTCAGAAAGCTGATACAAGAACAGGATGGATGTTGGGAAGCCACTGAAATCAAAGAAAAGCAGCAGGTGGGGGCATCTGGGTGGCTCAGTCAGTTAAGTGTCTGACTTCAGCTCAGGTCACGATCTCGCAGTTTGTGGGTTCAAGCCCTACATCAGGCTCTGTGCCAACAGCCCAGAGACTGGAGCCTGCTTTGGATTCTGTGTCTCCCTCTCTTCCTCTGCCCCTCCACCACTCGTTCTCTCTCTCTCTCTCTCTCTCTCAAAAATAAAATAAACATTATTTTTTTTAAAGAGTTTAAATATATTTACCAAGGGCTTTTCATTTGGCCCACTCCCCCACTAAGTAAATAAGTAAATTTCTTGAAAGACTGTTGAGAGGGGTGCCTGGGTGGCTCAGTCAGTTGTGCATCCAACTTCAGCTCAGGTCATGATCTCACAGTCTGTGGGTTCAAGCCCCATGTTGGGCTCTGTGCTGACAGCTCAGAGCCTGGAGCCTGCTTCGGATTCTGTGTCTCCCTCTCTGCCCATAACCTGCTTGCACTCTGTCTCTTTTGCTCATTCAAAAATAAACAAACATTAAAAAAAAAAGACTGCAGAGAGTTCTGCTCTATTTTTTTCTTTTTGATCTGTTGACATATAACATTGTTAATTATAGGTGTACAACATAATAATTATGTATACAATTTTATTTATATATAATATATACAATTGTATATTGTATAAATATATAATATATTATATATATAAATTATATATATATATATACATACACAATTTAATAATAATGTATTTCTTGTAACTAAGATGATAACTTTTTTACTATATCCGGATATGATTTCTTTACATGGCTGCTTTGTATTTTTACATTTGTTTACATACATTTTCAATATTCTAAAATTATCTTCACCCTGATGAAGACACTCTTGGTTGAAGGGTTTTGCTTTAGAAAGTTGCCAAAGGGGAAGAATGGTGCTTTATGGAATATTAATACATTAATTTATTCAACAGATAGTTATTGGGTACCCACTAGTTGCCAGCCACTGTTCCAGAATCTGAAGATGAAGTCATTGCTCATAGTAGAGCTCACAGTCTTCCAGAGATAATAATATAATTTATCAATTGATTCCAACTGTGATTTTCATTACATGTTTAAAGCTTCTAGATGGTTGTATGGTTGAAGACTGTTATATCTTCTGAAAAATGAGCAAACAGAACTCCCTTTCTTCCTCCTCAGAACCATTAATATGCATAGGAACATGGCCTTGACTCCAAGTGCTGTTGTATTGTAAATGAATATTCAAAATTATTATTTGAGAATTGGAAAAATATTATTTACAAATATAACCAGGTGGTTTTGATAATATACCTTTAATATCCACACTTAAAATCATGAATAGCAGAGAATAAACCAATGAAAACAGAAAAACAGATTTTATTTAGTCACAAGACCTTCAAACATAGCTTTTTCAATTTGATAATATTAAATATATGGTATCAGAAAGAAAGAGCTAATCCAGTACTTATTTAACACTCATAGCATGTCCACTTTTTAGTGAAAATTAATATTTTTGTAGGTGCTTTAAAATTTTGTTTTTTTATTTATAAATAAATGTGTATAATATTATATATATATATATATATATATATATATATATATAAATTACTGGGTGGCACAGTCAGTTGAGTATCTGACTCTTGGTTTTGGCTCAGGTCATGATCCCAGGATGGTGGGATCAAGCCCAGTGTCAGGCTCTGTGCTGAGCATGGGGCATGCTTAGGATTCTATCTCTCTTTCCCTCTGCCCCTCTCCCTTGCTCACACTCTCTCTGTCTCTGAAAAAATAAAAATAAATAAATAATAAATGAAATAACATTATTAAGATTAATGATGATAGTATTTCTAGGTATTATTTCCAAAAAATGAATATGTATTCAAAATACATATTTGTATTTGTATAGTTTAAAAGTTCATAACTACAGTCATCATGATTAATATTTTTACAGAGTAATTATGTGACTGTACATTATATACCCATCATATATTGCTTTGAAATAATGAAAGCTTTTTGATTAGTCTAGATTTCTATCTGTACATCTTTTGTCAATTATAAGTCCCTCTGAGTTGACACACAGTTATGAATCTAGATTAAGAAAGATTTTGAGAAACTGTGTACATCAGTCTGAATTCATATTTTCAATTCAATTCTTTTTTCCTCTTCCTCACCACATCCCTTCTTTGCTTCTCCATCTTTCCAGCATCTATACCTATATCTATATCATCTGTATCTATTTATCTATCATATATCTATCCACATGTACACACACCACACACAAATCCTGAAACCCAAAAATTCAGCATATCCTGTCTTAGCCATTCTTAGATATTTCCAAAATAACCCAGTTCTCAAGGGATGTGAGCTGGAAGCAAACAAAGATACTAAACACTTACTGTATTTAATAAAAATTATTATAAGACCTTGCTTTTTTAATGCCTGGTATTTTAGAAATGTAGAACTGGAAGGGAGATTTTAAAATCATATAGTCAAACTTTTCTTGTAGAATATTTCTTCTAATAATTCAGTATTCATGGCATGGGCCTGTTTCATACAGACCACATGAGATGTTGCTGGTAGATTAACAGCAGAAATATAGTGATAAAAGTGCTGATTTCTCTAAGAATGCTGTCTCTAATACCTGGTGCTCCTTTTTGTAATTGATTTATTTCTAAGTCATTGGCAAAGGTCTCTCATTTGGCATATGGTATATAGCTAATCTGTAGCTCAAATGTTGTGCAGCTGACAATATTAGTACTGAGGCATGGCTTTTCAAATATGGTATTTAATTTATACATGAATTTCTGGAATTCGTGTAGAATGTGGTGAAAAACATTTGATATTAAAAAAATTATTTCAAGTGATGTCAGCAATATGGCAGCATATGACATTCCTCCTGTTTTCACCCTTTTAATCAACAAACTAGACATCTATATATGAACAAAAGTGCCTTTGTATTTGGATATCTAGCACTGTACTGCAAGACATCCATGATAAATCTTTCCCAGTGAGTAATAGACAAACTTATATGGGCTGTACAGTCAGTGGAACCAGAAAAATTGCCTAGACCTTTTTTGCCATTGTAGAGCAAAAATTGTATGGATGCTGTCACCGGCAGGTACTCATATACAAGATAGAACTTGCAGAGGTTTATTCCTTCTGAAGGGAGACTCCAGCAAACATTGGAGGAAAAAAAAGTATATATATACATATATATATATGTATATATATAAATTCATATATTCATATATATAAATTCATATATATAAATTCATATATTCATATATATATATATATATATATATTTACATACATATATGAGTATTTGGTCCTGGCAAAGGTGGTAACAGAAACTTTTCTGGAACTGTATCTTCCCCAAGAAAACATTGAGTGGGGATGATTTATCTGGTGAAAACAATCTCTCCTATGGGGAAAAGGAAAGCAGTGAGTGAGGACCCAGCTATTTCACATAAGCAGATTGTAGCTGGAGAAACCCAAGTCTCTCCACCAGCACTTGGAGTACTAAAGTAACAGCTCTACAACTTGGGGGAAAGAGGATATTGGGAAAGAGTCAGATAAGAATTTCAAATAGTGTTAAAGGATTGTGCTCAGAAGAAAGTCCACCAAGGAACTTCAGGGAGTGACACCACTGCAGATCTCCCTACAGGGTCCATGAGAACCCCAAATATATTGAGTGCTGAACCCATAACTCTCATTACACTGTTGCCAGGTCTTTGTGTCAGCCCCTGAATGGGCCCAAGAGAATGAACTCCAGTGAGAAGGGAGAGCACTAAGTAAACAGGACAAGGCAGCTGGACAAGTGATAAGTCACAAACTTTAAATATAGTGCCACCTTCTGAAAAACAAAAGAGATTTCTAAAGCCAGTAGAGTGAATTGGGAAAAAAGTACAAATACAAATTTAAAAATTTACTTACAAGAGGGAGCAAGAAGAATGGAATGGATACTCTTTTACAAAGACAAGGGGAAAATAGATAATTACACCATAGAACGTAACACCCATCTGAAAGCAAAGAGCAAAGATTTAATGAAATGTCTGTCACTTCAAATGCAAAAGCAAAAAAATTACATAATAATAAACAATATGAAAAATCAAGGTAATATAGCATCACACAAAGAAAATGATAATTATCCACCAACAAAGCTCAAAGGCATAGAATATTGCAATCTAACTGATAAAGAATTGAAAAGAGCTATTATTAAAAACTTCAGTGAGTTACAAGAAAACCCAGAAAGGCTATTCAATGAAATCAGAAATAAAATATATGAATAAAATAAGTTTATCTTTTACCTGAAGCATTGAAATCATAAGAAAGAACCAACAGAAATTCTACAGCTGAAGAATTTAGTGAATGAGATGAGGAACACAATGGAGTATATGTAATAGAGCAAACCAGATGGAAAAAAGAAAAAGTAACTCAGAAAATAAGAATTTTGAAATAAGACACACACACACACACACACACACACACACACACACAAAGAAGAAAAAGCAAAGATTTGAAAAAGAGAAAAGAAAGCCTATGAGACCTACATAATTTTAAAAAAACACAAATATTAGGGGGCGCCTGGGTGGCGCAGTCGGTTAAGCGTCCGACTTCAGCCAGGTCACGATCTCGCGGTCCGTGAGTTCGAGCCCCGCGTCAGGCTCTGGGCTGATGGCTCGGAGCCTGGAGCCTGTTTCCGATTCTGTGTCTCCCTCTCTCTCTGCCCCTCCCCCGTTCATGTTCTGTCTCTCTCTGTCCCAAAAATAAATTAAAAAAAACGTTGAAAAAAAATTAAAAAAAAAACACGAATATTAGAATAATTGGGTACTCAAAAGAAGAGAGAGAGGAGGGGACAGAGAGTTTATTTAAATAATAATAGCTGGGAACTTCACAAACCTGGGAAAAGAATTGAACATATAAGTCCATGAAGCTAATATTTACCCTGTTATCTTGATGCAAAACAAAACAAAACAAAACAAAACAAACAACAAAAACCTTCTTCCAGACACATTATGGTAAAACTGTCTAAAATCAGTGATAAAGAATGTTAAAAGCATCCAGGAAAAAATGAATGTAACTTACAATGGATCCTCCAGTAGGCTATCAGTGGATTGCTCAGCAAAAATTCTACAGGCCAAAAGAGAGTGGAATAACATACAGCATATTTAAAAATAAACATTCCTGGCCAAGAGTACTTCATCCACCAGTGTTATCCTTCAGACATGAAAAAGAAATAAAGGCTTTCCCAGACAAACAAAAGCTGATGAAATTTACCACCACTAGCCCCGCCTTGTAGGAAATGCTGAAAAAAAGTTCCATAATCTGAAATAAAAAGATGTCAGTCAGTAACATAAACACATATTAAATCACATATCACACTGGTACAGGTGAAAAATATACAGTCAGACTTAGAAAACTGTAACTTTACAGTAGCATGGTGTACTAAATACTAAACTATAGTATAAAGATTAAAGTGAAAGAATAGTATAAGTAACTATAGGTACTATAAATTGTTAACTAATACACCAGATAAAAGGAGGTAAATTGTGACATTAATAATATAAAAGGGAGGAGAAAAAAACGTGAAGTCTTTCTTGGCAGCCAAAATAAGTTGTTATCAACTTAAAATAGACTGCTTGTTTTTAAAACATTCAGTGTAAATCCCATAAAAACCACAAAATAAAACTTTGTCCTGGACCCACAAAATATGAAAAAAAGGGTAAGCAGAACATACCATAATGAAAAAAAAAAAAACTTTGCAAAGGTAGGAAGATGCAAAGGGAAAAAGAAACAATAGAAATACAAAACAACTAAAATGCAATTAGTAAGATGACATTGATAAATTCTTACATATTAGTAATCACTCAATGTAAATGGATTAAATTCACCAAATAAAAAGCACAGTGTGGCTAAGTGGATTAAAGAAAAGACAATTCAAACATATGCTGCCTAGAACAGACTCACTTTACCTCTAAAGATGCGCATAGACTCACTGAAGGGTGCAAAAATATATTCCATGCAAGTGGAAACCACAATAAAGCCAGGATAGCTAGACTTATATCAGCCAAAATAGATTTTAAACCAAAGATTGTATAAATATAAAGGAGGTCATGATATAATGATAAAAATGTCAATCCATAAAGATGATTTAATAATTATAAATATTTATGCATCCAACATAGGAACACTTGACTATATAAAACAAATGTTAAGAGACTTAAGAGGAGATATAGAAAGCAATACAATAATAGTATAACTTCAATAGCCCGATTTCAACAATAGATAGACCATCTAGGTAGAAAATCATTAAGGAAACATTGGATTAAACTGCATATTTAACCAGAATGACCTAAGAGATATATATTGAGCACTCCATCCAACAGAAGCAAAATATATATTCTTCTAAAGTGTACATGGTACATTTTTCAGAATAGATCATATGATAGGCCACAAAACAACCCTTAGTAATTTGAAGAAATTGAAATAGTATCAAGCATCTTTTCCAATCACACTGGTATGAAACTACAAATCAACTACAAGAAACTGGAAAATTTCTGATGATGTAAAATTAAACAATGTGCTACTGAAAAACCAATAGGTCAAAGAAAAATTGAAAAAAAATATACTGAGAAACAAGAAAATGGAAATAAAATATGGCAATAATTAGGGGACAAAGTAAAAGCAATTATGAAGAGGGAAGTTCATAGCATTAAATGACTATATTAAGAAAAAAAGATCTCAAACAACTAAACTTTACACCACATGAATTATTTTATCCTCTACACCTCTTTATATGTGTCTTACCCCAACAGTGATAGATGTGATTCCTGTTTTAAAAAGACATTATTGGGGCGCCTGGGTGGCTCAGTCGGTTGAGTGTCCGACTTCAGCTCAGGTCATGATCTCACAGTCTGTGAGTTCGTGCCCCAGGTCGGGCTCTGTGCTGACAGCTCAGAGCCCAGGGCCTGTTTCAGATTCTGTGTCTCCCTCTCTCTCTGCCCCTCCCCCGTTCATGCTCTGTCTCTCTCTGTCCCAAAAATAAAATTAAAAAACGTTGAAAAAAAAATATGTGAGGCTTAAAGAAACATTTTATGTTCCTGAGTAACTTGTTTATTATAATTAAAATCTTCTTTGATCTGTAAGTAAATGATTTAATAATGATGCTCAGTAAAGTAAATAGGTCTTCAATTATAGCAGGAAGATATGGACATTTTTCAGATCTTTCAAAAACGTTTGCTTGATTATTAAATAGAAATCTATTTGTAAACAAATATCTGCTCTCCTATCTTTGTGAAAGTTATTAATTCTAAAGACATCTAAAGTACTTTATTTCTTTCATCTAATTTAGCTTGTTACAATAAGGGTTCACCTTAATTTATGTTTATTAACTACATTACTATCAAAATAATAAGTCTGTAAATAAAAACTACCTTCATTACATGGAGAATAGGAATGCTTTATTTCCTTCAAAATTTATATGCCTATTGGGGTGCCTGGGTAGTTCAGTTGGTTGTGTCTGACTTCAGCTCAGGTCACAATCTCATGGTTCATGGTTTCACGCCATGCATCAGGCTCTGTGCTGAAAGCTCAGAGCCTGGAGCCTTCTTCAGATTCTGTGTCTCCCTCTCTCTCTGACCCTCCCCCACTCATGCTCTGTCTCTCTCTGTCTCTCAAAAATGAATAAACTTAAAAAAATTATATGCCTATAGTAAACTTTACCCTCAATTAAAATAGTACAAGATTTTAGAAAATACTCATAAATAATGCATCTTAAATATTTTATTTCCACTCAAAGTTAGATGCCATTATATCAAAAGCTAGTAATGGTAAATAAAAACTACATATATGTGTATATATACACACACATGTATATATTTAAAATTTGTTGATCATACTGAATAAATCTGGGAGTACAATGCCTTAGGAACACTTGCTTGATAACCATAAATTTTAAGAGTCCCAATTGGTTGCTGCCTATTCCAAAACAGAAGTAACACCTTTACTGTGTTTTAAAAAAATGATAAATGCACTGTATATGGTTTATAAACTTGAGCAGGTAATAACAGACTATAACAATGAAATTTTAGAGAAAACTGCACATTTCAGAATTTTTTTAAATTTGTAAACATTATTCCACAGCAAGAAAAATATAACTAGTTTTTCTTTTTGATGTTCAGGTAGTCCTTGAATAAAAATAAATGTATTCATCTTTCCTAATATGGCTAAAACCTCAATTACAGACTGAGTGGAAGTAGAGATAGTGGTCATCATTGTCTTCTTCCTAATAGTGAGGAGAGATTTTTTTCCACTATTAAGATCACTGCAGTTTTTTTGGTAACATTTATTTTTCTTAATGTTTATTTATTTTTGAAAGAGAGAGCACAAGTGGGGGAAGGGCAGAGAGAGAAGGGGATAGAGGATCTGAAGCAGGCTTGGCTCTGACAGCAGTGAGCCCAATGTGGGGCTCGAACTCACAAATTGTGAGATCATGACCTGAGTTGAAGCTTGACATTCAACCAACACAGATGCCCCTGGTAACATTTCTTTATTGAGTTCAGAACGTTTCTTTCTTACTTTTTTTTTGAGGTTTTTTTTTTTTAGTTTTTATCAAGAATGGTGTTGGATTTTCTCAAGTATTTTCTCTTAACCTACTGAGATGACTACATTGTGTTTTAAGTCTTTTAACGTGGTGAATTCTGTTAATTTTCAAATATTAAACTAATTTGTATTCTTGGAATAAACTTTACAGGTTCATTGTTTATTATCACTTCAAGATATTGTAGTTTTTAATTTGCTAAGTTTTTGTTTAAGATTTTGCATACATGTTCATGAGAGATATTGATCTATAGTTTTTCATTCCTTGTAATGCTTTTGTCAGGTTTTGGTGTCATGATTTGTTTGTCTCAAAAATGATTAGAAACTATTTCCTCATCTTTACCCTTTTTTTTTAAGTGTGTGTAGAATTGGTATTAGCTTTCCCTAAATATTTGGTAGAATTCACAACTGAATGTATCTGCATTTGGAATTTTCTTTCTGGGAAGGTTAATTATATATTTAATTTCTTTAATACATATAGATCTATCAAATTGTCTATTTCTTCTTGGAAGAGTATTAGTGCTTAGAATTTTTCAATGAATTTGTTTATTTCATCTTAATTGTTAACATTTTTGGCATTACATTGCTCATATTTCCTTATCATATTACTATGTGGAGAATATATAGTCATAGCACAGCTCTAATTTTTACTTCTGGTGATTTGGTTTCTGGTCATTTAACTTACTCCTCATCAACCTAAGGAGATAATTATCAATTCATTGATCTCAAGGATCATTTTTGTATTTCATTGTTTTTTCACTAGTTTTCTTTTTTATTTTATTTACTTCATCTATTTGTTTCATTTCTGAAGCTTAATTTTCTTTTAATTTACTCTTTTATTCCTGTATCTTTTGATTTATTTATTTTGAAATAATGAGATAGAAGCAGAGAGAGAGGAAGAGAGAGAATCCCAAGCAGGATCTTCACCATCAACCCGAAGCCTGACATGAGGCTCCATCTCACAAACCTTGAGAGCATGACCTGAGTTAAAATCAATAGTCTGAACACTTAACCAAGTGAGACACCCATATCTCCCCTTCCTGTATCTTAATGTATAAATTGTGGTCAGTAATTTGTGATTTTTCTTCATAATCAATATAGACATTTTGCTCTTTAAATTTCACTGACTAACTCCTTTAGCAGCATCCCTGAAATTTTCATATTCTGTGTTTTTATCCTCATTCAATTTATAATATGCCTAATTTGCTTTTTGATTTGTTCTTTTTTTAATGCTTATTTATAGTTTTGTTATTTAATTTCCAAATATTGGGTGATTTTAAGATATCTCTGTCACTTCTAATTTTATTCCATTGTTGTCAAAGAACATGATTTGTATGAACTGAATTATTTTAAATGTATTGAGACTTGTTTTATGGTCTAGAATTTGGCTTTATTTGGTAAATGTTACTTGTACACTTAAAATCAATGTGTAAACCATTATTTTAGGGTGGGATTATATATGTCAGTCTGTCACATTTGTTGATACTGTTATTTAAACCTTTTATATTCTTGCCACATTTTGGCTCCTTGTTTTATCAATTATTGAGTGAAGGGTACTAAAACTACGACTCTAATTTGGGATTTGTGTATTTCTTCATGTACTTTTATTAGTCTTTGTTATATGTATTTTTTAATGTTTCAAGTTTTTATTCAATTCCCAGTTACATAACATGTAGTGTAATATTAGTGTTATGAGTAGAATGTAGTGATTCATCACTTACATATAACACCCAGTGCTCATCACAAGTGCCTTTCTTAATTTACATCACCTATTTAGCCAATCACCCCACCCACATCCACTCTAGGAACCCTCAGTTTTTTCTCTATAATAAAAAAATCTATTTGGAGCACCTGGATGTCTCAGTCTGTTAAGCGTCCAACTCTTGGTTTTGGCTCAGGTCATGATCTCTCCGTTTATGAGTTCTAACCCTGCATTGGATTCTGCTCTGACAGTACAGAGCCTGTTTGCAATTCTCTCTCCCTCTCTCTCCACCCCTCCTAAGTGCTCTCTCTGACTCTCTCTACATAAATAAATAAACTTTAAAAAAGGAAAAAAAAAAACTTTTATAGTTTGCTTCCCTCTCCCTTTTTTTTCTTTACCCTATGTTTATCTGTTTTGTTTCTTAAATTCCACATATGAGTAAAGCAATTTGGCTTTCACTGACTGATTTACTATGCTTGCCAAATGCTCTCGGCCTCCATCAACATTTTGACAAATGAAAGATTTCATTATTTTTGATGGCTGAGAAATATTCCATTGTATATTAATACCGCATCTTCTTATCCATTCATCAGTTGATGGACATTTGGGCTTTTTCCATAATTTGGCTATTGTTGATGAGGCCGCTATAAATATCAGGGTGCCCCTCCAAATCAGTGCCCCTCTAAATCAGTAGTTTTGTATCCTCTCAATAAATACCTGGTAGTGCAATTGCTGGATTCTAGGGTAGCTCTATTTTTAACTTTTTGAGGAATCTCCATACTGTTTTCCAGAATGACTTCCCTAGTTTGCATTCCCACCAACAGTGTAAGAGGATTTCCCTTTCTCTGCATCCTTGCCAACATCTATTGTTTCCTCTGTTAATTGTAGTCATTCTGACAGGTATGAGGTAATACCTTACTGTAGTTTTGATTTGTATATCCCTGATGATGAGTGATATTGAGCATTTTTTCATATTTCTATTGGCCATCTGTATGTTTTCTTTGGAAAAATATCTATTCATATCTTCTTCCCATTTCTTAACTGGATTATTTGTTTTTTTGGGTGTTGAATTTGATAAGTTCTTTATCGATTTTTAATATTAACCCTTTATGAGGTATGTCATTTGCAAATATGTTTTCCAACTGAAGGTTGATTATTTCCTTCACTGTGCAGAAGCCTTTTATCTTGATGAAGTGTTAATAGTTCATTTAGGCTTTTGTTTCCCTTGCTTCCAGAGACATGTCTATTAAGAAGTCGCTAGAGCCAAGGTCAAAGAGCTTGTTGTCTCTGTTCTCCTCTAGGATTTTGATGGTTTCCTGTTTCACATTTAGGTTTTTCATCCATTTAAATTTTTTTGTGTGTTTAGTGTAAGAAAGTGGTCCAGGTTCATTTTTTTTTCATGTTGCTGCCCAGTTTTCCCAACACCATTTCTTGAAGATAGTGTCTTTTCTCATTGGATACTCTTTCCTGCTTTGTCAAAGATTAACTGACTTTATAGTTGTGGGTCTATTTCTGGGTTTTCTATTTTGTTCCATTGATCTATGTGTCTGCTTTTGTGTCAGTACCACACTGTCTTGATGATTACAGCTTTGTAATATAGTTTGAAGTCTGGAATTGTGATGCCTCCAGCTTTGCTTTTCTTTTTCAGGATTGCTTTGGCTATTTGATGTCTTTTGTGGTTCCATTAAATATTTTAATATTGGCTGTTCCAGCTCTGAAAATTTCTAGTGGTACGTTGATAGCAATTGCATTAAATCTATAGATTGCTTTGGGTAATATAGACTTTTTAACAATATTTGTTCTTCCAATCCAGAGCAAGGAATGTTTTTCCATTTCTTTATGTCTTCTTCAATTTCTTTCATACATGCTCTATAGATTTCAGACTAGAAGTATTTTACCTCTTTGGTTAGGTTAATTCGTAGGTATCTTATGGTTTTTTTTTGATGCAATTGTAAATGGAATTAATTACTTGATTTCTCTTTCTGTTGTATCATTACTGATGTATAGAAATGCAACAGATTTCTGTAAGTTGATTTTGTATCCTGAGACTTACTGAATTAATGAATCAGTACTAGCAATTTTTTGGTGGAGTCTTTCTGGCTTTCTACATAGAGTATCATGTGGTCTGCCAACAGTGAAAGTTTGACTTCCTCCAGTGAAAGTTTGGCTTCTTCCTTGCTTATCTGAATGCCTTTTATTTCTTTGTGTTGTCTGGTTACTGAGACTAGGACTTCAAATACTATGTTAAATAATAATGGGGAGAGTGGAATCTTTATCTTGTTCCTGACCATAGAGGAAGTTTTCAGTTTTTCCCCATTGAGGATGATATTAGCTGTGTGTTTTCTGTATATGGCCTTTATGATGTTGCAGTTTGTACCCTCTACCTTATTTTGTCAAGTGTTTTTATCATGAATAGATGCTGTATTTGTCATTGATTCCTCTGCATTTATTGACATGGTAATATGTTTCTTATCTTTTCTTTCATTCATGTGATGTATCATGTTGAATTATTTGCAAATATCGAAACATTTCTGCAGCCCAGGAATAAATCTCAATTGATCGTGGTGAATAATTATTTTAATATACAGTTGGATTAAATTTGCTAGAATCTTAATGAGAATTTGTTCATTTGTGTTCATCAGGGATATTGGCCTGTAATCCTTCTGTTTAGTGATATCAATGTCCAGTTTTGGAATCAAAGTAATGCCGGCCTCACAGATTGAGTTTTGGAGTTTCCTTGCTTTTCTATTTTTTAGGAAGAGTTTGATATGAATAGGTATTAACTCCACTTTAAATGTCTGGTAGATTTTTCCCGTGAAAGCCATCTGGTCCTGGACTTTTGTTGTTGGGAGAATTTTGTTTATGAATTCAATTTCTTTGCTTGTTCAGGGTCTCTTTAAATTTTCTATTTATTCCTATTTCATTTTTGGTAGTTTATGTTTCTAGGAATTTATTCATTTCTTCCAGACTGCCCAATTTGTTGTCATATAAATTTTCATGATATTCTCTTGTAATTGTTTGTATTTCTGTGGTGCTGTTTGTGATCTCTCCTCTCTCATTTATTATTTTACTTATTTGTGTGCTTTCTTTTTGTGCTTTGATAAGTCTTGCTGGGGGTTATCAATTTTATTAGTACTTTCAAATGGTTTCAATGGTCTGTTCTACTGTGTTGTTTTGTCTGTTTGTTTCTATATCATCCATTTCTTCTCTAATCTTTTTTATATCCATTCTTCTGCTGGCTTTAGGCTTCTTTTGTTGTTCTATTTCCGGATCCTTTATCTGTAAGGTTAGGTTGTGTATTTGATATCTTTCTTGCTTCTTGAGGTAGACCTATATTGCTATATACTTCCCTCATGATTATTTCACCTTCATTCTAAAGATTTTGGACCGTGATTCCATCTTCATTTGTTTCCGTTTATATATTTGTTAATTTCCTGGTTTACCTATTCATTCTTTAGTAGGATGCTGTTTAACCTCCATGTATTTGTGGTCTTTCAAAAAAATTCTTTGTGGTTGACTTCAAATTTCATAGTGTTGTGGTCTGAAATTATGCATGGTATGATCTCAATCTCTTTATACTTGTTGAGGGCTGACTTTTGATCCAGTATGTGATCTATTCTGAAGAATGTTCCATGTGTGAATGAGAAGAATGTGTATCCTACTTCCTTAAGAAGAAATGTTCTGAATATATCTGTTCAGTCCATCTGATCCAGTGTGTCATTCAAACTCATTGTTTCCTTGTTGAATTTCTGCCCAGATGATCTGTCTGTTGCTCTAAGTGGGCTATTAAAGTCCCCTACTCTTATTGTATTATTATCAATGAGTTCATTTATGTTTCTTACTCACTGTTTTATATTTTTGTGTGCTCCCAAGTCATCGTTTCTGGGGATTTTCTCTGTTCTTTTTTAGAACAAAAAAAAAAAAAAACTTTTGTTCTTTCTTCTTCACTCAATGAGTTCCCATTAATATTTCTTTCAGGGCTAGTTTGGTGGTCACAATCTCATTTTTTGGTGGGGGAGAACTCTTTATCTCTCCTTCTATTCTGAATGACAGCCTTGTTGGATAGAGTATTCTTGGCTGCATGTTTTCTCCATTGAACACATTGAATATATCATGCCCCTCCCTTCTGGCCTGCCAAGTGTCTATGAAGAGGTTTTGTGGTAACCTAATTTGTCTTCCCCTATAAATTAGTGATTTTTTTCCCCTTGTTGCTTTTAGGATTTTCTCTTGATCTCTATATTTTGCAAATTTCAGTATGATATGTCTTGGTGTTTGCCAGCTTTCATTGATTTTGATGGGAGTTCTCTGTACCTCCTGCATTTGGATGTTTCTTTGCACAGATTAGGAAAGCTCTTAGCTATAGTTTCCTCAAATAAACCTTCTGCCCCTTTTTACCTCTCTTATTGTTCTGGGACTCCTATGATATAAATGTTATGCTTTGTGGTGTCACTGAGTTCCCTTAGTCTCCATTTTGGATCCAATATTTTTCTTTCCCTCTTATTTTCAGCTTCATTATTTTCCTTAATTTTATAGTCTATATCACCTATTGGTTCCTCTGCGTATTCCATCCTTCTGGTCATTGCATCTAGTTGGTTTCACATCTTGGTTATAGCACTTTTTATTTCTGCCTGACTAGTTTTTAGGTCTTTTATCTCTGTGGTTAGGGACTCCCTGCAGTCTTGCATGCTTTTCTCAGGCCCAGCAGTATCCTTATTATTGTTGTTTTAATTTCTATATCAGGCATATTATTTATAGCCCTTTTGATTAGATCTCTTGCTGTGACCTTTTTTTAATTCTTCTTTTGGGATGACTTCCTGTGTCTCAGCATTTTTTCTAGCTTGTATTCTTCTGCTAGGAAAACCTCTTATATTTCCTTCTCCTGAGAGTAATGAATTCATTAATAAGAGGTCATATACTCTTCAGTGCCTGGCATCTCAGGAAGTGTTTGTGGTGTATGCTGTGTGCATTGTGCTGCTGTGTTTTGTCTGCTTTTTCCCTCAGGTCAGTCCTCTGCAGGGTTTCTGCTTGCCGATAGTGGGGAGTCTTTGGGCCTTGGCCAGGGTGTGGAAAGTCTTAAATAGGTGTGCTCTGGTCTGCTTGTTAAAAGATACTTGACCACATTTCCTTTGGAGCTGAAGCTTTGCAGCAGTCTATGGTCAGTAGACTTGGTGCATGTGTGCAATTTCTGCTGATCTTCTGGGGGAGGGGCCTGATGCTCTGGTTCTCAGGCACACTTCCCTAGTAAAGAAGCACCTGTGGAGCACAGGGGCATGGGGATTGTTGATAGCAGCTCAGGCCTTCACTCTTGGCGCTGTGCTGCTCACTGAAATCAGCCCGTGCTGATGGTTGAGGGAGAAAGATGGTACCAGCCCTCTCCCTATTACTTGGAGAGAGTAGTTTGCACCCGTGGCTGTCCAGGAAGCCCTCAAAGAAGAGCAAACAATCTCCCCTCATGTTTCCCAAATGTTCCTCAAATTCCTGCCTTCACCTGTCAATATATGGGCCATCTTTCCACCTGGGAGTGCAGTGCACCTGTGTTTTATCTCAGGCATGCTGGTTGAGTTTCAAACTTCTAAACTTTAAGGACACAGTGAGGTGTGGACACATGCTGGTCTTCTGAGGAAGGGTCACACCATGATACAGCTGGTGCAGTTATGTCCCAGAAGGGCAGTCACAGAAGAGCTTGGAGTTCAGAACAAATCATAGCAAAATGCCTGATTCTAAGTTAGCCATCCTCAGCAGGTGTCTCTGCCCATTATGTTGTGGGTGAGGGATGTCAATGTTGCCTGCCTGCTCTTTTGTCCCCTGAGAAGCTATACTACCTCTGCCATACACACACCAAGAAGGGGGAAACATCTCTCCCTGTGCACCCCAGGGGATCCTTAGATCATGCCATCTGCTCCCAGGCCTCTGCACTCCTTCTCCATGGGAACCCCACTGTGCCTTCCAGGCTCCACACTGAGCACAGCGTGGAATTCTAAAATTCCAGTCTTTGAGCTCTGCTTGTTGTAACACCTCATAATAATCAGACCGTCTTGTTTCACAGTCAATGGTTTCAGGGAATTTTTTTTCTTGTGTAATCCCCTGTACACTGCTCTCTGTCTCCCTCTCTGTGATTGTTTCTCTGTCTTCCTCTCCTTTCTCTGTAATCAGTCATTAATCCCCTCTTCAGCACCCATGATCCTTTTCTCCCTCAAGCCATATCTACAAACTTCTTACCTGCCACAATGTGACCTCTTTTATCCTTCTAGTTGTTCAGTTTGTTTTCTCAGTTCTCAGATTGATTTCTTGGGTATTCAGAATGATTTTATATTTATCTATCTGTGTTTGAGGTGCAAGGCAAGCATAGAGTCCTCCTACTATTCCACCACCTTAACTGTTTCCCCTCATGTATTTTTAAGTGCTGTCATTAGGCATATAACTATTTAGGATTAGTTCTTCATAGTAAACTTTCCCTTTTATCATTCTGAAATAATTTCCTTTATGTCTGATAATATATTTTTTCTGAAATTTATTTAGACAGTGTTATGTACTTGTCTCAGCCTATCAACAACCAATGTTGTGGCTGGACCAGCTGTTGTGGTTCTTATTATTGTTGAAAGATGCTCTTCAGCAATAACCGTCATAAAACATTGAAAACATAAAGCCTTATTACTTATAATAATAAATAGTATTAAATATATTAAATATAAAAATAAATATATAAAAATAATAAATAAAAAATAAATAAATAAATAATAAAGCCTTATTACTTATAGGACCTAAAACATGACCCAGCATACCTAGGGACACACAGTGAAGTCATGCATAGAGAAGGAGTGCTCAGAATCCTGAGGTTCTGTTTTTATTAATGTCAAGCCTAGGATGTCACAAACTCATTCTTTATTGGTGAATTTAAAACATAAAAGTGATAATTTAAAGCACAAGATGAAAAAAAACAATAAGTGACACAAATGGTCAGTCACTGAAATGAAACAAGTTCTCTAAAAGAAACAAACAAAAGCTTCAATGGGAACAAAGGGTGGTTGAAGGTGGCCTGGCTCTTTATCTAGTAGTTTTATCTTGAAGCTGGTAATGCATTAATTCAAGACAACCATCATTAAGTGGCTATGTCTTTGAAGTGGATGTCCCAGCATTCAAAACTTATGTCAAGCACTTGCATCACAAAAATCACATGCTAGGGCTTACAATATAAAGTACATATGACATAGTTACTTCAGGCAATTACTTCCACTATTTTTAGTGGTAGCATGGTATTTCTTTTTTCAGTACTTTTAGTTATAACCTATTCTTGTCTTTACAGTTAAAGAATATTTCTTCCTAGAACATGTATTTAGTTTTAAACTTTTTATCCATTCTGACAGTCTTTGCTTTTAATTTGGGTATTTAGTCCCTTTACATTTAATCTGAATGCTTATACAGTTATGTTAAAGAGCATCACATAATTATTTGATTTCTATTTGTCCATTTGTTCTTTTTTCCCCTTTCCTTATGTTTCAGCCATCTTTTAGATTAACTGAATATAATGTATGCCTGAATTTTATTTTCTCTGTTGCCTTTTGTCCATAATTCTTTGTTATTTCATTTTTTGCAATAGTATCCACCTTAAATTTGTCACATTTTACTTTCATGTGAAAAATTTTATGTAGTAATTGAAATCCAGGATCTCAGCATTCATCATATTTTTGAATAAATCTTTATGTCAACCATACCTTTCAGGATATATGTGTCTTTATCCTTTCATTTTCTTTTTTCATTTTTCTTTTTATCTAGTTTTCCTTTGAAATACATAAATTATATTTACTTTACAGATTAAAGCAGGCAATAGTATTAAAGGAATAAACTTCACTAAAGCTTTTGTAGTACTTACCTTTTTCATGTTGAAAAAGCTTATACTTTTCTAAGTAAATCTTTTCTTGTTGTCAATATGATATATAAACCTCATAGACAAGGGCTTATTCCCAGTTATTTCTTCAATGACTTGTTTTACTCTACTTTTGACAACCATAATTTTTAGCATCTGAGGCTTTGAGTGTTCTTTGTTTTAAGTTAATGTATTGAACACCATAATAGCAACTATATAATGCTTCCACTAGTGAAAAGAAAAAGGAGTTAAGGTTAAACAGCTACGGAGAACATATAATTTAGTATGAAAAATAATTCTAAAGAAGTTTTGTGTTGAATAATAAATCTCTATTTTTCATTTTATTTACTGTCCTCTTTTCACGTAGCATGGTTAAGAACTTTTTTTTCCATTTCATTTCACCTAGTAATGATAATGTGAAGAATTTATATATACATATATATAATTATACATTTTTAACCTTATACATATTTATATATCATAGATATGTATTTGTATATAACTTTATATTTTGTATCTTTATATTTCCACATTATAATGTATATAACATTATATGCATACATATAAATAGCAAAACAGTCTATATATGTTTTAAAGAAAATAATTACATAAATGATATAAAAATATTTCTTGTAAGTCTTGTTGTAGTTGTATTGTTAAGTTTCATTTTGAAAGCTTAACAAAGAAAATTATCCTTAAAATGCCAAATCACAATTTAGATTCTTTATGTGTATCTAAATATGAGAAAAAACTCAATATTAACCCTTCATGTTGCACCTTCAATTGCTTTCCATTTAAAAAGGTCCTTGGAACAACCACTAAAATTGTATTAATTTTAGAATTAGAAATACTTTGGGTATTTTTAAAGTTATAATAAGGAAAACAAAATATTACATATGTATGTTTTGAAGTTAATTATGTATTACTGAGTGACTCATAAAAGAATATACGATTTTGGCTATAGAAATTAAAACATGCTTTAATTCCACTTCACTTCACTTATATAATTATTCAACCTACAAGAAATCAATTTAGGGCAACAATAGTTAACAAAAATTTTACAATATTCTCTAGTGTTCTTCCAAACTTTTCAACACATGATAGGCAATATGGCTTAGTTGAAAGATCACAGACATTGTGAGTTAAGAAATCATGGCTGAAATTCTAGGTATGTCTCTTAGCAAATATATGATACTGTCTCAATTATTTAATCTCTTTATTAATCTTCAATAAGTGAATAATAATGTTTATTTGTATTTTAATTCAAAATATATGTACTGGTTGCCAATTATTTACCAGGCACTGGCTAGGCACTGGGCAACACTGACATTTGAAAGGGGTTTTACAATTAAGTAATTTGGGGGTGCCTGGGTGGCTCTGTCGGTTAAGCTACCGACTTTGGCTCAGGTCATGATTTTGTGATTCCTGAGTTAAAGCCCCACGTCAGGGGGCTGTGCTGACAGCTCAGAGCCTGGAGCCTGCTTAAGATTCTGTGTCTCCCTCTCTCTCTGCCCCTCACCCACTTGCACTCTGTCTCTGTTTCTCTCAAAAATAAATAAACATTAAAAAATAAGTAATTTATTGGATTGGAATTTTGTAACAATAATTGAGTATTAAGGGCCACACAAAAAATTACTTTCCTATCAAGAGCATTTTTCACAACTAGAACAAATAATTTTAAAATTTGTATAAAACCACAAAAGACCCCAAATAACCAAAGTGGTCTTGAGAAAGAATAAGAAATCTGTAGATATCACCTTCTCAGATTTCAAGATATTCTACAGACCTGTAGTCATCAAAACGGTAAGATACTGACACAAAAATAGGCACATAAGTCAACGGAAAGGAATAGAAATCCCAGAAATAAAGCCACGCTTATATAGTCAATTAACCTATGGCAAAAGGAGCAAGAATATACAATGGGGCAAAGATAATCTCTTCAATAGATGGTGCTGGGTAAACTGGAAAGCTACATTCAAAAGAATGAAACTGGACCACTATCTCACACCATACACAAAAATAAACTCAAAATGGGTTAAAGACCTAAATATGAAACATGAAACTATAAAAGTCTTACAAGAAAACATAAGCAATAATGTCTTGGGCATCGTTCTTAGCAACACATTTATGTATATGTCTCCTCAGGCAAGGGAAAAAAAGCAAAAATAAACTATTGGGATTACACCAAAATAAAATATTTTTCCCAGTGAAGGAAACCATCAAAAAACAAAAAGATAACCTACTAAATGGAAGAACATATTTTCAAATGACATATCCAATAAAGGATTAACGTCCAAAAATTATAAAGAATGTACATAAGCCAACACTAGAACCCCAAAATAATCTGATTAAAAATGGACAGAAGACCAGAATAAACATTTTACTAAAGAAGACATACAGATGGCTAACAGATACATGACAAGAGGTTGAACATCACTAGTCATCAAGGAATCTCAACCAAACCTCAAGAAGGTATCACCTTACAAATATCAGAATGGCTAAAATAAAAAAGACAAGAAATAACGAGTGTTGGTGAGGATGTGAAGAAAATAGAACCTTTATGTGCTGTTAGGAGAAATGGAAATTTTACAGCCACTGTGAAAAATCGTATGGAGTTTCCCCCAAAAAAATTAAAAATAGAAATACTACATGATCTGATAATTCCACTACTGGGTATTTACCCAAAGAAAATGAAAACACTAACTGGAAAAGATATACACACCCCTATGTTTATTGCAGCATTATTTTCAATAGTTGACTTATGAAGCAACCAAAGTGTCCATCCATAGGCAAATGGATATATATATATATATATTTATATATATATCTATATATCTATCTATCTATCTATCTATATATATATATATATATATCTTACTGAATGACCTAATGTCTGGGTCATTGGCCTGATCAATTTGTTTTAGTTACTCATCTAAATATTTCCTTTATCTCTTCTTTGCTGTCATTTAGAAAACTTTGGTTAAAGCATGAATATATAGAATTCTTGAAAAATGTCAGGATAAAGAGCATAATATCTGAAACATCCTTGTAATTATAGAAACTGAATATGTGTTGTCTATGAAACAACTAAAAAAGACTAGTCACCTACTAACATGCATTCATGTACTTGAATATGGTGGAATCTTTGGAATAAATAATTATATTAAATATGGGGCACCTGGGTGGCTCAGTCGGTTAAGCTTCTGACTTCAGTTCGGGTCATGATCTCGCAGTTCCTGAGTTCCAGCCCCGTGTAGGGCTCTGTGTTGACAGCTCGGAGCCTGGACCCTGCTTTGATTCTGTGTGTCCCTCTCTCTGCCCCTTCCCTGTTCATGCTCTGTCTCTCTCTCTCTCTTAAAAATAAACAAACATTAATTTTTTTAATTTAATTAATTTAATTTAATTTAATTTAATTTAAATTTAATTAAAATTTAATTAAAATATATTAAATAAATATAATTCATTTTACATGATAACGTTTTCAAGTCACAGAAAATAATATCTCCTAATGTTTCAAATATCCATACTATCTAGCAGTGATATTTTACTTAATATGAATAATTTAATATTTTATTTAAATTTTGTTAATTTACTCAACTTTAAAAGTTAATTTAAAATGTATGCCTGACTGAATAAGTCATATAGAAGGCCTAACACTGTTCACGTTCATTTTATTTTATTTTGTTTTGTAAAAAGAATAGTTGTATTGAAAGTTTGAGAAGAAATAAGTATTAAAAATACATAAATACTTTGATAAGAATTACATTTTAGCCTATATGCAGTACAGTCAACGAATATTATTCAACCTTCAGTGATAACATACCTACTCTTGTAAATTCACAGTTGTTGAAAATAATAAATTAAAAACCAAGACCATGTTTATTTTGAAATGATGAGAAATCTTTGTTATAGCTATTGACTATTCACTTACTTTATTTTTATTTTTTTATTTTTATTTTTTTTACATTTATTTATTTTTGAGAGACAGATCAAAAGTGGAGGAGGGGCAGAGAGACAAGGAGACACAGAATCCAAAACAGGCTCCAGGCTTTGAGCTATCAGCACAGAGCCTGACGCGGGGCTCAAACTCACAAACTGTGAGATCATGACCTGAGCTGAAGTCGGACGCTTAACCCATGGAGCCACTCAGGCGTCCCAAATATTCACTTATTTTAAGAATTATCTTCACTCCAAAAGAAAGTGTAAATTATAGCTGCTGTGTTTATTTGTTTTGTTATTCTTAATTGAAATGCAAATAAAGTGTTGTCAAGAGAGTCAGCAATAAAAAAAATAAAACACCCTTCTTGATCTTCTATCTGATCATTCATTATCTGAAACAATAATTTCCCCTTATATCTAGCGTAGTAGTTAAAAGCATAGGCTGTGGACTCAAACTCTCAGCATTTGACTCTTAACTACCTGTTTATCACTTGTGTGACCCTGACCTAATCACTGTCTGCTTCTGATTTCATCTCTAAAATGGGGGAAGTAATAGTGTCTATGTCATAGGGTTGTTTTGAGGATCAAATAAGATAACTTATATATAGTGTTGAGACATGGTGCTTCACATATAAAAGCAGTCAGTACTAAATTACTAAAATACAATATTAAATATTTCCTTGTTTGGTTAATTTAGTCAGTTAAGTCAATGTCAGTATTTTGTATTTTCCCAAAAACAGTCTTCCAAAATATTTAATACATGCATGTTTGTTTAACTAATGTAAATAATTAGTGGTTAGTTTCTCACTTGTAAACTTAAAGATATGTTTAATTTCAAAAAGAAATTCAGAACGCAATACCAAATGTAAGAGCCAAATTGAAGAAAATGTTTTTTGTTCCATACCTTTTACTAGAACCAAAAGCATAAATATCTATTGTGTCATTTTGGTGGAAGTAGTAAATATTGGTCCACTTTAAGAACTAACAGATTATCAAGGCTTAACTTTTTAGGATTATTATGAACACAAGATTTGCTTTGTTGATAGAATGCCAAGGTCACACAATCTATAAATATTTCCACAAACCAATGTGACCGTAGGTCTTCTGATCTTTGTCAGATTCCTGGGCAATATTCCTGGTATATATATAAAAAAAGCATGATGATATAAATTAAAATATCAGTGTTTTAGGGAACAAAACATTGTTTGTCTATTGATACTTTTGCTTCTTGTTTATCTTTTCATACTTAGCCTTATTTCCTACATGTGCTGGGGATCTACTCCTATAAAATTCTACTTAGGTAAGTGGAAATATTATTTTTTTGATTCTAACCTCCATGGGTGTGGGAGATCAACTTTAGAGGACAGAATGATTGTTCTCTTTGCCCACATAATAAACACACTGGCAGCACATATTTACAATTTACACAGTGCTTCAGGTCACTGTGAATGTGGAGGATGCTATTTAGATTCTTCATCTGTCATATTATATTTATAGATATCTTGTCCTTGGAATTCGAAAAATGCCACCTGTTTGATTTGTCATCTCTATTACTTTGATCCAAACAATTCTTGCTCTACTTTGTGCTATGTAACTGTCAGCACTGGAATACAGATGAATCACCTTGACACTTCCACTTTCATGTAGCACTTAAATCAAATGCATTTGTAAATGTGTGTTATCAACTATATATCACCTACTCAGGATGGGGAGTGAGCGATGCAAATGACAATGACATCTCCTTTATAAGAAAAATTAAAACAACTGTACAATGTTTAACTAAAGCACTTGGTATAGACTCTGATTCATGTCATCTTAGCTTTCAGAATTCTTGATCAGTATTTTACCAGCAGGAAAAAAGCTAAATCATAAATATAGCATTTCTCCATTTTTGCATCTTCTCACTTACTTATCAAGAATTATTGCTTGCATTTTACAAGTAAATCGAACTATTCCTTTATATTTCAAGCCAAACAATTCCTTTTAGCAACAACTTAGTAATAAATAACAATAAAAACAACTCGCTTTCATAGCACATTGGGACCATTTCCCATGGGTTATTACAAGCCTTAGATAACAGCAAATAAATTAGACATAGATCCATATGGTTTAGGAAATGATATATTTAATCAATGCAAAGTTTTATAAGTAATTTTTGGAACTCACTAGTAATATAAAATTCATAAAGGCAGAAACTGAGTGGTTTGGCTCCTACTAGAAACCTATGTGTGATTTTTCAGTTCTGACCATAGGCAATTAAAAAGGCATTATCTTACAGGCTTCACTGTGGAAGCTGCACTTTCCACACCAGACTTAATGTATAGCTAGTGCATTGCGGTCTCCGAAGGGATTTTCAGTCAAGGAGTCAGGCTTCACTTGGCTTGTCATGCTCTTTCCTATCCCAGGTATCTTTATTCCTAGATCTATTTACCTGAGGCCTGGGCTGAAGTCCTCTTCAGGCTAAATTCCATCTCCACTAGTTACTGACTTGCTGACTTTGAGTAAATTATCCTTTCTGTATTATATTTTTCTCATTTATACAATGAGGTAGTAGTAATGGTTCTTATGTCATAGCATAGTTCTAAGGGTTACATGAGATAATGAGCATTAAGCCAGTGTCAGAAAAATGTGATAACAACTACACTGCAGAAACACAAGGCCAAGGACAGAGTAGTTGCTCAATACGTATGAACAATTAGTAATAATGCGATGATATGATGTGTTCCTTTATGTTTCTTGACATGGATTCCTTTAATATGAATTGTTTGAGAATTTTGGTAAAATGTAATTCCCAGGTTTTACCACAATCCAACTGAATCAGATTCCCTGGTTGTGAGACACAGGAATATATATATATATTTTTAAAAATATACCCAGGTGGTACTGATGCATACTTATGTTTGAGAAACATTGCTCTAACCTATCTCATTTGGATTGTGCTTTCCCAGCAAGTTCAAAACACGTTTTACTAGTTTTACTCTATTAAGTTAGTTTTTTACCCCTTCCTATAGATAGTCAAAATGAGACACTTGCCATTTTCTCCCTTACACTGTAGATATTTATTTTCATATATCTCCAAAACTATTTTTGCTTTTTTGAGATCATGATTCATATATTATATTTTTAAATGTTTCTCAGATTGTTTTACCCTTAGTACATACTTAGTACATAGCAGCTTACTATATCACTAATCAGTGATTATATATAATTGGTCCATCCGTATACTAATTTAAGTGCTTACTTTCACATTATGTCTATGGAGATTTCCAAGAATGCTTAGTTATTACCAATCAAATTGAAATAATCAGACGACAGTTACATCAACATAGGAAGATAAGTATAAACATTCAAGAATTAATGAATTTACATCTGGAATATAAGATAAAAACCTACTTTTAGGCTGAAATTGAACTAGGTATTTCATTTAAGAAATACAGCATCAGATATATACCAACTGAATACTATATGGCCTTCTATCACTCTTTCATAGATTCTAAAATTACAATTGAGAGTTTCAGAAAGCAGAAAGAGGCTATACAGTAGGAAATGAGAGTTTTAGGAATGTAAGTCCTTAATTTTTTTTTTTTTATTTTTCACTTTTCAAATTTGTATTTAAATTCTGCTAGTTAACAGTTGATCCTGTTAGTTATTGGTTTGGGGTATAGAAGTCAGTGATTCATCATTTACATACAACACCCAGTGCTTATTATAACAAGTGCTCTCCTTAATACCCATCACCCATATAGCCCATCACCCACCCACCTCCCTCCATCAACACTGTGTGTTCTCTATCTTTAGAGTCTCTCATTGTTAAGCTCACTCTTTCCCCCTTCCCATATGTTCATCTGTTTTGTTTCTTAAATTCCATCTATGAGTGAAATCATATTTATTTGTCTTCCTTTGAGTCATTTATTTAGCTTAGCATAATACATACAAACTCCACCCATGTCATTGTAAATGGCAAGATTTCATTATTTTTGGTGGATGAGAAATATTCCACTATATATACCACCTCCCCTTTTCCATTCATCAGTTGATGGACATTTGGGCTGTCACCATATTTTGGCTATTGTTGATAATGCTGCTATAAACATCAGGGTACATCTACCTTTGAATCTGCATTTTTGTATCCTTTGTGTAAACACCTAGTAGTGCATTTTCTGGGTTGTAGGGCGGTTTTATTTTTAACTTTTTGCGGAACCTCCATACTATTCTCTAGAGTAGTGTGTCAGTTTGCATTCCCACCAACAGTGTAAGAGGGTTCCCATTTTTCCTTGTGCTTACCAACACCTTTTGTTTCTTGTGTTGTTAATTTTAACCATTGTGACAGGTTTGAGGTGGTATCTCATCGTGATTTTGACTTGTATTTCCTTGATGTTGAGTATCTTTTTATGTGTCTATTGGCCATCTGTATGTCTTCTTTGGAAAAGTGTATAGTCATGTCCTCTGTCCATTTGATAACTAGATTATTTGGTTTTTGGAAACTGAGTGTGATACATTCCTTTTGGATTTTGGATATTAATCCTTTATCATATAGGTCATTTGCAAATGTCATCTCCTATCCTATAGGCTGCCTTTTAGTTTTGTTGATTGTTTCCTTCACCGTATAGAAGATTTTTATTTTGATGAAGTCCCAATAGTTCGTTTTTGCTTTTGTTTCCTTTGCTTCCAGAGACATGTTTGTATGAAGTTGTTACAGTCAAGGTCAAAGAGGTTCCTGCCTGTGTTCTCCTCTAGGATTTTGATGGCGTCCCATCCCACATGTAGGTTTTTAATCCATTTTGAGTTTATTTTTTGTGTATGGTGTAAGGAAATGGACCAGTTTCATTCTTTTGCATGTTGCTGTCCAGTTTTCCCAATAACATTTGTTGAAGAGAATGTCTTTTTTCCATTGGATATACTTTCCTACTTCGTTCAAAGATTAGTTGAGCATATATTTGTAGGTACATTACTGGTTTTGTCTATTCCATTCCATTGATCTATGTGTCTGTTTTTGTGCCAGTACTGTTCTGTCTGATGACTAAAACTTTATTATATATCTTGAAATCTGGAATTGTTGTGTGTCTATTTTTTTTTTCTTTTTCAGGATTGCTTTAGATATTTGGGGCCTTTTTGGTTGCACACAAATTTTAGGATTGTTTTTTGTTACTCTGTGAAAAATGCTCATGGTATTTTGATGAAGATTGTATTAAATGTATAAATTGTTTGGGTAATACGGACATTTTTAACAATTTTTGTTCTTCCAATCCATGAGCATTGAATGCTTTGGCATTTCTTGGTATCTTCTTCAATTTCTTTCACAGATCTTTTACCTCCTTGATTAGGTTTATTCCCAGGTATCTCATTGTATTTAAACATTTTCATTTTAAAATTTATTTATTTTCGAGAGACAGAGAGAGACAGAGTGTGAACAGACAGGTGGCAGAGATAGAAGGAGGCACTGAATCTGAAGCAGGCTCTGAGCAAGCTGTCCGCACAGAACCCTATGAGGGACTCAAACCCACGAACCATAAGATCATGACCTGAGCCAAAGTCAGATGCTAAGCCAACTGAGCCTCCCAGGCACACCAGTATCTTATTGTTTTTGTTGCAATTTCAAATGCAACCAATTCTTTGATTTCCCTTTGTGCTGTTTCATTATTGGTGTATAGAAATGTAACCAATTTCTGACCATTGATTTTGTATCCTGTGACTTTGCTATATTCATGTGTCACTTCTGGTAATTTTTTGGTGAAGTCTTTCGGGTTTTCTTTTTTTTAATGCATATTTTTAATTGTTTTAATAGTATTACATACAAACTTAAGAAAAAAATATATTCTCCTTAAATATATATGTATGTATATTAATTCTCAAGTTAGTTAACATACAGTGTAGTCTTGGCTTCAGGAGTAGAATCCAGTGAATCATCACTTGCATATAACACCCAGTGCTCATCCCAAGTGTCCTCCTGAATGCCTATCACCTACTTTCCCCAAACCCATCAACCCTCAGTTTGTTCTCTGTATTTACGAGTCGCTAATGATTTGCCTCTCGGCTTTTATCTTACTTTTTCTTCCCTTCATTTATGATAATATTTTAAGTTTTTCAAATTCCACATATGAGTGAACTAATGTGATATCTATCTTTCTATGGCTGACTTATTTCACTTAGCATAATACCTTCCAGTTCTATCTATGCTGTTGCAAATGACAAGATTCCATTCTTTTTCATCGCCAAGTAGAATTCCATTGTGTATATATGCCACATCTTCTTTTTTTTTTTTTACTTTATGAAATTTATTGTCAAATTGGTTTCCATAAAACACCCAGTGCTCATCCCAAAAGGTGCCCTACTCAATACCCATCACCCACCCTCCCCGCCCTCCCACCCCCCATCAACCCTCAGTTTGTTCTCAGTTTTTAACAGTCTCTTATGCTTTGGCTCTCTCCCACTCTAACCTCTTTTTTTTTTCCTTCCCCTCCCCCATGGATTTCTGTTAAGTTTCTCAGGATCCATATAAAAGTGAAACCATATGGTATCTGTCTTTCTCTGCATGGCTTATTTCACTTAGCATCACACTCTCCAGTTCTATCCACGTTGCTACAAAAGGCCATATTTCATTTTTTCTCATTGTCATGTAGTATTCCATTGTGTATATAAACCACAATTTCTTTATCCATTCATCAGTTGATGGACATTTAGGCTCTTTCCATAATTTGGCTATTGTTGAGAGTGCTGCTATAAACATTGGGGTACAAGTGGCCCTATGCATCGGTACTCCTGTATCCCTTGGATAAATTCCTAGCAGTGCTATTGCTGGGTCATAGGGTAGGTCTATTTTTAATTTTCTGAGGAACCTCCACACTGCTTTCCAGAGCGGCTGCACCAATTTGCATTCCCACCAACAGTGCAAGAGGGTTCCCGTTTCTCCACATCCTTGCCAGCATCTATAGTCTCCTGATTTGTTCATTTTGGCCACTCTGGCGTGAGGTGATATCTGAGTGTGGTTTTGATTTGTATTTCCCTGATAAGGAGCGACGTTGAACATCTTTTCATGTGCCTGTTGGCCATCCGGATATCTTCTTTAGAGAAGTGTCTATTCATGTTTTCTGCCCATTTCTTCACTGGGTTATTTGTTTCTCGGGTGTGGAGGTTGGTGAGCTCTTTATAGATTTTGGATACTAGCCCTTTGACCGATATGTCATTTGCAAATATCTTTTCCCATTCCGTTGGTTGCCGTTTAGTTTTGTTGGTTGTTTCCTTTGCTGTGCAGAAGCTTTTTATCTTCATAAGGTCCCAGTACTAAACTTTTGCTTTTAATTCCCTTGCCTTTGGGGATGTGTCGAGTAAGAGATTGCAACGGCTGAGGTCAGAGAGGTCTTTTCCTGCTTTCTACTCTAAGGTTTTGATGGTTTCCTGTCTCACATTCAGGTCCTTTATCCATTTTGAGTTTATTTTTGTGAATGGTGTGAGAAAGTGGTCTAGTTTCAACCTTCTGCATGTTGATGTGCAGTTCTCCCAGCACCATTTGTTAAAGAGACTGTCTTTTTTCCATTGGATGTTCTTTCCTGCTTTGTCAAAGATGAGTTGGCCATACGTTTGTGGGTCCAGTTCTGGGGTTTCTATTCTATTCCATTGGTCTATGTGTCTGTTTTTGTGCCAATACCAAGCTGTCTTGATAATGACAGCTTTGTAGTAGAGGCTAAAGTCTGGGATTGTGATGCCTCCTGCTTTGGTCTTCTTCTTCAAAATTACTTTGGCTATTCGGGGCCTATTGTGGTTCCATATGAATTTTAGCATTGCTTGTTCTAGTTTCGAGAAGAATGCTGGTGCAATTTTGATTGGGATTGCATTGAATGTGTAGATAGCTTTGGGTAGTATTGACATTTTGACAATATTTATTCTTCCAATCCATGAGCAGGGAATGTCTTTCCATTTCTTTACATCTTCTTCAATTTCCTTCATAAGTTTTCTATAGTTTTCAGCATACAGATCTTTTACATCTTTGGTTAGATTTATTCCTAGGTATTTTATGCTTCTTGGTGCAATTGTGAATGGGATCAGTTTCTTTTTTTGTCTTTCTGTTGCTTCATTGTTAGTGTATAAGAATGCAACTGATTTCTGTACATTGATTTTGTATCCTGCAACTTTGATGAATTCATGTATCAGTTCTAGCAGACTTTTGGTGGAGTCTATCGGATTTTCCATGTATAATATCATGTCATCTACAAAAAGCGAAAGCTTGACTTCATCTTTGCCAATTTTGATGCCTTTGATTTCCTTTTGTTGTCTGATTGCTGATGCTAGAACTTCCAGCACTATGTTAAACAACAGCAGTGAGAGTGGGCATCCCTGTCGTGTTCCTGATCTCAGGGAAAAACCTCTCAGTTTTTCCCCATTGAGGATGATGTTAGCTGTGGGCTTTTCATAAATGGCTTTTATGATCTTTAAGTATGTTCCTTCTATCCCGACTTTCTCAAGGGTTTTTATTAAGAAAGGGTGCTGGATTTTGTCAAAGGCCTTTTCTGCATCGATTGACAGGATCATATGTTTCTTCTCTTTTTTTTGTCAATGTGATGTATCACGTTGATTGATTTGCGAATGTTGAACCAGCCCTGCATCCCAGGAATGAATCGCACTTGGTCATGGTGAATAATTCTTTTATATGCCGTTGAATTCGATTTTCTAGTATCTTATTGAGAATTTTTGCATCCATATTCATCAGGGATATTGGCATGTAGTTCTCTTTTTTTACTGGTTCTCTGTCTGGTTTAGGAATCAAAGTAATACTGGCTTTATAGAATGAGTCTGGAAGTTTTCCTTCCCTTTCTGTTTCTTGGAATAGGTTGAGAAGGATAGGTATTATGTCTGCATTAAACGTCTGGTGGAACTCCCCTGGGAAGCCTTCTGGTCCTGGACTCTTATTTGTTGGGAGATTTTTGGTAACCGATTCAATTTCTTCACTGGTTATGGGTCTGTTCAAGCTTTCTATTTCCTCCTGATTGAGTTTTGGAAGAGTGTGGGTGTTCAGGAATTTGTCCATTTCTTCCAGGTTGTCCAATTTGTTGGCATATAATATTTCATAGTATTCCCTGATAATTGTTTGTATCTCTGAGGGATTGGTTGTAATAATTCCATTTTCATTCATGATTTTATCTATTTGGGTCATCTCCCTTTTCTTTTTGAGAAGCCTGGTTAGAGGTTTGTCAATTTTGTTTATTTTTTTTAAAAAACAACTCTTGGTTTCATTGATCTGCTCTCCCGTTTTTTTAGATTCTATATTGTTTATTTCTGCTCTGATCTTTATGATTTCTCTTCTTCTGCTGGGTTTAGGCTGCCTTTGCTGTTCTGTTTCTAGTTCCTTTAGGTGTTCTGTTACATATTGTATTTGGGATTTTTCTTGTTTCTTGAGATAGGCCTGGATTGCAATGTATTTTCCTCTCAGGACTGCCTTCGCTGCGTCCCAAAGCGATTGGATTGTTGTATTTTCATTTTCGTTTGTTTCCATATATTTTTTAATTTCTTCTCTAATTGTCTGGTTGACCCACTCATTCATTAGTAGGGTGTTCTTTAACCTCCATGCTTTTGGAGGTTTTCCAGACTTTTTCGTGTGGTTGATTTCAAGCTTCATAGCATTGTGGTCTGAAAGTATGCATGGTATAATTTCAATTCTGGTAAACTTATGAAGGGCTGTTTTGTGACCCAGTATATGATCTATCTTGGAGAATGTTCCATGTGCACTCGAGAAGAAAGTATATTCTGTTGCTCTGGGATGCAGAGTTCTAAATATATCTGTCAAGTCCATCTGATCCAATGTCTCATTCAGGGCCCTTGTTTCTTTATTGACTGTGTGTCTAGATGATCTATCCATTTCTGTAAGTGGGGTGTTAAAGTCCCCTGCAATTACCACATTCTTATCAATAAGGTTGCTTATGTTTGTGAATAATTGTTTTATATATTTGGGGGCTCCGGTATTCGGCGCATAGACATTTATAATTGTTAGCTCTTCCTGATGGATAGACCCTGTAATTATTATATAATGCCCTTCTTCATCTCTTGTTACAGCCTGTAATTTCAAGTCCTGTTTGTCTGATATAAGTATGGCTACTCCAGCTTCCTTTTGGCTTCCAGTAGCATGATAAATAGTTCTCCATCCCCTCACTCTCAATCTAAAGGTGTCCTCAGGTCTAAAATGAGTCTCTTGTAGACAGCAAATAGATGGGTCTTGTTTTTTTATCCATTCTGATACCCTATGTCTTTTGGTTGGCGCATTTAATCCATTTACATTCAGTGTTATTATAGAAAGATACGTGTTTAGAGTCATTGTGATGTCTGTATGTTTTATGCTTGTAGTGATGTCTCTGGTACTTTGTCTCACAGGGTCCCCCTTAGGATCTCTTGTAGGGCTGGTTTAGTGGTGACAAATTCCTTCAGTTTTTGTTTGTTTGGGAAGACCTTTATCTCTCCTTCTATTCTAAATGACAGACTTGCTGGATAAGGATTCTCAGCTGCATATTTTTTCTGTCTAGCACACTGAAGGTCTCGTGCCAATTCTTTCTGGCCTGCCAAGTTTCAAAAGAGAGATCAGTCACGAGTCTTATAGGTCTCCCTTTATATGTGAGGGCACGTTTATCCCTTGCTGCTTTCAGAATTTTCTCTTTATCCTTGTATTTTGCCAGTTTCACTATGATATGTCGTGCAGAAGATCGATTCAAGTTACGTCTGAAGAGAGTTCTCTGAGCCTCTTGGATTTCAATGCCTTTTTCCTTCCCCAGTTCAGGGAAGTTCTCAGCTATAATTTCTTCAAGTACCCCTTCAGCACCTTTCCCTCTCTCTTCCTCCTCTGGGATACCAATTATGCGTATATTATTTCTTTTTAGTGTATCACTTAGTTCTCTAATTTTCCCCTCATACTCCTGGATTTTTTAATCTTTCTTTTTCTCAGCTTCCTCTTTTTCCATAACTTTATCTTCTAGTTCACCTATTCTCTCCTCTGCCTCTTCAAGCCGAGCCGTGGTGGTTTCCATTTTGTTTTGCATTTCGTTTAAAGCGTTTTTCAGCTTCTCATGACTGTTCCTTAGTCCCTTGATCTCTGTAGCAAGAGATTCTCTGCTGTCCTGTATACTGTTTTCAAGCCCAGCGATTAATTTTATGACTATTATTCTAAATTCACTTTCTGTTATATTATTTTAATCCTTTTTGATCAGCTCATTAGGTGTTGTCATTTCCTGGAGATTGCTCTGAGGGGAATTCTTCCGCTTGGTCATTTTGGATAGTCCCTGGAGTGGTGAGTACCTGCAGGGCACTTCCCCTGTGCTGTGGTGTATAACCGGATTTAGTGGGTGGGGCCACAGTCAGACCTGATGTCTGCCCCCAGCCCACCGCTGGGGCCACAGTCAGACTGGTGTGTGCCTTCTCTTCCCCTCTCCTAGGGGTGGGATTCACTGTGGGGTGGCGTGGCCCATCTGGGCTACTTGCACACTGCCAGGCTTGTGGTGCTGGGGATTTGGCATATTAGCTGGGGCGGGTAGGCAAGGTGCATGGTGGCAGGAGGAGCAGGCTTAGCTTGCTTCTCCTTAGGTGATCCACTTCAGGAGGGGCCATGTGGCAGCGGGAGGGAGTCGGATCCACTGCTGGAGGTTTGGCTCTGCAGAAGCACAGAGTTGGGTGTTTGCGAGGAGCAAGCAAGTTCCCTGGCAGGAACTGGTTCCCTTTGGGATTTTGGCTGGGGGATGGGCGGGGGAGATGGCGCTGGCGAGCGCCTTTGTTCCCCACCAAACTGAGCTCTGTCGTCCGGAGGCTCAGCACCTCTCCCTCCCTTTGTCCTCCAGCCTTCCCGCTTTCCAAGCAGAGCTGTTAACTTATGACCTCCCAGACGCTAAGTCGCGCTTGCTGTCGGAACACAGTCCGTCAGGCCCCTCTGCTTTTGCCAGCCAGACTCGGGGTCTCTGCTTGGCTGGTGAGCCGCCCCTCCGCCCCGGCTCCCTCCAGCCAGTCAGTGGAGCGGGCACCGCCTCGCCGTCCTTCCTACATTCTTCTGTGGGCCTCTCGTCTGCGCTTGGCTCTGGTGACTCCGTTCTGCTAATCCTCTGGTGGTTTTCTGGGTTATTTAGGCAGGTGTAGGTGGAATCTAAGTGATCAGCAGGATGCGCGGTGAGCCCAGTGTCCTCCTACACTGCCATCTTCCCTTTCTCCTCGCCAAAATAATTTCATTGAAACGAGGATTATTTTCAGTTCCCCATATAGGGCGATCTGGAGAGGAGAGCTTGATCCAGCGAGACCAGATAGAATGTTCTAACAAAACCTCCAGAGTAATTAACAGGAGTTATCTACCCAAGGAATGGAACAAATAGGAAGTTCAGGTTCTAAGGAGCTGCCTTGTTTGTGCCAGTGGCCCCACGCTAGCTCTTTATTAATTGCACCACTTGGGATGCTGATAGCGAACTGAGCTTTGGAACATTTCAGGCCTGGCATGGAATGCAGTTTTTACACAAGTGTCAAATATTTCTGCATCTATTCACAGGATCTTATGATTCTTATCCTTTCTTTTATTAATGTAGGTATCACATTTATTGATTTGAAAATATTCAATGAGGCTTGCAGTGATCTATTTTGGAGAATGTTCTATGTGCACTGGAGAAGAATGTGTATTCTGCACTTGAGGATGAAAAGTTCAGAATATATCTTTTAAATCCATCTGGTCCAATGTATCATTCAGAGTTTTTGTTTCCTTATTGATTTTCTGCCTAAGTTATCTGTAAATTGATGTTAGTAGAGCATTAAAGTTCCTTACAATTACAGTTTTATGTATACATTTGTTTATATTTGTGAAAAATTGACTTATATATTTGGGTTTCTCCATGCTGGGGAAATAAACATTTACAATTGTTAGCTCTTCTTTTTGTTTTTTAAATTTTCTTCAAGTTCTTATTTATTTTAAATCTGAGAGAGAGAGAGGACGAATGAGGAGAGGAAGAGAAAGAGGGCACAGAGGATCCAAAGCGGGCTTTGTGCTAATGCGATAGAGCCCGATGAAGGGCTTGACGCACAAACTGTGAGATCATGACATGAGCCCAAGATGGAACCTTAACTGAACTGATCAGGTGCCCCCACAATTTGTTAGCTATTTTTTATGAATAGACCCCTTAAATATGATATCATGCCCTTCTTCATCTCTTTTTGTGATCTTTGTTTTAAAATTTAGTTTGAGGAGCACCTAGGTGGTTCAGTCGGCTAAGCATCTGACTTCAGCTTAGGTCATGATCTCATGATCCGTGGGATTGAGACCTGCTTCAGGCTCTATGCTGACAGCTCAGAGCCTGGAACCTACTTAAGATTCTGTCTCTCTTTCTTTATGCCCCTCCCCCACTCTCGCTCTCTCTCAAAAATAAACATTAAAAACTTTTAAATCTAGAAGATAGTGGAACAGCATGGAAGCTTTTTGTGTGTCTCGCATCCATGAAATACAGCCAGACTGACATTAAACCATCCTACACACCTAGAAAGCTGATTGGAAGATTACCACAACAATCTGCACAGCCTGAACCACAGAATTCAGCAGGCACATGGTGTGGAGAGCTGAACTTGGGGAGCGAGAGCTGCAAAAGGTAGGAAACCACTTTTGCAGGCAGAAAGAGGATGGAGACTGGGGAGGTGGGGAGAATACAGGAAAAGCATCCCTCCCCAAAAGCAGCTGGAGAGAAAGTAGAAAACTGGAAACACCACAGGGACTAAACTAAAAAGGGAGAAAGGAGAAAGGAGACGGGTTTAAATTCCATTAAGACTGTAAACAAGGGGAGCACAAAGGCTGCAACTCTGCAGCTTGATACCTGGCAGTGCTCTGGTGGGAAGGATGAATCCCCAGGAACAGAATGGGGTCTGGGAGGTTCTCAGGCCACACGGGGAAAAGCTGTTCCACTGCTTGACAGACATTTGGTAGAGACTGTTGAAGCCACCTGGTCTCAGCAGACCCCAGAAGGCAGCCACATTCATTGGTGCTGGGGCAAAGTCATTGAGGGTGAAGCCTGGTGCCAGATGTGTGTTGTGATTTTCCATAATCTCTGAAACACTGCTGCTACATTGTCTCCGAACATTTTTGGAGGCAGGCTGGCATCTGGCCACAGTCTTGGGGCACCAGCAACAGTAGGGTCCAGCGGGTGTTCCTGGGTACAGTCGACATTTAGCCATTTCTTGGTGAGACACTCCTGCAGAGGGGCAGAATGGGTCAAAGCCACAGTCCTTCTGAAGTAAAGGGCCAGAGAAAACACCACATCAGAGACAAAACTTGGGAGAGTGGTACTGCCTGGGGCCTGGTCACGGAAAGTGAAAAAGTGGGGATGAGAGGAAAGCTGAAGACAGAGGATGTGTGCGTGATTGCTGATCCTGGAGAACAGACTGGGTAGCAGAGTGGCGACATTTTCACCACTCCTGCACATGCATGTACTCATGAGCTCCACAGCAATTCACCCCAGGAGGCTAGCAGCGCCATCTAGTGAAGAGCAGAGCTGTTACACTGAACCCCGCTCAACTGGGCCAACTTTGCCTTTCAAGAACACAACTCTCACTGCTGGCTTAGTTTATGGACTATAAACTGCTACACAGACTGACTCTTAGGGGAAAATGAAGCAATACAGTCCTACTTCAATCTGTTAGCAGGTTCATTTACACAATTTTATTTCTTTCTTTTTTCTTTTTCTCTTTTAAAATTATTTTCTTTTTCTTGAATACAAAAAGAAAAATAATTTTTATTTTCAATTTTTATTAAAAATATCTTTCTTTAATTTTGATTACTATATTTTTTACTTTTGTGTGATTTTTTTCAAATTCTACTTTACTTCCATCATTTTATTTTAGTCTGCTTCACTGTATTCACCTATTCAAATTTTGAAACAATTTCCTTTTTTCCTTTTTTCCTTTCTTTTTCCTTTTTTTTCCTATTCATTTCTTTTCTTTTTATTGAATGCAGAAAGAGAAAACCTTCATTTTTACTTTCAATTTTTAAAAAAATATTTTTATTTAATTTTCATTACTATATTTTTTGCTTTTATGTAAATTTTTTCAAATTCTATTTTACTTCAATCATTTTATTATAGTCTAATTTAGTGTATTCACCTTTTCAAATTTCAAAAAATTTCCTTTTTTTCCTTTCTTTTTCTTTTTTTGTTACATTTCTTTTTCTTGAATGCAGAAAGAGAAAAACTTCATTTTTACTTTTAATATCTATTAAAATATTCTTATTTAATTTCCATTACTGTTTTTTGATTTATGTAAAATTTTTCAAAATATATTTTACTTCCATCATATTTCAGTCAACTAAGATGTATTTAGGGCGCCTGGGTGGCTCAGTCGATTAAGTGTCCGACTTTGGCTCAGGTCATGATCTCTCGGTCCATGAGTTCGAGCCCTGCGTCGGGCTCTGTGCTGACTGCTCAGAGCCTGGAGCTTGTTTCAGATTCTGTGTCTCCCTCTCTCTCTGACCCTCCCCCGTTCATGCTTTGTCTCTCTCTGTCTCAAAAATATATAAACGTTAAAAAAAATTAAAAAAATAAAAAGTATCTACTTTTTAAAATTTTCAAACGATTTCTCTTTCTTCTTTTTTTAAAAAAAAGTTTAATCATTTTTCCCTTTTTCATTTCTTTTCTTTTTTATTAAATACAGAAAATGAAAAAAATCATATTTATTTTTAATTTTTATTTAAATATTTTTCTTTAAATCATTCTACTCTATTCTTTATTTTGTGAATATTTTTAAAAATTGTATTTTACCCCATCATCTCATTTTAGTCTACTTCAGAATATTCATTTTTTCAAATTCTCAAATGATTTCCTTTTTTTCTCCCCCGCTTTTTTTTCTCTAATCTGCAAAACTACTTTCAACACCCAAACCAAAACACACCTAGGATCTGGCATCATCTATTCGATTTATGTGTGTGTAATTTTTATTTTAATATTTTTTTAATTTTAATTTTTTTAATTTCAATTTTTCTACCTCATTAATCCCTTTTCTCCATTCAAAATAACAAAACGAAAGAATTCACCCTGAAAGAAAGAGCTGGAAGAAATGGCAGCCAGGGATTAAATGAACACAGATACAAGCAAGATGTCTGGATCAGAATTTAGAATCAAGATAATAAGAATACTAGCTGGAGTCGAAAATAGATTAGAATCCCTTTCTGCAGAGGTAAAAGAAGTAAAAAATATCCAGAATGAAATTAAAAATGCTATAACTGAGCTGCAATCACAGATGGATGCAGTGGTGGCAAGGATGGATGAAGTAGAACAGAGAATCAGCGACATACAGGACAAAATTACAGAGAATAAAGAAGAAAAAAGAGGGAGATTAAGGCAAAAGAGCATGATTAAAGAATTAGAGAAATCAGTGACTCAGTAAAAAGGAACAACATCAGAATCATAGGGGTCTCAGAAGAGGAAGAGACAGAAATAGGGGTAGGAGGCTTATGTGAGCAAATAATACCAGAAAAATTTCCTAACCTGGGGAAAGACACAGACATCAAAATCCAGAAAGCACGGAAGAACCTCATTATATTCAACAAAAACCGATCATCAAAAAGTCATACCTTAGTCAAATTCACAAAATACTCAGGCAAGGAGAGAATCATGAAAGCAGCAAGGGAAAAAAGTCCCTAACCTACAAGGGAAGACAGATCAGGTTTGCAGCAGACCTATCCACAGAAACTTGGAAGGCCAGAAAAGAGTGGCAAGATATATTAACTGTGCTGAATCAGAAAAATATGCAGCCAAGAATTCTTTATCCAGCAAGTCTGTCATTCAAAATAAAAGGTGAAATAAAAAGTTTCCCAGGCAAACAAAAATTAAAGGAGTTTATGACCACTATACCAACCCTGCAAGAAATTTTAAGGGAAACTCTCTGAGGGGAGAAAACATGAAAATGTAAATAAATAAATAAATAAATAAATACCAAAAGCAACAAAGATTAGAAAGGACCAGAGAACAGCACCAGAAACTCCAACACTACAAGCATCATGATGGCAATAAATTCATATCTTTCAGTACTCACTCTAAATGTCAATGGATTCAATGCTCCAATCAAAAGACATAGGGTAACAGAATGGATAAGAAAACAAGATACATCTATATGCTGTTTACAAGAGACCCACTTTAGACCTAAAGACACCTTCAGATTGAAAATAAGGGGATGGAGAATCATCTATCATAATAATGGTCAACAAAAGAAAGCTGAAGTAGCCATACTTATATCAGACAATCTAGACTTTAAAATAAAGACTGTATCAAGAGATGCAGAAGAGCATTATATCATCATCAAGGGGTCTATAGACCAAGAAGACCTAACAATGTTGAATATTTATGCGCCAAATGTGGCAGCACCCAATATAAATCAATTAATCACAAACATAAAGAAACTCATCGATAGTAATACCATAATAGTAGGAGACTTCAACACCCCACTCACAGCAATGGACAGATCATCTAATCAAAAAACTGACAAGGAATCAATGGCTTTGAATGACATGCTGGACAAGATGGACTTAACAGATATATTCAGAGCATTTCATCCTAAAGCAACAGAATATGCATTTTTCTCCACTGCACATGGAACTTTCTCCAGATTAGACTATATACTGGGACACAAATCAGCCCTAGGTAAGTACAAAAAGATCGAGATCATACCATGCATATTTTCAGACCCCAACGCTATGAAACTCTAAATCAACCACAAGAAAAAATTTGGAAAGGCAACAAATATTTGGAGACTGAAGAACTTCCTGCTAAAGAATGAATGGGCTAACCAAGCAGTTAAAGAGGAAATTAAAAAGCATATGGAAATCAAGGAAAGTGATAACACCACAACCCAAAACCCTGGGATGCAGCAAAAGTGGTCATAAGAGGAACCTGTATAGCAATCCAGGCCTTCCTAAAGAAGGAAGAAAGATCTCAGATACGTAACCTAACCTTACACCTTAAGGAGCTGGAAAAAGAACAGCAAATAAAACCTAAAACCAGCAGAAGACAGGAAATAATAAATATTAGAGCAGAAATTAATGCTATCGAACAACAACAACAACAACAACAAAAACAAAAACAGTAGAACAGATCAATGAAACCTGAAGCTGGTTCACAGAACGAATTAACAAATTGATAAATCACTAGCCAGTTTGATCAAAAAGAAAAAGGAAAGGACCCAAATAAATAAAATCAAGAATGAAAGAGGAGAGATCACAACCAACACAGCAGAAATAAAAACAATAATAAGAGAATATTATGAGCAATTATATGCCAATAAAATAGGCAATGTGGAAGAAATGAACAAATTCCTAGAAACATACACACTACCAAAACTGAAACAGCAAGAAATAGAAATTTTTAACTGACCCATAACCAGTAAAGAAATAAAATTAGTAATCAAAAATCTTCCAAAAAACAAGAGTCCAGGGCCAGATGGCTTTCCAAGGGAATTCTACCAAACATTTAAGGAAGAGTTAACTCCTATTCTCTTGAAACTGTTCCAAAAAACAGAAATGGGAGGAAAAATCCAAACACTTTCTATGAAGCCAGCATTACCCTGATTCCAAAACCAGACAGAGATCCCACTATAAAGGATAACTATAGACCAATTTCCCTGATGAACATGGATGCAAAATATGTTCAACAAGATATTAGCCAACAGGATCCAACAATACATTAAAAAAATTATTCACGACCAAACGGGTTTTATACCTGGGATACAGGGCTGGTTCAAAATGCACAAAACAATTAACATGATTCATCACATGAATAAAAGAAAGGACGAGAACCATATGATCCTCTCAATAGATGCAGAGAAAGCATTTGACAAAGCACAGCAGCATCCTTTCTTGATAAAAACCCTCAAGAAAGTATGGATAGAAGGATCTTACCTCGAGATCATAAAAGCCATATATGAGTGACCCAATGCTAATGTCCTCAATGGGGAAAAACTGAGAGCTTTACCCTTATGGGCAGGAACAAGACAGGGATGTCCACTCTCGCCACTGTTATTCAACATAATATTGGAAGTCTTAGCCTCTGCAATAAGACAACACAAAGAAATAAAAGGCATCCAAATCAGCCAGGAGGAGGTCAAACTTGCACTCTTCGCAGGTGACATGATAGTCTATATGCAAAACCCAAAAGATTCCACCAAAAAACTTCTAGAACTGATTCATGAATTCAGCAAAGTCACAGGATATAAAATCAATGCACAGAAATCAGTTGTGTTCCTATACACCAACAATGAAGCGACAGAAAGAGAAATCAAGGAATTGATCCCATTGACAATTGCACCAAACACCAGAAAGTACATAGGAATAAATCTAAGCAAAGAGGTGAAAAATCTATACACTGAAAACTATAGAAACCTTATGGAAGAAATAGAAGAAGACACAAAGAAATGGAAAAAGATTCCATGCTTCTGGATAGGAAGAAAAATATTGTTAAAATGTTGATACTACCCAAAGCAATCTACATATTCAATGCAATCCCTATAAAATAACACCAGCATTCTTCACAGAGCTAAAACAAATAATCCTAAAATTTGTATGGAACCAGAAAAGATCCTGAATAGCCAAAGCAATCTTGAAAAAGTAAACCAAAGCAGGAGGCATCACAATCCCAGACTTCAAGCTATACTACAAAGCTGTAATCATCAAGACAGTATGGTCCTGGCACAAGAACAGACACTCAGAACAATGGAACAGAATAGAGAACCCAGAAATGGACCCACAAACATATGGCCAACTAATCTTTGACAAAGCAGGAAAGAATATCCAATGGTATAAAGAAAGTCTCTTCGGCAAGTGGTGCTGGGAAAACTGGACAGCGACATGCAGAAGAATGAACCTGGACCACTTTCTTACACCATACACAAAAATAAACTCAAAATGGATGAAAGACCTCAATGTAAGGCAGGAAGCCATCAAAATCCTCGAGGAGAAAGCAGGCAAAACCTCTTTGATCTTGGCCGCAGCAACTTCTTACTCAACACGTCTCCAGAGGCAAGGGAAACAAAAGAAAAAAATGAACTACTGGGACCTCATCAAAATAAAAAGCTTCTTCACAGCGAAGGAAACAATCAGCAAAACTGAAAGGCAACTGACAGGATGGGAGAAGATATTTGCAAATGGCATATCAGATAAAGGGTTAGTATGCAAAATCTATAAAGAACTTATCAAACTCAACACCCAAAACACAAATAATCCAGTGAAGTAATAGGCAAAAGACATGAATAGACACTTCCCCAAGGAAGACATCCAGATGGCCAACCGACACATGAAAAAATGCTCCACATCACTCATCATCAGGGAAATACAAATCAAAACCACAATGAGATACCACCTTACACCTGTCAGAATGGCTAACATTAACAACTCAGGCAACAACAGATGTTGGCGAGGATGCAAAGAAAGAAGATCTCTTTTGCACTGTTGGTGGCAATGCAAGCTGGTGCAGCCACTCTGGAAAATAGTATGGAGGTTTCTCAAAAAAATAAAAATAGAACTACCCTATGACCCAGCAATTGCACTGCTAGGCATTTATCCACGGGATACAGATGTGCTGTTTCGAAGGGACATATGCACCCCCATGTTTATAGCAGCACTATCAACAATAGCCAAAGTATGGAAAGAGCCTAAATGTCCCTCGATGGATGAATGTATAAAGAAAATGTCATATTATATATATATATATATATGTATATATGTGTATATATGTATATACACACACACATATATGTACACACACACACAATGGAGTATTATATATATATTCTATATACATATTATATATATATATACATATATATATACATATATATATATAATGGAGCATTACTTGGCAATCAAAAAGAATGAAATGTTGCCATTTGCAACTACGTGGATGGAACTGGAGGGGATTATGCTAAGTGAAATTAGTCAGTTAGAGAAAGAGAAAATCATATGACTTCACTCATATGAGGACTTTAAGAGACAAAACAGATGAACATAAGGGAAGGGAAACAAAAATAACATAAAAACAGGGAGGGGGACAAAACAGAAGACTCATAAATATTAAGAACAAACTGAGGGTTGCTGGAGGGGTTGTGGGAGGGGGACAGGCTAAATGGGTAAAGGGTATTATGGAATCTACTCCTGAAATCATTGCTTCACTATATGCTAACTAATTTGGATGTAAATTTAAAAAAAAATAAAAAATAAAATTAAAACAATTAAGTCTAGTTTGTGCAATATAAGTATGGTTAGTTGGTTTTATTTTGATGCCCATTAGCATGATAGATGGTTGTCCATTGCCTCACTTTCAATCTGCAGGTATCCTTAGGTCTAAAATGACTTTCTTGTACGCAAGAAATAAATGGTCTTATTTTACCCATTTTGATACCCTATGTCTTCTGATTGGGGCATTCAGTCAATTTATATTCAGAGTGACTACTGAAAGATGTGGATTTAGTGCCATGGTATTATCTGTAGGTTTAGTGTTTGTGGTGATGTCTCTAGTCCTTTGTAGTCTTTACTGCTTTCCACTCAAAGAATCCCCCTTAGCATCCCCTGCAGGGCTGGTTTAGTGGTCACGAACTCTTTTAGGTTCTGTTTGTCTGGGAAAGTCTTTGTCTCTCCTTTTATTCTGAATGACAGCCTTTCTGGATAAAGGATTCTTGGCTTCAGATTTTTCCTATTCAGCATACCGAATATTTCTTGCCACTCCCTTCTGGCCTGCCTAGTTCCAGTGGACAGGTCTCCTACTATCCTTATGTGTCTACCCATGTACTTTAAGACCCACTTGTCCCTAGCTACTTTCAGAATTCTTTATTTATCTTTGTATTTGTCCAGTTTCACTATGATATGTCCTGGTGTTGACCTGTTTTTATTGGTTTTTGCTGGGAATCAGCAAAAAAATCAGGGAATGCTTAGGAATTCCCTGAGCTTGCACTGATAGGTTAACAAGGCATAAAGAATTGAAAGTCATAGGATGTGTACAGCCAGGTTTGGGTAAACAAGATTAGGTAAACAGCACAAAGGCCCCCAGTATAGGACAAAGGTATAGGAATATGGAATCTCAAGATGAAAACATCCAAGATGAGGCAAAAAAGATTAGATATTCAGGATGGAAATGCTCCCCCCACCCAATTTAGTACAATAAGAGAAAACTGCTTTCACATGAAGGAAGGACCAAATTAGGTAAACAGGTAAAAAAAGGCTAAAGACCACAGTGGGGCGAAGTTGCCTAGAACGGAGCTAATTAGCAAAAGAAAGGTGCCTTGTTGACCCTGAGGTAGCATGCTCTGTCTTTCTTGTCCCCTAGGCCAGTTTAGGTAAACAGAGGTGGCACCTCATGTTTGATGTAAACAACCTTCCACCCAGCACCAGAATATTGTTTTGTATTGACCCAAACCCTAACACCACATATCTCCAAAACCCCCTTTTCCCCACGCCCATGAGTTAATGTTCATGGATTCATTGTCTCTCTGTACATGCCCATCATGCTTGTCAGCCTTCTGATCCTAATATAAATGGAGCAAGGACCCTTACATGGGGCTCTTGTCTCCTCCTGGACATTAGCCTCTCTCACATTTTTAATCCTGCATCCCACTTTCTTGCTGGACAAGAGAGAACTCCAGACCCAGAGTCTATGACAGGTTTTGAAAGGAGTTCTCTGTGCCTCTTGGACTTGGATGCTCTTTCCTCTCCCCAGGTTATGGAACTCTTTAGCTATAATTTGTTCAACTAAACCTTCTGCCCCTTTTTCTTGCTCTTCTTCTGGAACTCCTATGATACAGATGTTGGCTTGTTTTATGTAATCAGTTAGCTCTCTAATTCTCCCCTCATGATCTAGTAATTTCCTTTCTTTCTTTTTTTCATCTTCATCATTTCCCATAATTTTATCTTCTATTTCCCATATTCTCTTGTATGCTTCTTCCATCCTCGCTGTCACTGTATCTACTTTATTTTGCATCTCATTTATAGCATATCTTAATTTACCGTGAATATTTCTTAGGTCTCTGATCTTTGCAGCAATAGATTCTTTGCTGTCTTCTATGCTTTTTCAAGCCCAGCAGATAATCTTATGACTGTTGTTTTAAATTCTTGTTCAGATATATTCTCAATATCTGTTTTGAGCAATTCTCTGGCTATCAATTATTCCTGAATTTTCTTTTGGTGGTACTTCTTTATTTCATCATTTTGGCCAAGTTTGTGTCTTTTAGGTGTTTTAATAGCCTTTTATGTGTCCTGCACCTGCGAGTACTAATGTATTAAAAAGAGGTCATAGGGGCGCTTGGGTGGCGCAGTCGGTTAAACGTCCGACTTCAGCCAGGTCACAATCTCGCGGTCGGTGAGTTCGAGCCCCGCGTCGGGCTCTGGGCTGATGGCTCAGAGCCTGGAGCCTGTTTCCAATTCTGTGTCTCCCTCTCTCTCTGCCCCTCGCCCGTTCATGCTCTGTCTCTCTCTGTCCCAAAAATAAATAGACGTTGAAAAAAAAAAAAAAAGAGGTCATACATTTCCAGGGCTTGAGCTAGGAAGTGTTTTTTGGAGTGTGTTGCACATACTCTTTTGTTGTGTTTTGGCTGCTCTATCTTACTGGTCAGTCTTCTGCAAAGCTTCTCCTTGCTTGTAGTGGTGGAGTGTTTGGACCTCCAACTAGTTGTGCTTTGATTTCTTTATTGACACAACCCAGAAAAAAAGGAAAGGGGAGGACCCTGACCCCATACAAACAGAAAAATGAAAGGGGAGAAAAGAAGACCAAGCAGATTATCAAAAGCTATAAGGCTGAATCCAGAGAGATATTAAGGAAAATAAAGAATAAGTAGATATAGAAAACGTGTAAGAAGAATAGCCTAAAAATGCCTGATTAAATAGAAAAACACACAAAGAAAAAATTATATATATATATATGTATATATATATGAGCCCGATTCAAAAAAAAGAAAGAATAGGGTAGAAATAAAAAGTTAGGAGAAGATAAGAGGACAAACTGACAAACAAACAGAACAGAGAGACAAACAGACAAAAAGAAAAAAACAAAAAATGGTTGTCTGTTCGTGCCTGAGACCAGTGGCTTTGCTGGTCTGGAGGAGAGGCTGGCTGTGTTTTATCTCCCCCAATTCACATACACACACCTTGATTTCACCAAGCTGTCTCCCTCCACTTGTGGAGATCTTTCTGCCACTCCATAGATTGATTTTCTGGATGTTCCAAGCGATCTGACCTCAGTACAGTTGTGTTAGAGGGACGAGGGAAATCCCAGTCCCCCTACTTCTCTGTCATCTTAATTACCTCTCCTGTGTTTTCTACATAGAGTATTGTGTTTTCTGCAAATAGTGGAAGTTTGACTTCTTCCTTGCTGATTTGGATGCTTGTTATTTTTTGTGTTGTCTGATTGCTGATAAGACTTCCAGTACTGTGTTGAATAATAATGGTGAGACTGGACACCTTTGACTTCTTCCTGACTATAGGGAGAAGTCTCTCAATTTTTTCCCTTTAGGGATGATATGAGGTGTAGGTCTTTCATATATGGCCTTTATGATATTGAGGTATGTTCCATCTATCTCTACTTTGTTGAGAGTTTTTATAAAGAATGGATGCTGTATTTTGTCAAATGCTTTTTCTGCATCTATTGAGAAAAATGTGTGGTTCTTATTATTTATTTATTTATTTGGTTTATCACATTGATTGATTTGTGATTATTTAACCAGGCCTGCAAGCCAGGAATAATCCCACTTGATCACAGTCAATCATTCTTGTAATATACTGTTGAATTTGATTTACTAGTATCTTGTTGATAGATTTTAAATCCATGTTCAACACGGATATTGGCCTGTAATTCTTCTTTTTAGTGGAGTCTTTTTATGGTTTTGGAAACAAGGTAATGGTGGGCTCCTAGAGTGAGTTTGGATGTTTTCCTTCCATTCTTGTTTTTTGGAACAGTTTAAGAAGAATAGGTACTGAGAATTCCTTAAATGTCTAGTAGAATTCCCCTGGGAAGCCATCTGACCCTGGACTTTTGTTTGTTGTGAGATTTTTTATTACTATTTCAATTTATTTGCTGGTTATGGGTCTGTTCAAATTTTCTTTCTTCCTGTCTCAGTTTCTTAGTTTGTATGTTTCTAGGAATTTACCCATTTCTTCCAGATTGCCCAGTTTGTTGGCATATACATTTTTTAATATTCTATTATAATTGCAATTTCTGTGGTGTTTGTTTTGATCGCTCCCCTTTCTTTTATAATTTTATTTATTTGATTCCTTTCTCTTTTCTCTTTGATAAGTCTGGCTAGGGGGTTATCAATTTTCTTAATTCTTTGAAAGAACCAGTTCTTAGTTTCATTGATCTGTTCTGTGTGTGTGTGTGTGTGTGTGTGTGTGTGTGTGTTTTGTGGGTTTTTTTTTTTCTGTTCTAGTCTTCATTATTCCTCTTCTTCTGCTGGCTTTAGGTTTTATTTGTTGTTCATTTCCTAGCTCCTTTAGGTGCAAAGACAGGTTGTACCTTTGTGACCTTTATTGATTCTTAGTGTAGGCCTGTATTGCAATATACTTCCCTCTTAAGACTGCCTTTGCTGCATCCCAATTATTTTGGACTATTGTGCTTTCATTTTAATTTGCTTCCATGTACTTATTAGTTCTCTGGCTAGCCCATTCGTTCTTTAGTAGGATGTTATTTAGCTTCCAAGTATTTGTGGTCTTTCCAATTTTTTTTCTTGTGGTTGACTTCAAGTTTCATTGCATTGTAACCTGAAAATATGCATGGTATCATCTCAATCTTTTTATACTTGTTGAGCTCTGATTTGTGACCCAGTATGTGATCTATTCTGGAGAATGATTCATGTGCACTCAAAAAGAAGGTGTATTCTGCTGCTTTAACATGGGATGTTCTGAATATATCTGTGATATTCATCTGGTTCAGTGTGTCATTCACAACCATTGTTTACTTGTTGATTTTCTGTTTAGATCATCTGTCCGTTGCAGTAAGTGGGGTATTAAAGTCCCCTACTATTATTGTATTATTGCCATGAGTTGCTTTATGTTTTTTTTATTTATTGATTTTTATTAATTGTTCCTAATTTGGAGCTCCCAATTTGAAGATTAACAATTGTTAGATCTTTTTGATGGATAGACCCCTTAGTTATGATATAGCGCCCTTCTTCATCTCTTGTTACAGGCTTTGGTTTAAAACGTACTTTGTCTGATATAAGTATGGACTCCCTGGCTCTATTTTGGCATTCATTAGCATGATAGATAATTCTCCATCCTCTCACTTTCAATCTGCTGATGTATTTATGTCTAAAATGAGTCTCTTATAGGCTGCATGTAGATGGGTGTTTTTAAAAATCTATTCTGATACCCTATGTCTTTTGATTGGAGCATTAATTCATTTTCATTCTCGGTGATTATTGACAGGTATTAGTTTAGTGCCATTGTGTTACTTGTAATGTTGGTATTTCTGGTGATGCTCTCTGGTCCATTCTAATCTTTGTTGCTTTTGGTCATTTTTCCCCCACTCAAAGAGTTCCCCTTAATATTTTTTTAGCACTTCTTTATTGGTCATGAACTCCTTTAGTTTTTGTTTCTATGGGAAACACTTTATTTCTCCTATTTTAAGTGACTGCCTTGCTGGATAGAGCATTCTCTGCTGCATAATTTTCCCATTCAGTGAATTAAATATGTCCTTCCATTCCCTTCTGACTTGTCGAGATTTTGTGGACAGATCTGCAAATATGTCTGTTTTCCTTTTTATGTTAAGGACTATTTCTCCCTTGGTGCTTTCAAAATTCTCTCTTGTCTGTGTATTTTGTGTATTTAACTATGATATGCTTTGGTCATGGTCAGCTTTTGTTGGATTTAATGGGAATTCTCTGTGTTTCTTGGATTTTGATGTCTGTGACCTTCCCCAGGTTAGCTAGGTTTTCAGATATAATTTGCTCACACAAGCCTTTTGTCATTTTTTCTCTTTCTCTTCATCTTATGGGATATCTATGATACAAATGTCATTCCATTTTAATGAGTCACTGAATTCTGTAAGTCTAGCTTCGTGATTAATGACCTTTGTTTCCCTCTTCTTTAGGTTTGCATCTACGTTATAGTTTTAGTCATTTTGGCCTGACTAGATTTTAGCTCTTTTATCTCTGCAGTAATGGATTCTCTAGTGTCTTCTATAGTTTTTTCAAGCCCAGCTAGAATCCTTATGATTGTTTTAAATTCTAGTTCAGACATCTTAATTATATCTGTATTAGTTAAATCGCTGGCCATCATTTCTTCCTGTTTTTTCTTTTGTGTGAATGCTTCCATCTTGTCATTTTGGAGGAGAAAAATAAAATAAAATAAAATAAAATAAAATAAAATAAAATAAAATAAAATAAAATAGTTTTAAATTAAAAAAAAATAAAAGAATCTGGATCCTAGGTCCTAAGTGTGTTGGTCTGTTTGTTAAGGGAAGCTTGATAGAAAGAAGAAGAAAGAAAAAAAAGAAGAAAAGAAAAGATAAAAAATTAAAATTAAAAAAAGTATAATAAAATAAATAAAATACAAATTTTGCTCTTTCTGTGTCCAAGGCAAAAAAGGCAAAAAATAACAACAGAAGCAAAATAACCCAACTAAATAAACAAAACAAAAAACCCGGAGGAAGCCGGATCCAGTTTTCTCTAGAGCTGAAACTTGGCAGCACTCCATGATCAGTAGACTTAGTGTGTGGAAGGCATTTGTGCTGGTCTTCTGGGGGAAGGGACCACGCTTCTGATTCTCAGGCTTACTTGCTCTAGTGGAGTTGTGCTTGGAGGGTGAAGGAGGTCAGGGTTTGATGTAATGGCTCTGTTCTCCACTTGGTGTTTCTGTTTAGCTCACTGAGGTCAATCACTGCTGGTGGGATAGTGGAGAAAATGGCTTTACTTCACTCTCTAGTCTCTGGAGCAGGATGTTACACCCTCACAGATGAGTGATCAATCACTCCTCCTCTGTCCCCAGCTTCTGTCAGCTCCCTGCCTTCACCTTGTCTGTGTCCAAACTGTCCAGCTGCCAGGCAGCAATGCCCTCCTGAGTATTATTTCAAGTGTGGCTGTGTTTCAAGACCCCCCATTTTAGAGACCCCTGAGGCTTGGACCCATGCTGATCCTCTGAGGGATGGTCTTGCCACACTGTGGCCAGTGCTAGCTTGTCCCAGAAAATGGTCATGTGACTGCACAGTAGCAGCAGCTCAGAGTTTATGGTAAATTGCAACACACAGCTGGCACCAGGGTTTGCTGCCTTCAGTGGGTTGGGTGTCTTTGTTCCTATATTGGTAAATAGGGCAGCTTTATGACGCCTGTGGGTCTTTGCCTTCCAGGAGGCCATATCACCTCTACCAAATGCACTCCAAGCAAGGGAACTGCTTTTTGCCATGTGACCCAAGGGAACTTCAGACTGTGCTTTGTCCTCCTGGGGCTGCATCTTGCTTCACCGCCAGAGCACTGCCATGTGCTGGCCTCTGAAACTTCAGACTCTGCACTCTTCTGTTCATTAAAAAAAAAAAAAACTGGGGTATTGAAACTCTCTCTTTTTCCCATCAATGATATTGGGGTAGTGTTTTCTTGTGCAGTCCCCTGTGCATGTTTTCACTCTCTCTTTTGTTCTCTCTCTCTCTCTCTCTCTCTTTCTCTCTAGCTACTTTCAGATGGAGTGCTTTTTTTGGGTGAAACCAACACACTGTTCTCTATCCCCCTCTCTCTTTCTCCTCTTCTTGAAAAAGGTTCCCATTCCTGTGTAGCGCCATGGCTTTTCTCTCCCCTAATTCCCTTTCCACACCGCGTACCAGCCACATTCTCTCCATCAAATTATGCAGATTATTCTCTTAATCTTCAGATAGACTTTCCATTTGTTTGAAATGATTTGGTATTGATCTACCTGTGTTCTAGGGATGAGACAAGGCCAGAGTACCCCTGCTACTCCACCATCTTAACTCCTCCTGCTCCCTTATGTTCAGAATTCGCTTTTGAAATTGCACTATCATTACACTCAGAAAGACAAAGTTGTCTTGTACACAATTAATATATTTTTTTATTTCTGTGGTTACTATGTTTTTAATCATTTTTGCTAACTTCAATAGATTTTAAAGAGAGAGATATATCAATTGTGACATTGTAGGTAGCATAATTAGATAAGAAGAAATGAATAGGGAACAAGGTTTTCCTCCTTAGATTGTATAGGTACATATCGTATATATTAAAAACTTATTCAGTGTAAAATTGCTCAGAAGGTTGTTGTGTGATTTACTCTATATCAACAAAAGCTGTAACTGCAATGATATTTTAAATATTTGGTATGGAAAATAAACACTCGGTTAAGAATTATAAATCATACTTTAGATAATGAAGTTACTAAGTTTGTATACACCATACTTTATTTCCTTATTATTCATTTTTAAATTTCAGCATAGTTGACATATGATATTACATTATTTTCAGGTGTACGACATAGTGATTCAACATCTCTATACATTATGCTATGCTCATCTTAAGTGTAGCTACCACCTCTCACCACCCAACCCTATTAAAATATCATTGACTATATTGCTAATGCTCTTCCTTTTATTTCCTTGACTTATTCATTCCATAAATGGGAGCCCATGTCTCCCATTACCCATTACCCATTACCCATTTTGCTCAACTCCCAACCTTCTTCCCTCTGGCAATCATTAGTTTATTCTCTGCCTTTTTAGGTCGGATTCTATTTTTGTTTATTTAATCATTTTTGTTTTTTAGTTTACACATGTGAGTGAAATCATATAATATTTGTTTCTCAGTCTGACTTATTTCACTTAGCATAATACTAAGTCCATCCATGTTGTTGCAAATGGCAAAATCTCATCCTTTTATGGTTGCATAATATTCCACTATATAAAAATACCACTACTTTATCCATTTATCTATTGATGGACACTTAGGTTGCTTCCATATATATATTGGCTATAGGTTGCTTCCATATATATATTGGCTATTGTAAATAATGCAGCAAAAATATATAAGCTTGCATATATCTTTTCAAATTAGTGTTTTAATTTTCTTTGGGTAAATATCCAGTAGTGGAATTACTGAAAAATATGGTATTTCTATTTTTAATGTTTTGAGGAAATTCCAAACTGTTTTCAACAGTAGCTGTACCAATTGACATTCACACAAACAGTGCGTGAGAGGTCCTCTTTCTCTGCATCTTCACCAGCATTTATTATTTCTTTTATATTTGATTCTAGCCACCTTGCCATGTGTAAGGTGATATCTCACTGAGGTATTGATTTGCAATTCTTTAATGATTAGTGATGTCGAACATCTTTTCGTGGGTATGTTGGCTATCTATGTGTCTTCTTTTGGGAAATGTCTATCCAGGTATTCTGTCCATTTTTAATCAGATTATTTTGGGTTTCCTTTCAAGGCTGACTTATATAAGTTCTATATATTTTCTGGATTTAATTTATTATTGGAAATATCATTTGCAAATATATTCTCTCATTCAGTAGGTTACCTTTTTGTTTTGTTAATGATTTCCTTCACTGTGCAAAAGCTTTTTAGTTTGTGTGGTCCCAATAGTTTATTTTTGCTTTTGTTTACTTGGCCTGATGACACATATTCATAAAAAAAATGTTGCTATGGTCAATATCAATAAAATTACTACATAGAGTTCTTTTCAAGGATTATTATGGTTTCAGGCATAACATTTAGGTCTTTAGTTTTGAGTTTATTTTTGTGTATGGTGTTAGAAACTGATCCAATTTTACTCTTTTGCATTAAGGTGTCCAGGTTTCCCAGCACCGTTTATTGAAGAGACTATCCTTTCCCCATTGTATATTATTATAGATTGCTTTATTATAGATTAATTAACAATAAAAGTGTGAGTTTATTTCTAGGCTCTCTATTCTGTTCCATTGATTAATGTGTCTAGTTTAGTGCCAGTGCCATACTGTTTTGATTACTACAGCTTTGTGGTATATCTTGCAATCTGGGATTGTGATGCCTCCAGCTTTGTTTTTTTTTCTTCTAAAGATCACTTTGGCTATTTGGGATCTTTTGTGGTTTCATACAAAATTTAGAATTATTTGTTCTAAGACTGTGAAAAACTTCTTGGTATTTTGATAGGGATTGCATTGAATCTCTAGATTGCTTTCCAGTCATATGGAAAATTTAACAGTATAGGTTCTTCCATTTTATGAGAATGGAATATCTTTCTATTTGTTTGTGGCATCTTCAGTTTCTTTCATCAATGTTTTATAGTTTTCAGAGTACAAGTCTTTCACCACCTTCCTAGGTATTTTATTAATTCAGGACCAACTGTAAGTGAATTGTTTTCACAATTTCTCTTTATGCTACCTTGTTATTAATGTATAGAAACACTACCAATTTCTGGCTATTAACTTTGTACTCAAACTTTACCGAATTCATTTATTACATCTAGTATTTTTGGATGAAGTCTTTATGATATTTTATGTATATTATCATGTCATCTGAAAATAGTGACAATTTAGCTTATTCCTTACCAATATGTATGTCTATTACTTCTGTTAGTTGCCTGAATACTGCAACTAGTACTTCAAGTATTATGTTGAATAAAAGTGGAATAAACGTTATTGTATTATCCCTGATCTTACAGGATGAGCTCTCAGTTTATCAACACTGAATATGGTTAGCTGTGGGTTTTTCACATATAGCCTTTACTAGGGTGAGGTATGTTCCTTTTAAAATGGGGTAAATGGGTAAGGGACATTAAGGAATCTACTCCTGAAATCATTGTTTCACTATATGCTAACTAATTTGGATGTAAATTTTAAAAAAATAAAATTAAAAAAAGATCACATTAGCTGTGTGTCTTTCATATGTGGCCTTTATGATGTAGAGGTGTGTTCCTTGTATCCCTACTTTCTTGGAGGTTTTCATCAGGAAAGAATGCTGTATTTTGTCAAATGCTATTTCTTCATCTGTTTAGAGGATCATAAGTTCTTATCCTTTCTTTTATTAATGTGTTATATCACGTTCATTGATTTATACATATTGAACCAACCGTGCAGCCCAAGAATAAATCCCACTTGATTGTGGTGAATAATTCTTTTTTTAAGAAAAGTGAGGGGCAGAGAAAGGGAGACAAGGGATCAAAGAAGGCTCTGTGCTGACAGGCTGACAGCAATAAACCAATGTGGGGCTCGAATTCATGAATGGCAAGATCATGACCTGAGCTGAGGTCAGACACTTAACTGGCTGAGCCACCCAGGTGCCCCCCACATTCTTTTAATCCACTGTTCGATTTGTTTTTGTTACTATCTTGTTGATAATTTTTGCATTACTATTCATCTGGGTATTGGTCTGTATTCTCCTTTTTAGTGGGGTCTTTGTCGGCTTTTGGAATCAAGGTAATGTTGACTTCATTGAATTAGTTTGGACATTTTCCTTCCTTTTCTATTTTTTTGGAACAGTTTTGAAAGAATACGTATCAATTTTTCTTTCAATGTTTGGTAGAATTCACCTGGGAAGCCATCTGACCCTTGACTCTTGTTTGTTTGGAAATTTTTTATTATCGATTCAATTTATTTGCTTGTTATGTGTCTGTTCAAATTTTCTATATTTTCCTGTTTCATTTTTGGTGATTTTTATGTTTCTAGGAATTTATCCATTTCTTCCAGATTGCCTAAATTGTTGGCATATTATTGCTCATAATATTCTCATAATTCTTTTGCATTTCTTCAGTCTTGATTATTATCTCTCCTCTTTCGTTCGTGCTTTTATTGTTTGATTTTTGTTTTTTTTTTTTTTGCTCCTGAGAGTAATGGTATGTTAAGAAAGGGTTATAGACTGTGCAGGGCTTGGCACTTCAGGACGTGTTTCTGGTTTATGCTTTGTGCACTCTACTGTTGTGCTTTCGCTGCTCTTTCCCCCGGGTTAGTACTCTCCAGAGTTCCTCCTTGTTTGCTGTGTGGAGTGTTTGTACCTTTAAGTAGGTGTGCTTTGATTTTGTTGTTGTTGTTGTTGTTAAAATAAGCCTAATTGAAACAACTTGATATAGAAGAAGAGAAAAGGAAAAGGAAAACGAATACTAAATATACAACAAAAATCTATAAGCCTGATTCTAAAAAAAAAAGAAATCAATAAAAAAAAGAAGAGGACTGATCCAAAAAATGACAAATGGAAATGAAACCAACCAACAAACAAACAAACGAAAACAAGTGGACAAACACTATAAGACTGATTTAAAAAAAGAAAGAGAAAAAAAATAAAGCATGGTCATATTTCCACCAGAACTGAAGTTGACACTTTGGAGCACTCTATGATCAGTTGACTTGGTGCCTATGAGGTCATGAGGCATGGGGGGAGGGGCACTCTGTTGGTCCTCTTGAAGAGAAGCCTGCTGTGCTGGCTCACAGTGAGACCTGCCTGAGTGAAGATGTCCTTGCAGGGTGCAGGGGGGAGGGGTTTGTTGTATGCTGATCCAGCCTCCACTGGGGACACTGTCTTGCTTGCTGAAGTCTGACCCTGCTGGTGAGCACTGGGTAGTGGAAGATGAGGTCACCTTTCTCTCTTGTTGCCCGGTAGGGGAGCTCATGCTGCTCATGTAGCCCTCATAGACAACACAATAATCTCCCCTCCTGTGTCCCACGCTCTGTCAGATACCTGCCCTCAACTGTTCTGTGCCCAGGGTGTTGAAACCCCTGGTGCCACAGCTCTCTTATGTTTTATCTCTGGTACATGACTAAGATTCAAAACTCCAGATTTTAGGCTCTTTCCATAATTTGGCTATTGTTGAGAGTGCTGTATTGAACATTGGGGTACAAGTGGCCCTATGCATCAGTACTCCTGTATCCCTTGGATAAATTCCTAGCAGTGCTATTGCTGGGTCATAGGGTAGGTCTATTTTTAATTTTCTGAGGAACCTCCACACTGCTTTCCAGAGCGGCTGCACCACTTTGCATTCCCACCAACAGTGCAAGAGGGTTCCCGTTTCTCCACATCCTCTCCAGCATCTATAGTCTCCTGATTTGTTCATTTTGGCTACTCTGACTGGCGTGAGGTGATACCTGAGTGTGGTTTTGATTTGTATTTCCCTGATAAGGAGCGACGCTGAATATCTTTTCATGTGCCTGTTGGCCATCCGGATGTCTTCTTTAGAAAAGGGTCTATTCATGTTTTCTGCCCATTTCTTCACTGGGTTATTTGTTTTTCGGGTGTGGAGTTTGGTGAGCTCTTGATAGATTTTGGATACTAGCCCTTTGTCCGATATGTCATTTGCGAATGTCTTTTCCCTTTCTGTTGGTTGCCTTTTATCAACTGATGAATGGATAAAGAAATTGTGGTTTATATACACAATGGAGTACTACATGGCAATGAGAAAAAATGAAATATGGCCTTTTGTAGCAACGTGGATGGAACTGGAGAGTGTGATGCTAAGTGAAATAAGCCATACAGAGAAAGACAGATACCATATGGTTTCACTCTTATGTGCATCCTGAGAAACTTAACAGGAACCCATGGGGGAAGGGAAGGAAAAAAAAAAAAAGAGGTTAGAGTGGGAGAGAGCCAAAGCATAAGAGACTGTTAAAAACTGAGAACAAACTGAGGGTTGATGGGGGGTGGGAGGGAGGAGAGGGTGGGTGATGGGTATTGAGGAGGGCACCTTTTGGGATGAGCACTGGGTGTTGTATGGAAACCAATTTGTCAATAAATTTCATATATTAAAAAAAATAATAAATAAATAAATAAATAAAATAAAACCTTTACTGATTATAAAAAAAAAAAAAACAACAACTCCAGATTTTAAAGGATCCGGCAAGTCATGGACCCATTCCACTCTTCCAGATGAGAGCTTTGCAGTGCTGCTCCTAGAGTAGTTCTGTCCCAGAAAATCAGTCACATGGTTGGTCAGGTGCCTGGAGTTTATGGCGAAGCACACCAAAAAGCCATCACCACCTTATCTTATCTGCCCTCTGCCTGTTCTTCTGTCTCCTGCTGTTGGATAGCCACTCGATGGCACCAGCTGGGTCTTTTGCCCTTGGATAGGCAAAATGCCTTCTTCCAAATGCACTCAGGATGGGGAACATTCTATCCCAGCACTACCAGTGAGACCCAGGGGATCCCCACCCCATGCTGTCTGTCCACTCTCTGCTATTGGGTCTCCCTTCCTTCTCCCTAGGAGCAATTCCATCAGCTCTAACTTTCCCAAACAATTCCAACAAATGGTTCAGACTCACACACTCAGAATTTCAGCTCCACTATTTTCAAAAACTTGTGATAGTTATTTCCTCCTGATTCCCAGTCAATAGTTTTTTGGGGTGCACCAACCCAGTGTGCTGCTCTCTCTCCCCCTCTCTCTCCTGTCTGCAGAAAGTGCTCCCTCCCCTCTGTGACCCTTTGGATTTTCTCTCCACCAATTCACCTCAACATATTGTGTATCTGAAATGTTCTCTCTCTCAAATTATGCAGACTGTTCCCTTAATCTTCAGTTCAATTTCCTAGTTCTGATTTTCAAAATGATTTAATGTGGATCTAGCTGTGTTCCAGGGATGAGACAAGCCCAGGGTCCCCCTACAACTCTACTATCTTTACTCCTCCTAATTATTTTACCTCTTATAGGTTTAGGAGTGAGTAGAGCATGAGTATTTTAAGGTCATATCAACTCAGTATGTCTCAAAATTTTATTTAAAAATCAAGATACAGGGGCGCCTGGGTGGCGCAGTCGGTTAAACGTCCGACTTCAGCCAGGTCACGATCTCGCGGTCCGGGAGTTCGAGCCCCGCGTCGGGCTCTGGGCTGATGGCTCAGAGCCTGGAGCCTGTTTCCGATTCTGTGTCTCCCTCTCTCTCTGCCCCTCCCCCGTTCAAGCTCTGTCTCTCTCTGTCCCCAAAATAAATAAACGTTGAAAAAAAAAATTAAAAAAAAAATCAAGATACAGTTCTTACTAACTTTAAAAAAGCTCACTCTTCAGAAAATTAATAGTTTATTCTATGGCTTTATTCCTCGTTGCTAAGTTAATAATAACAATGAAGGAATATGCAGATTTGATTTTGCAATTTTTGGCCAAATTTTATCAGATTGACAATGAAAATGCCTGTTATAAATTCATTTCACAAACATTGTTAAAACATTTTTTGTATGCTTGGTATTGTAATCGGCCAAAAAAATTTAGAAATACACGCTATTACCTCCATACACTTCCTATTGCTTCCTCTTTTTTTTTTTTAACTAACTGTAATTGGGATCAAACTTTGTGGTTGTCTTTTTTTTTAAGTTTATTTATTTTTGAGAGAGAGAGAGAGAGAGCGAGCATGGGAGGGGCAGAGCGGAGGGAGAGAAAGATAATCCCAAGCAGGCTCTGCACTGTCAGCTAATGCATGGCTAGAACTAGGAACCAAACCATGAGATCATGACCTGAGCTGAAATGAAGAGTCTGACACTCAACCGAGCCACCCAGGCGCCCCTGTGGTTATCTATATATTAGAAGAAAGTGTCAAGTTTTTATTTCAGATTAAATTAAAAAAAATTGAGTCTACCAGTTTCACTAAGCAATTTTGCCATTAAATAACTTGTTAACTTTCAGATATACTTTTATTTTCACTCAGTTCATGTATTAAAGTTTAACTATTACACTTTTATCATAGCTACATGTCTGTATAATTTTAGCAAATAAATTTCACTTTCCTAAAGATTCTAACTTTCCCAAACAAAGCATTTTAATTTTCTTTAGGTTTTTTTTAAATATTTTGTCCTAATATGTATTTGTATGTAATATAATTGTTGATTTTTTAAAATTCAAATTAAGTTTTAGATCTGATAGCTAAACTCGGAAGCTACTTGGGGGATACAAAAATATATTCACAGAAAGTAGTTTTCTTTGGTTAAAACATTGTTAGCATTTTCTCTCATGGGAGATATTCAAAATTTTATGGACAACTAACCAAAATATTTTTGTGTTTCTGCAAACATAAGATTGCCAAAATATAAAGTATGTTATGTGGAATTTAATCATCTAGAGGAAGTAAAGGAACAAAACATGTCTGCTAAATTAATTAACAAACTGCAATAGAGACAACTAGAACTTTCTATCAGGCTGAGTCATATACCTCTGCATGTTACACCCAACATGTATTATTTAAAAATGGATAGTGCACAGGAATTACAATTACCTAGAGTTTTATGTTTAGTAATAACTTTTTCAAAGTTATACATTACTTTTGGAATCCATTAAGAATGAAAGTTATAATATTATTTAAAAATAAATAAAAATATTTTTTGCTGTTGATATTATCTATATAAAATATTTTTCTTTACTTGAAATCATATATATATATATATGAAAAAGAGTTGCAAAAAAATAATTCCAATAGAATTTACAAAAACACTCACATTTGTTATACATGAATAGAGAGAATTTGATGACGAACATTTTTAAATATCAGTATACTTATAGATTAGTAAGAAAGATACAGCTTCATCAAATGATCCTGAGACAGCAACTTGCATGGAAGTTTGTGGTAACAACTAAGCGACCAGTGTGGCTGAATGAAGAAAGCATGGTGGATCATAGTAAGAGATGAAATTAGAGAAAGCATCTGTAGGTCACCATTAGACTTTTGTTTTTATTCTGCCTAGAGTGGAAAGATATTAGAGAATTTTCAGCAGAAAATTGATATGATTTACCTTATGTCTTTTTAAAGATAAACATTGTAGAGTATAAACTGTAGGAAGCAAGGATGAAAGTAGGTAGACTACTTAAGATAGTAGTGGCTTGGACAATGAAAATAGAAGAAGAAGTGATAAAAAGTAATTGGTTTTTTGATATCATCCAAAGGTATAGCCAATAAGATATGCTGGTGGAGTAGACTCAGTGTATGAGAAAATAACAAGTGTAATCCCAAGATTTTTAACTTAAGAAATTAGATAGGGTTGCCATTTACTGAGACTAGGAAAACTACAGGTCAATCAGTTTAAAGGGGAGGTTAGAATTTATTTTTAGTCAGAATAGAGATATTAGACAACTAAGTGAGGGCATTGAGTAGGCAGTTGAATAGGTGAGGTCAGGACTAGAGATATAAATTTGAGATTTATAAGTGTATAATTAAATTTTCAAGTCATGAGGTCAAATAATTTTCCAAGGAAGTGAATGTAAAGAAGAGAAGTACTTTAAAAACCAAGCACTGAACACCCAAATAATTAGAGGCTGACAATATGAACAAGAATCATACTTATTTAGATCTGCTTTTCATAATAATTTTGTAGTAATGATAAAAGAAGAGTTGATATTTTTAAGATATTTTTAGAAAGAAAATTACATTTATATACTGTTGTTGAAAATATGTTTATTAGTTATTGGCTGTTGTGTAAAATATTTCCTAAAAAACTGCATCTTAAAACAATATACATTTGTTATCTCAGTTTTTTTGTGAGTTAGAAATTCAGGAGTGGGCTAGATGGGTGGTTCTGGCTTGAGGTTTCTCACGAGATTGCAGTTGAAGACAGTGTCTAGGGCTCCTAGTGGATCCACTTCCAAGGCGGGTCACTCACATGGAGGTTTAGCAGATAATCTCAGTATCTTGCTATTGGCATGAGGCTCCATTTATTCACAACATGGACCTCTCCATAGATTTCATTAAGCATCCTGATAAACATGGCAGCTGAATTCCCCCATGAAGAACGATACAAGAGGAGAAGAAAAAAAATGCTTTTCACTGTATAGTGTCAGAAATCACACTTCATCACTTTTTGTCGCACTGTATTTGAAGGGGGAATTACTAAGTATAGTTCACAATCAAAGGTGCAAAACTTGGCTCCTTCCTTGTAAGGGGAGGTGTAGCCAAGATTTTGTATACTTATTTTAAAATCTCAACAAGGTGGATTGGTAAAAAGTATTTTTCAGAAAGGAATAGAGAAATGTCTGTAAAAATTTTAACTGTATATACCATTTTATTCAATAATTCAATTTCTTTTTTTTTTAATATTTATTTTTCAACGTTTATTTATTTTTGGGACAGAGAGAGACAGAGCATGAACGGGGGAGGGGCAGAGAGAGAGGGAGACACAGAACCGGAAACAGGCTCCAGGCTCCGAGCCATCAGCCCAGAGCCTGACGCGGGGCTTGAACTCCCGGACCGCGAGATCGTGACTTGGCTGAAGTCAGACACTTAACCGACTGCGCCACCCAGGCGCCCCAATAATTCAATTTCTAAAAATTAATCCTACTTAACAGATTCACAAGAACAGGTATATATATTGTGTGTGTCTGTGTGTCTGTGTGTAATGTGTATGTGAGAGAGAGAGAATGAAAGAGACATAGTTTTATATGCTTGCAGCAAAATTTATAGTAGTAAATAATTAGATACAACTTTAATTTTAAAGAAGCATATGAATTAAATATAGTGCATTTATGTAATATACAGCAAATAAAAGAATGAGAACTGTATGTACTGGAATAAGGAGAGATGTGACAAGATATATATCATAATAAATTTTATTGAGGTATAATTAACATACAATGTTTTATTATTTTCAGTGTACCAACTTACTGATTCAACAACTCTATACACTAATGAATGCTCACCATGATAAGTGCAGTCACCATCTGTCACCGTACAATGTTATTACAATATTATTGACTATATTCTCTATGATGTACTTTTTGTCTCTGTGACTTATTTGCTTTATAACTGGAAGCTTGTAACTCTTAATTCCTTTTATCTATTTCATTCATCCCCTCACCCACCATCGCTCTGGCAAACGCTAGTTTATTCTCTCTATTTGAGTTTTTGCTTATTTTTATTTCTTTGTTCTTTAAGATTCTACCTATAAGTAAAATTATATGATATTTGTGTTTCTCTGACTTATTTCACTTAGCACTATTCCCTGCACATCAATTTGTGTTATTGCATGCAAATAGTAAGATCTCATTCTTTTTTATGGATTAGTAACATTCCATTGTCTCTATATACCAATTGTACTATGAAAACTAATAAAACATGGATGAAAGAAGTTGAGGATAGCACAAAGTAATGGAAAGAAATTCTATAATCATGGATTCAAGAACAATTTGTTATAATGTTTATACTATCCAAAGATATTGGCACATTAAATGCAATCCCTATCAAAATATCAACAGCATTTTCCCCAAAATAGAACAAAAACTCCTAAAATTTATTTGGATCCACAAAATATCCTGAATATTCAAAAGAATTCTGAAAAATAAAAGCAAAGCTGGGGTATCACAATTCCAGACTTCACGATATATTATAAAGCTGTAGTGATCAAACAAGTAATGAAACTAGCACAAAAATAGACACATAGATCAATAGAACAGAAAAGAAAACCAAAAAATAAACCCATAATTATATGGTGAATTGATCTTTGACAAAGTAGCAAATAATATCCAATGGGGGAAAAAAAAGTCTTTTCAACAAATGGTGTTGAGAAGACTGGTCAGCTACATGCAAGAGAATAAAACTGGACCATACACAAAATAAACTGAAAATGGATTAAAAACCTAAACATGAAACCGTAAAAATCCTAAAAGCCATCTTAGGCATTAATGTCTCTGACACTGGCCATAGAAATATTTTTCCAGCGACATTTTTCTAGGTATCTTTCCCAGGGCAGGGGAAATATATCTGTTAAATTCATCTGTTCTAGTATGTCATTCAAAGTCATTATTTCTGTGATTTTTCTGTTTAGATGATCTGTCCATTGATGTAAGTGGGGTGTTAAAGTCCCCTACTTTTATTATATTATTATCAATTAGTTCATTTATGATTGTTATTTACTGTTTTATTTATTATTTATTATTTTTTTATTTATTATTTGTTAATATTTATTTATTTATTTGGGTGCTGCTATGTAGGGTGCATAAATATTTACAAATCTTTATCTTGTTGGATTTTCTCTTTTAGTATTATATACTGTTCTATTTTGTCATAGTCTTTGTTTTAAAATTGATTTTGTCTGATGTAAGTATTGCTACCCTGGCTTTCTTTCCAAATCCATTTGCATGATAGATGTTTCTCCACCCCCCTACTTTCCATCTGTAGGTGTATTTAGGTCTGAAATGAGTCTCTTGTAAAGAGCATTTGGATGGACCATTTTCTTTTATCCACTCTCTCACCCTATGTTTTTTTATTGGCATATTTTGTCCATTTACATTCAAAGTAACTATTGATAAATATGCATTTATTGCCATTTTGTCACTTGTTTTGTGGCTGTTTTGTAGTTTTTATCTCATCCTTTCTTCTTTCTCTTTTCCACGGGTTGTTGCTTTTCTTTAGTGATATACTTGGATTCTTTACTCTATATGTTTTGCAAATCTAGTACTTTTTTTATTGTAGCCTATATTAAGCTTATGGTCACTTAATTTTAAACTCATTCTTTACCCTTCTTCTTTCCACATTTTAGATTTTGGTATCATATTTTACATATTTTTATTTTGTGTTTCACTTGACTGATTTTTACAAGTATATATATGTATATTTAAGTATATATATATGTATATATATATGTATAATATATATATATTTAAGTATATATACAAATATAAGTATATATATGTATATAAGTATATATATATGTATTTTTTTCTCTTGTGCTTCATTTTTTTTTTTTACTTTTACTTAGTTTTTGTTTTCCACTAACAAAGTTCCTATTAACATTTCTTGTATGGTTTGTTTAGTGTTTAAAAATTCTTTTAACTTTTGTTGTCTGTGAAACTCTTTATCTTCCTGTCTATTCTGAATGATAGCCTTAGTGGATAGAATATTCTTAGCCACAGATTTTTTCCCTTTCAGCACTTTGAACATACTGTGCCATTAATTTTGGTCTGCAAATTTTCTGCTGAAAAATCAGCTGTTAGTCTTATGGGATTTCCTTTGTATGTAACTATCTTCTTTTCTCTTGAAACATTTAAAATTTATTCTTTATCACTATTATTTGCCATTTCAGTTACTTTGTGTCTTGGTGTGGACCTTCTTGGGTTGATTTTTTTAAGGGATCTTTTTGCCTCCTGAATCTGAATCTCTGTTTTCTTCACCAGATTAGAGTTTTAGCTATTATTTTTTTCAAATACATTTTCTGTTCTTACTCTCCCTTCTTCTGGGATCCCTATTATGCAAATGTTATTGTGCTTGATGAAGTCACTGAATTCTCTAACTCTGTTCTCAGTATGTAATATTTGATTGTCTCTCATGTGTTCAGCCTGATAGATTTCCATTACTCTATTCTACAGGTCATGGATATGTTCTACTTCCTATAGCCTACTATTTATTCCACCTATTGTATTTTTAATGTCATTTATTGTGTCATTCAACTCTGTTTTTAAATGTCTTTTTCAAGTGTCTCACTGATGTCCTCCACCCTTTTTGGAAGTCCAGTATCTTTAAAATAATTACTTTAAATTCTCTATCAGGCATATTATTTATTTTTCACTTACATCTCCTACTGTGATCTTGTCCTGTTCTTGCATTTGGGATATATTTCTCTGTCTTTTTATTTGTTCTACTTGTCTGTGTCTGTGTTAGGAGAGTCAGATATGTATTCTGCTCTTAAAAGTAGTAGCTTCATGAAGAAGAGGTCTTATAGTACCCTGCAGTGCAGTATCACATGTTCTCCATTATCTGACACTTCAAGGTAGTCTCCTATGTGTATTGTTTGTGTCCTGCTGTTGTTTCTGAGTCACTTTTTTCTTACAATACAGATGTCTACACTGACCCTCTGCCTGTTATGGGCTATGCTTGTTTTCTGGTGTTAGTGAAACCCAAGCAGGCTTGCTGAGTGGGGATGACCACAGGGCTGTGGGTGTGGTGTTACCACCACTAGCTGAGATGCTAGTCTAAGGCCTGATCTCATAAATGTGGTAGTTTCTAGGGGCTCAAGGTGCAGTGCTAATGGAGGTAGCCAGGAGCACGGTGCATTGAGGAGGTGGTGGTGGTTGGTGGTGAGGCATGTGGAAGAGGTAGCCAGGGTCACCATGCATGGAGGTGACAGGAGCAGTTGGGGCACTGGTATCCTGGCTGTCCCTGTGCTGTCCCCGTGCTGTAGGTTCAGAACCTACAGGCTCAAAGTCCCACTAGTTATACAAAGGCAGGGAATTCAGCCCCTCTGTTTTCAAAGTCAAACAATATAGGGATTTGTCTTCCCTGTGTGGGCTCCCTGCTGCTTTCCTCTCTCCATGTCTACAGCTCCCTCCCTCTTGCAGGAAGCTCTCAACCACTGTTTTTGTCCTTCCTAACCTTTCACATGCTGCTTCTTCTCTGCATTTATTTGTGGTGTTTATTCTGTCAGTTTTTGGTCCATCTCTGGTTTATTTACATGGAAGTGAGTGATATCTAGTTGTAAACATGTGATGGGGTGAACTTAGGGTCTTTCTACTCCTCCATCTTCCCAAGCTTCTTGCACAACATTTTCTATAGTGGATTTTTAAAAATAAACAATAGCACATATAAATTTAAGTGATATATTGAACAAATATAACTAATGAGGTATAGTCATAAAATAATTTTATTTTTATCACCCTTGTAACTTTGTGTTTTATTCGTTGAACACAAAATTTGAGCCAGCAACATGAATTTTTTGATAATTTTTCAGTTATAACAATAACTTTTAGTCATTAATTAAACTATTTAGTCTCATATAATAGTAAAAAAGCAGGCCTGCTGAAAGCTCAACACTTGCAATGGGAATGGGGATATGGACTATGACTTCTTTTACCTTTGCATAATATCTATAATCCTTATTTCCTAGTGTCTATCCCTGCTTTCTTACCTCTCTAGGATTGGATCATGAAGAGACTGACGAGATAAATGAGTAGTAAAATTCTTACCTAACAATGATATATTCACTTTACAATTAGTCTCTGGGTCTGGCAGACTTTTAATGCATCCTGACTTTCATGAGGGCTTTTAGTTCTTCAGAATCATGCAATCCACTCACCCGTTACTGAGATCTGTCATCTACAATTCCCTTGACATGAGTAAATGCTGTCCCATTCTGGTAAGGTGCTTTTAACTCTTTCCAGTGGCAACTGACACAACAATTTCCAGCTTATTTCACAAAGATCTTCTTGCTCCATCAGTTATTCTCTTGGAAATTATATCTAAGACATTATTTTTTTTTAAATATGAAATTTATTGTCAAATTGGTTTCCATACAACACCCAATGCTCATCCAGACAGGTGGCCTCCTCAATGCCCATCACCCACCCCTCCCTCCCTCCGACACCCCATCAACCCTCAGTTTGTTCTCAGTTTTTAATAGTTTCTTATGATTTGGCTCCCTCCGTCTCTAACCTTTCGTTTTTGTTTCCTTCCCCTCCCCCATGGTCTTTGGGTAAGTTTCTCAGGATCCACACAAGAGTAAAAACATATGGTATCTGTCTTTCTCTGTCTGACTTATTTCACTTAGCATTACACTCTCCAGTTCCATCCATGTTGCTACAAAAGGCCATGTTTCAATCTTTCTCATTGCCAAGCAGTATTCCATTGTGTATATAAACCACAGTTTCCTTATCCATTCATCAGTTGATGGACATTTAGGCTCTTTCCATAATTTGGCTATTGTTAAGAGTGCTGCTATAAACATTGGGGTACAAGTGCCCCTATGCATCAGCACTCCTGTAACCCTTGGGTAAATTCCTAGCAGTGTTATTGTTGGGTCATATGGTAGATCTATTTTTAATTTTTTGAGGAACCTCCACACTGTTTTCCAGAGTGGCTGCATCAGTTTGCATTCCCACCAACAGTGCAAGAGGGTTCCCATTTCTCCACATCCTCTCCAGCATCTATAGTCTCCCAATTTGCTCATTTTAGCCACTCTGACTGGCATAAGGTGGTATCTGAGTGTGGCTTTGATTTGTATTTCCCTGATGAGGAGAAACATTGAACATCTTTTCATATGCCTGTTGGCCAACTGGATGTTTTCTTTAGAGAAGTGCCTATTCATGATTTCTGCCCATTTCTTCACTGGATTATTTGCTTTTCAGTTGTGGAGTTTGGTGAGCTCTTTATAGATTTTGGATACTAGCCCTTTGTCCGATATGTCATTTGAAAATATCTTTTCCCATTCCATTGGTAAACCTAACCAAACATGTAAAAGATCTGTATGCTGAAAACTATAGAAAGATTATGAAGGAAATTGAAGAAGATATAAAGAAATGGAAAATACATTCTGTGCTCATAGATTGGAAGAATAAATATTGTTAAAATGTCAATACTACCCAAACCTATCTACACATTCAATGCAATCCCAATAAAAATTGCACCAGCATTCTTCTAGAAGCTAGAACAAGCAATCCTAAAATATGTATGGAACCACAAAAGACCCTGAATAGCCAAATATTGAAGAAGAAGACCAAAGGGGGAGGTATCACAATCTCAGACTTTAGCCTCTACTACAAAGCTGTAATCATCAAGACAGCATGGTATTGGCACAAAAGGAGACACATAGACCAATGGAATAGAATAGAGACCCCAGAATTAGACCCACAAACGTATGGCCAACTAATCTTTGACAAAGCAGGAAAGAATATCCAATGGAAAAAAAAAGACACTCTCTTTAACAAATGGTGCTGGGAGAACTGGACAGCAACATTCAGAAGGATGAAACTAGACCACTTTCTCACACCATTCACAAAAATAAACTCAAAATGGATGAAGAACCTGAATGTGAGACAGGAAACCATCCAAACCCTAGAGGAGAAAGCAGGAAAAACCTCTCTGACCTCAGCCACAGCAATTTCTTACTTGACACATCTCCAAAAGCAAGGGAATTAAAATCAAAAATAAACTATTCGGACCTCATGAAGATAAAAAGCTTCTGCACTGCAAAGGAAACAATCAACAAAACTAAAAGGCAACCAACGGAATGGGAAAAGATATCTAAGACGTTCTTTTGTCAACTCTCTCACGTTTGGCCTACATGCAGTGTATGAGAACCATAATCTCATCCTTGTCTTTGAGAGATTCTGGTTCTGTGGTTGTTTTCCAATTGCCATTGGTAGTGTTAATGCTCCAGTGCTTCCAAGTTGCTCTCATAGTGGACTGAGCATAAAAGCTCAGTGGAGAAGTTGGAAGATACAGGCACTTGAAGCTGTCTCTATGCATAGGAACGGTTTACATCAGTGTTAAATAAAGTCAGAGGTGGACTGAGAGCATATAGGACAGAGAATCAACAGGCTCTTCCATATGTTGCAAACAGAAGTCTTTATATTTTCCCAAAATCTATTTTTTTCAAAAACCTATTTCTTTTTTGCACCCATTATCAGTAAATGGAAAGAAAATCAACAACCAACCGTGCATTTGATTAAATATCAAATCTGAGAGCCATACATTATTCTTTTTTTTTCCCTTCTAACCCCATATGCAAACAGCAATTAAGTACTACCAGTTCTATGTAAGTATCCTGAATCCATTTCAACTACACTACAATACCTTTGTGGACTCCATTATCTTTCACTAAATTTATTGTACTAATTTTTAGTTTGTTCCCTTCTGATTTGTGTTCCACATTATACCTCAAGTGATTTTCCTGAAATGTAGATTTGATTATATATGTCATCAGTTTAAAACCTTTCCAGATTTTTTATTACATGTGCCTATGTGATTTGACTTCTATTTCTTCCTCCAGCCTTGTCTTTTATCACTCTCTACCTTAAACATTACACTCTAAGGATACTAAATATGTTTAGTTTTCTACACATACTGTGTACTGTTTTTTGCATCTTAGTCTTTGCATATGCTAGTCTTTCTGCTTGAAACACGCTTCTCCAAACTCTGCTCTCTTACCTGGTTAATGACAAGTTGTCCTTCAGACATAAGATAAATAAGTAAACTATATGTTCCACTTTTTCTGTAATAATATGATTTTCCCTCTACGGTCTTGGTGTAACTATTAACGATACGCTTTTCAGTCTCAAATGTATCCTAGTAAGGGTGATTAATTTAACGGCTTCTTTCAACATAGAGATCTCTTCCTTCATAAAAACTTCCATGATTTTCCCATTGGTTGAAACCATTATTATGCAAAACAGTGGATATTTGTAGTTGCCTCTGTGTCTACTAATTGTCTGTCTTATTTCTTAGAACTTTGAACTCCATAACTACAGAAACGATGTCTGTTTGATTCACTTCAGCACCCATCTTTATGTCTTGTCCATAGGTACTTAAATATATTTATACAATGAATATAAATGGAAAACATTTTTTTGTTGATTGATGAAATTTCTAGACATCAGATAATATGAACATCAGTAAATCACTGTGCAGGCCTGTGAATGTACATGCAGGTAAACAAAACAAAATAAAACAAAATGAAAAATGTATTGTGCACTGAGAATACAACCTAGCAGTTACTTCATTACAAAGATTCCTGGTATCAATTTATTTTTATGCAACACAAATAGTATAGTATCATGTTTAAAAGTGTGGACATTGCTGAATACATAGAATCAGAGAATCAAAAGGTGGTTATTAGGGCAGGGAATTGGGGAAAATGGGGGCCACGTTGGCCAAAGCATACAAAATTGAAATTATATAGAATGAATAATGGTAGAGATATTAATGTCCAATATGATGACTACAGTTATTAATGCTGTATTCAATACTGGAAATTTGCTAATAGAGTATATTTCAGGTGTTTCCATCACACACATGCACACACACAAACACAGAAAAGTAACTATTTGAGAAGATATGTTAATTACCATTACAGTAGTCATCATTTCACTGTGTATAGGTATATCAAATTGGTATGTTCATCTTAAATATATAACATTTTTATTAAAAAATATGGACTTTACAACTGAAAATTTCATATATTTCTGGAGGCAGTGTAAATTGATACAACCACTTTGGGAAAATATTTGGTGGTATCTACTAAATCTTTTTTTAATGTTTACTTGTTTTTGAGAGAGAGAGAGAGACAGAGTGTGAGTGGAGAAGGGGCAGAGAGAAAGGGAGACACAGAATCGGAAGCAGGCTCCAGGCTCTGAGTTGTCAGCACAGAAAGCCCAATGTGAGGCTCGAACTCATGGACCATGAGATCATGACCTGAGCCAAATTCTGACATTTAACCGAGCCACCCAGGTGCCCCTAGTATCTACTAAATCTTAACATAAACATAACCCATGACCTAGAAATTCTACTCTCATGTTATATACCTGATAAAAAATGAAAGCTGATGTCCAACAAAAGGTTAATATAAAAATTTTCTTGACAGTTTAATTCATAGTGTCAGCAAAGTGGAAAAATCTCAAATTTCTAACAATAGAATATATAAGTAAATAGCATAATATATTCATATATTGAGATACTCAAAACAGTGAAAAAATACTCATGATACATGCAAGAGAATGGATGAATACCAAAATATTGTTCTCAGAAGGAGAAACAAAGGAGTACACCATGTGGGTTTTCATTTATAGGAATTTCAAGAACATGTAAAGGCAAATCAGTATTTAGTGTTGCCATCTCTGGAGAAATATTGATTGTGAAGGGACATAGGGAGAAATTTTAATGTCCTGGAAATATTCTTTATCTTGAAATGGGCTGTGGTTCCATAGATACACACACACACACACACACACACACACACACACACACGTATATATATATACATGAATATATATAATTATCCTATACACTTATGATTATGATGTTTTCTTCCATTTACATTATAAAAATATCTCAATAAAAAGTAAAGCACAAGCACATGCATACACATACAAAACACACAGATTGTGTGGTTATTTGCATTAGAATCAGGTAACTGTCATGTAGTAGTATACATGTATGATGCCGGAAAAGTTACTTAATAGTGTTGAGCCTCAGTTTCATAATAATATCCATCTAATAAACACTTTTGAAAAATAAAACAATATCACATATGTAAATCACTTATAATACTGTCTATTCCTGTAAGTATACACTATTCTTATTTGTATTCAATTCCCAACTCAAATTCCAATCAATGGGGGGGGGTTAACTAGGCTTGCATTTTTAAAATGGAAGTTTAACTACAATGAGATATCACTTCACACCTGTAAGAATGGCTAAATTCAGCAACACAAGAAACAACAGGTGTTGGCAAGGATGTGGAGAAAGAGGAACCTTCTTGCACTGTTGATGGGAATGCAAACTGATGCAGCCACTGTAGAAAACAGTATAGAGGTTCCTCAAAAGATTATAAAAAAATATAATTCCTGGGGTGCCTGGGTGGCGCAGTCGGTTAGGCGTCCGACTTCAGCCAGGTCACGATCTTGCGGTCCGTGAGTTCGAGCCCCGCGTCAGGCTCTGGGCTGATGGCTCAGAGCCTGGAGCCTGTTTCCGATTCTGTGTCTCTCTCTCTCTCTGCCCCTCCCCCGTTCATGCTCTGTCTCTCTCTGTCCCAAAAATAAATAAACGTTGAAAAAAAATTAAAAAAAATAGAATTCCTATGATACAACAATTGCACTACTAGATATTTACCAAAGAATACAAAAACATTAAATAAAACGGATACACGCACCCTTATACTTACAGCAACATTACCTACAATAGCCAAATTGTGGAAAGAGCCCAAGTGCCCATCAACTGATGAATAAAGAAGTAGTATATATGTAGAATGGAAATGATCAAAGGAAAAAGAGAGAGAGAGAGAGGCAAACCAAGAAACAGACTCTTAACTATGGAGAACAAACTGATGGTTACCAGGGGGGAGGTAGGTGGGGAGATGGGACAAATAAGTGATGAGGATTAAGTGCACTTGTACTGATGAAAAATGGGTGTTATATGGAAGTGTTGAATCACTATATTGTACACCTGAAACTAATATAACACTGTATATGCACTAACTGGAATTTAAATAAAAACTGTAAAAAATGAAAGTTTAAAATTACTCCATGAATATATGTTACTTGGAACTTTTAGGGAAGCTAAAAAATACTAACATCTTAGTCTAATTTCTTTAAATGTTCCTATTTTTAAGAGCAGGTTGGGAGTATGGAAGAGGAGGACCCTAAGCTAGCCTAGTTCCAGGGATACAACTAAATAACACTGACATTAGTGTAAATAACCCAGAAAAAAAGAACTGAATATTGGCAGAACAAACTCCACAAGTAAAAGTAGAGAAGAGACCACACAAAAGAAGGCAGGAAGGAGGGAGATGTGGTTTGTGAATGAAAGGGAACATCACAATGAAAGAGACAACAGGACAAACAGCCAGTGAAGATATAGCATGAAAGCAGCAGTTTGAAATTTGAGGGGGACAGATAGGAAGGAGAGTTATTTACTCCTCTTAGAGCATGGCCTGGAGAGGCAGCGACCCCTCCAGGAACAAAGGAGCTGACAGGAGCCATTTATTCCCCCTGCCCCCCAGCATAAACACAAGGCCACCTGCAGGAACCAGCATGACACCCACCTATACCACGCCCCACCCACCCTTTTTTCAGTAGATCCACTCTTCCCAGTCATGCATCCCTCAGTCCTGAAGCTGTAGGGGAACCTTCTCCCAGAAGAGCAGTGCAAATCGCACCAACACCTCATCTCCTGACCCATGTGTTTTGAGGAACCTCAGCTCAGGGGGCAGTGGCAGTAGGTCTCATTTCACAAACAGAATAAAATGTTCACCACCTCTATTGGGAACTAAACACTGTCTACAACAGACAAAAAGACACTGCAGACAACTGAACTAAAGGAAAAAGAAGCCTGAGCTCAAAAGTAAAAGTTCCTATTTTCTAAACATTAATAAAGCATATATGGTTATATGCAGGCAGAAAATAATTTGTGTTCCTGATAACACTTTATTCCTGATAACACTATCTTATATTTTTATTTTCCATTTAATGTAGACCTATTAGTTTTGTGTTGCTGCTATAACAAATTACCATAAATTTAGTGGTGTGAAACAACATATATTTATTATCTTACAGTTATGGAAAGTGGAAATCCTAAAAATACAGGTGTTCGAGGGCAGTGTTTCATCTCAAGGCTCTAGGACAGAGTCCATCTCTTTGCCTTTTCCAGTTTCTAAAGATCACCTGCATTCCTTCTTCATGCATGGCCCCCTTCTTCCATCTTTAAAGCCAGCAGTGTTTAATCTTTCTCTCTCCTCAACTTCAATCACCAAATCATGTTATGTCTTCCTCTGCTTCCAAAGACTTATCTCCTTCTCTCTGATACTCCTCCCTCCTTCGTATAAGAACTCTTGTGATTACTCTGGGCCCACTTGTATAATCCAGTGCATTTCCCTTTATAATGATCATTAATTTAACCATGTATGCAAAGTGCCTTTAGCTATGTTAGATAACATATTTACAATTTCTGGGATTAAGGTGTAGACCTGTTTTGAGTGGCATTATTCAGCCTACCACAAATATCTAGCTGTAGTTAGTAATTGTTTTGCTATTATCTGAAGCTGTATTCCCAGTAATAAAACAGTGACAAGAGGTAGTCAATTGTCCACATTTTGAGCTTATAAAGAAAAATTATTTTTCAAAAGAGTCAGTGAGATAGTACAATCTTGCCAAATTCAGAAGATGTTTTTTGATGTCCTCTCATAAACAAGGAGACCCCGAGCCACACAGATAGGATTATGCTAGAGTGTGGTGTGTATTTAGAGCAGGTTTATATCTTAGGCATTTTTTTTTCAAGTGCGTGTTGAAATAATTTGGTTCATTTTAAGACTTTTTAAAAATTGTGTTATAATACTCTGATATAATAATCATAAAAGTTCTCTACCTGATACAAAGATGTCTTTTTTAATAGTCACTAAACTTTGTACCCTAAAACAAAGGGCTACTAAAAACTTTGAAGTTATTATCATAAACAAATGCCAGTAACGGGAAATTGTTCTCAAATACAAAAAAAATTCATGGAAATTAATTTTTGGAAACAAGACCATTTACTATTTGTACTAAAAACGCCAGTTTTCATAAGGCAGAAGAACTTTTTTTCTTGCTTCTAGAGAGGTCCATAAAAGTGTGATGGAGCTGTGATTACCTGTTTAAAGATTAGTTTCAAGTCCCAAGACAAAAAATAATCTTAACAAAAATTATGTAGAAGAATCAATGTGGCTTACTGGAAAGAGAAATGACCTCAAATGCAGAAAAATAGCTTCTGATCTCCACTGTGACCCTAGTCATGTGACTATGGGAAAATGGCTTAGTTTCTCTGACTTCAGTTTCTATACAATAAAGGAGGTGTACCAGTTATGTGTCTTTAAAATATTCCTGTTATAGTACATAGAAAATGATGAGAGAAAAAAAAAAACCTTTAAAAGCCTTTGATATAAAGAAAGCCATTCTAGATTTCTTTCTAATTCAGCATGACTGTATATAAACTTTGTTTAAACCAAAAGCCTGATTTATGGTCCCCAAGCATACATTGTACACTTGCTTTGTAAATGAGTTGCCCCAAAGAAAATCATCTTGTCCTTAAGATATCAATCAATATGGGGTGCCTGAGTGGCTCAGTCAGTTGAGCGTCTGACTTCAGCTCAGGTCATGTTCTCAGGGTTAGTGAGTTCCAGCCCCGCAATGGGCTTTGTGCAGACAGCTCAGAGCCTGGAGCCTGCTTCGGATTTTGTGTCTCCCTCTCTCTGTGTCCCTCCCCCATTCACAGTCTGTCTCTGTCTCTCTCAAAAATAAACATTTTTTTTAATATCAATCAATGCTCCTACTCCCTGCATTCCTTGACATTAAAACTTGTGATTCCTGCCTATGTTAATCTATAATCTTTTGACCTTTTACAACATGTAAAAACGTGCATAATCCTGTAAAATCTGTTCATTCTCCAGAGCACTTTCTTCCCTGTGAAGAGAATGTTTCCCAGGCAGCTGCCCTAACTTGAGTTTGAATAAAACTCTTTTTCTTACTTTTAGAAATTCTAAAAGGTTTGCTCATTTTGTGTTGACAAGTAAACCTTGAGTGTAGACTAAAATAACATTTAGCCCAATCTGCCCCTCTGTGCTTGCAGTCGATCTCACATTGTTTCTGCATTCAGGAATGACACTTAGCTAACTGATCTTCCAACAGCTATTGTAAGGCAGTCCCTCCATACTTCTATATTCCAATCTGTTAATCTGATGGTCATCACAGCAGCAATTTTCAACATCATTCCAAAACTCATGCTATTTCTTAAACATCCAAAAAGCCTAAAACATTACTGAAATCTACCTGGAAAAAGGTATATAATGCTTGAATACCTGTATTTCACACACACACAAAAATAAAGCAGGGAATGAATACCCATCAAGCATATAAAAATAATGCTTTATATTATTGAAGTCCTAGTGAAATTGACAACAAATGATGTTGTGGAATACTTTGCATTTTACAAATTCCCTTGTTATAATTGATTAATTGTATCAGAGATACATGTACCTTGTTTCAAAAACCACTGGGTTAGATTATTTTAGTGATTTTAATTCCAAAACTTTGTGAGTCTACAAGATCTGTAAGTCTTACATAATGGTAAATCCACAGTTGTTGAAGTGTAAATTGTCATTAGTATTACTGTTATCTTTATTATCATGATTAAATTCTTCATGGACTCACCCTTTAAAACATACTATCTCATGTTATATCCATAGATAATCACAGGACAGCTTAATACATAGCTCAAATGCAAGGTCCCATGAAATTAGACAAAATTTGGATTACGTCAGTTATTCAAGTTTAAAAGAACCTTGATGGGGTGAGATTGTGTTTATTAGTATTGTCAGAATTCTAGAGATCTGTCAGATTTTTTTCATTTCAAACTAAAGTCATTTTACATTTACCTAAAACATGCAAAGATAAATGGTAAGGAGCATAAATAAATAAATAAAAATATGAGATGGATTTAGTAAATGGTAATTTCAAACACACATTCTACAACCTTAAATATCAGTGAATACAACATTCAAAGTTTCTCTATGACAAAAAGCTGAGAGGAAATGAAAATAGTGGCTATGGATAATTCCAGAATGGGGAAAAATTGTCAACAAATACTTCTGATACTTTTCCTTTGCTTGTGCTTATATTACAAAAGTGTTCTCAAAAGCATATATGAAGATGTTTATAGATATACTGCCATTGATGGACGGTATAACCCAAACTCTAATGTCTCTATAAGAAGCAAAAAGGAGGGCTGCCTGGGTGACTTATTTGGTTGAGCATCCTACACTTGAGTTCAGGTCTTGATCTCAAGGTCATGAATTCAGGCCCTGTGTTGGGCGCCACACTGGGCATGGAGACTACTCAAAAATAAAAATAAAAAAGGAGAAGCATAGAAAAACTAATAGCATCTTTCTGATATATACATATATATGACAAATATATAATGCCTGGTCTTTGAGTCCAGAACTTTATTCAGGATTCTTAGCTTTGAAAGCCTATATCAGTTAAATGGAAAGATGTGCCCCGTACATTTTTCTTGAAATTTAGTATATTTTAGAGAAAGTAATATTTATTTTGCTCCATTTATTTACTCATCAAAGAGACACAAGAGGAATTCATCAAACTGTCTTCTGTGGAATAACCAAATAAAACCCAACATAAGTGTCTTTCACACTTTTAAAACGTAAAAAGAGTAACACTATCTTGAGACTTTCATCTACGGTGAGTCTTTTACATTATTCTTATGCATAAGGCCTAGAGTGTGCCTCAATGCCTAATGCTTACAATAGTAAGCATAACATCAGTATTTTGTGAAAGATCTTTATATTTCATTTATATTCAACTAGTCTATAAATTATCTTAAAATACTTGATTAAAGTATGATTTATACACAAAAAAGTTACACATATTTAATATATAGAACTTGATGAGTTTGGAAATAGGCATACATCTATGCAACCATCACCGTATTTAATGCCATAGACATGTCCATCCCCTCCAAAAGTTTTCTTCTTCTCTTTGTGGGTGTGTAATAAAAACACTTAACATAAGATCTACTCTCTTAGCAAATGTTTGTTCGTTTATTTATTTATTTTTGAGAGAGAGAGAGAGAGAGAGAGCATGAGTGGGGGAGAGGCAGAGAGAAAGGGAAACACACAATCTGAAGCAGGATCCAGGCTCTGACCTGTTAGCACAGAACCCAATGGGGGGGTTCAAACCCACAAACCATGAGATCATAACCTGGGCCAAAGTCGGACGCTTAACTACGCCACCCAGGCACCCAAGGAAATGTTTAAATGTACAATATAGTATTGTTAACCATTGGCACTATGTTATACAGTAGGTCTCTAGGACTCATTCGTGTTGCATAACTGAAACTTTGCATGCTTTGACCAATATCACCTCATTTCCCTCACCTTCTAAATCCTGGTAACCACTACACTACTCTCAGCTTTTATGAGTTTGACTATTTTAAATTTCTGATAGAAGTGATATCATAAGGGTGCCTGGGTGGCTCAGTCAGTTAAGCGTCTATGGCCCAGGTCATGATCTCATGGTTCGTGAGTTCGAGCCCTGCCTCAGGCTCTGTGCTGACAGCTTGGAGCCTGGATCCTGCTCCGGATTCTGTGTCTCCCTCTCTCTCTCTGATCTCCCCGGATCATGCTAGGACTCTGTGTCTGTCACAAATAAATAAACTTAAAAAAAAAGAAGTGATATCATAAAGTATTTTGTTCTTCTTTGTCAGACTTATTTCACTTAACATAATATTCTGGTGTATCCATAGTGTCACACATAGGAGGACTTATATCTTTTTCTGAGGGTGGATAATGTTCCATTGTATGTATATACCACACTTTTTTATTCACATTGAAAAAAAAAACAAAAATGTTTTCCAAAAATGAAAAGGTAGATAGCCCTCTGTTTAAAGAGCTGGCTGCCATATGTTTGTTCTACTCTTAATCAAAGAAAAAGATTCTCATGGGACATAAGTTTCTGCTAACAAAACTAGCTTGCTGAACATATGTTTTTGGACAAGCTAGAAACTGGCCACCTACTGTGATGTATTTGATTGAAACAAATAATTTAATAGTTTTGAGACCACTTCCTTTGAGACATTGTACTCATATTGAAAAGAAAACAAAGTTAATAATAAAAAATAAGTATTAAATTTTAGTACTTATCTGAAATTTTCTTAAATGCTTTAAATGTATTATTCCATTTAATATTCACAACGTCTTAAAACATGAGCTCCATTATTATCAGAGAGAAGTTAAATGACTTGTTCAAGTTTATTTTATTTATTTTTTTAATATGAAATATATTGTCAAATTGTTCCCATACAACACCCAGTGCTAATCCCAACAGGTGCCCTCCTCAATGCCCATCATCCACTTTCCCTTCCCTCCCACACCCCATCAACCCTCAGTTTATTCTCAGTTTTTAAGAGTCCCTTATGGTTTGACTCCTTCCCTCTCTGTAACCTTTTTCCCCCTTCCCCTCCCCCATGGTCTTCTGTTCAGTTTCTCAGGATCCACATAAGAACAAAAACATATGGTATTTTTCTCTGTATGACTCATTTCACATAGCATAACACTCTCCAGTTCCGTCCATGTTGCTACAAAAGGCCATATTTCATTCTTTCTCATTGCCAAGTAGTATTCCATTGTACATATAAAGCACAACTTCTTGATCCATTCATCAGTTGATGGACACATAGTCTCTTTCCATAATTTGGCTATTGTTAAAAGTGCTGCTATAAACATTGGAGTACAAGTGCCCCTATGCATCAGCACTCCTGTATCACTTGGGTAAATTCCTAGCAGTGCTATTGTGGGGGCATGGGGTAGACCTATTTTTAATTTTTTGAGGAAACTCCAAACTGTTTTCCAGAGTGGCAACACCAGTTTGCATTCCCACCAACAGTGCGAGAGGGTTCCCGTTTTTCCACATCTTTTCCAGCATCTATAGTCTCCTGAATTGTTCATTTTAGCCACTCTGACTGGTGTGAGGTGATATCTCAGTGTGGGTTTGATTTGTATTTCCCTGATGAGGAGTGACGAGCATCTTTTCATGTGCTTTTTGCCATCTTAATGTCTTCTTTAGAGAAGTGTCTAGTCATGTCTTCTGCCCATTTCTTCACTGGATTATTTGTTTTTCAGGTGTGGAGTTTTGAGAGTTCTTTATAGATTTTGGATAATAGCCCTTTGTATGATATGTCATTTGCAAATATCTTTTCCCATTCCATCAGTTGCCTTTTAATTTTGTTGATTGTTTCCTTTGCAGTGCAGAAGCTTTTTTATCTTCATGAGGTCCCAATAGTTCATTTTTTATTTTAATTCCCTTGCCTTTGGAGATGTGTCAAGTAAGAAATTGCTACGGCTGAGGTCAGAGAGGTTTTTTCCTGCTTTCTCCTCTAAGGTTTTGATGGTTTCCTGTCTCACATTCAGGTCCTTTATCCATTTTGAGTTGCTTTTTATGAATGGTGTAAGAAAGTCGTCTAGTTTCATTCTTCTACATGTTGCTGTCCAGTTCTCCCAGATACATTTGTTAAAGATACTGTCTTTTTTTCCGTTGAATATTCTTTCCTGCTTTGTTAAAGATTAGTTGGCCATACTTTTGTGGGTTGAATTCTGGGGTCTCTTTTCTATTCCATTGGCCTATGTGTCTGTTTTTGTGCCAATACCATGCTGTCTTGATGATTACAGCTTTGTAGTAGAGGCTAAAGTCTGGGATTGTGATGCCTCCTGCTTTGGTCTTCTTCAATATTACTTTGGCTATTTGGGTTTTTTGTGGTTCCATACAAATTTTAGGACTGCTTGTTCTAACTTTGGGAAGAATGCTGGTGCAATTTTGATTGGGATTGCATTGAATATGTAGACAGCTTTGGGTAGTATTGACATTTTAACAATATTTATTCTTCCAATCCGTGAGCATGGAATGTTTTTCCATTTATTTGTATCTTCTTCAATTTCCTTCATAAGCTTTCTATAGTTTTCAGCATACAGATCTTTTACATCTTTGGTTAGGTTTATTCCTGGGTATTTTATGATTCGTGGTGCAATTGTGAATGGGATCAGTTTCTTTATTTGTCTTTCTGTTGCTTCATTATTGGTGGATAAGAATGCAACTGATTTCTGTGCATTAATTTTGTATCCTGCGACTTTGCTGAATTCATGTATCAGTTCCAGCAGACTTTTGGTGGAGTCTGTCGGGTTTTCCATGTATAATATCATGTCATCTGCAAAAAGTGAAAGCTTGACTTCATCTTTGCCAATTTGGATGCCTTTGATTTCCTTTTGTTGTCTGATCGCTGATGCTAGCACTTCCAACACTATGTTAAACAACAGCGGTGAGAGTGGCCATCCCTGTTGTGTTCCTGATCTCAGGAGGAAAGCTCTCAGTTTTTCCCCATTGGGGATGATATTAGCTGTGGTCTTTTCATGAATGGCTTTTATGATGTTTAAGTATGTTCCTTCTATCCTGACTTTCTCGAGGGTCTTTATTAAGAAAGGATGCTCAATTGTGTCAAATGCTTTTTTCTGTGGTTGATTTCGAGTTTCATAGCATTGTGGTCTGGAAGTGTGCCTGGAATGATCTCAATTCTTTTATACTTATGGAGGGCTGTTTTGTGACCCAGTATGTGATCTATCTTGGAGAATGTTCCATGTGCACTCAAGAAGAAAGTATATTCTGTTGCTTTGAGATGCAGAGTTCTAAATATATCTGTCAAGTCCATCTGTTCCAATGTGTCATTCAGGGCCCTTGTTTCTTTATTGAGTCTGTGTCTAGATGATGTATCGATTGTTGTAAGTGAGGTATTAAAGTCCCCTGAAATTACTACATTCTTATCGATAAGGTTGCTTATGTTTGTGATTGTTTTATATATTTTGGGCCCTCAGTATTTGGTTCATAGACATTTATAATTGTTAGCTCTCCCTAATGGAAAGAGCTGTAATCTTCCTGTAGTTATTTTATAATGTCCATCTTCATCTCTTGTTACAGCCTTATTTTAAAGTCTAGTTTGTCTGATATAAGTATGGCTACTTCAGCTTTCTTTTGACTTCCAGTAGCATGACAGATAGTTCTCCATCCCCTCACTTTCAATCTGAAGGTGTCCTCAGGTCTAAAATGAGTCTCTTGTAGACAGCAAGTAGATGGGTGTTTTTTTTTAATCCATTCTGATACCCTATGTCTTTTGTTTGGAGCATTTAGTCCATTTACATTCAGTGTTATTATTGAAAGATATAGGTTTAGAGTCATTGTGATGTCTGTAGGTTCCATGCTTGTAGTGATGTTTCTGGTACTTTGTGGTCCTTGTAGCATTTTACTCAAAGAATCCCCGTATAGATCTGGTTGTAGGTCTGGTTTAGTGGTGATGAATTTGTTCAGTGTTTGTTTGTTTGGGAAGACCTTTATCTCCCCTTCTATTCTGAATGACAGACTTGGTGGATAAAGGATTCCCGACTACTTATTTTTCTCTGTTCCTCACATCAAATATTTCTTGCCATTTCTTTCTGGTCTGCCAAGTTTCAGTAGAGAGTTCCATCACTAGTCTTATCAGTCTCCCTTTATATGTTAGAGCACGTTTATCCCTAGCTGCTTTCAGAATTTTCTCTTTATCTTTGTATTTTGCCAGTTTCACTATGATATGTCATGCAGAAGATCGATTCAAGGTACATCTGAAGGGAGTTCTCTGTGCCTCTTGGATTTCAATGCATTTTTCCTTCCCCAGATCAGGGAAGTTCTCAACTATGATTTGTTCAAGTACACCTTCAGCCCCTTTCTCTCTCTCTCTTCCTCTTCTGGAATTCCTATGATATAGATTTTTTTTCCCATTTGATTGCATCACTTTATTCTCTAATTCTCCCCTCATACTCCTGGATTTTTTTTTATCTCTCTTTTTCTAAGCTTTCTCTTTTTCCCTAATTTTATCTTCTAATCCATCTATTCTCTCTTCTGCCTCTTCAATCCATGCTATGGTAGCCTCCATTTTATTTTGCACCTCAATTACAACATTTTTTTAGTTTCTCATGACTCTTTCTTAGTCCCTCGATCTCTGTAATAATAGATTCTCTGCTGTCCTCTATGCTTTTTTCAAGCCCAGCGATTAATTTTAAGACTATTATTCTAAATTCTTGTTATGTTATAATGCTTAAATTGGTTTTGATGAATTCGTTAGCTTTCCCTACTTCTTGGAGTTTCCTTTGAGGAGAGTTCTTCCCTTTCATCATTTTGGGTAGTCCCTGTGATAGCTCCAAACTGCAGGGCACTTCTCATGTGCTGTCAGGAGTAACTTGTGTTGGTGGGCGGGGATGCAGTCAGACCTGATTTCTGCCCCCAGCCCATTGCTGGGGCCACAGTCAGACTGGTGTGTACCTTATCTTCCCATGTCCCACCAGCAGGACTCACTGTGGAGTGGTGTGGCTAGTGTCTGGGCTACTTGCACACGGCCAGTTTGTGGTGCGCTTCCATGGGATGTGGCCAAGGGCGTATTAGCTGGGGTGGATCCCAATGTGCACAGGGATGGGAGGGGCAGGCTTAGCTACCTTTGCCATCAGTGGTCTGCTGCAGCACCAGGAGAGTGGTATGTCCATCGGAGATATGGATCCACAGAAGCACAGTGTTGGGCTTTTGCATGGTGTAAGCAAGTTCGGTGATGGGAACTAGGTCCCTTTGGAATTTTGGCTGGGGAATGGGAGAAGGAAATGGCATTTGCCAGTGTCTTTGTTCCCCCACCTAGCTGAACTCTGTCTTCCAGGGCTCAATAACTCTCCCTCCAGTATCCTCTCACCCTCCCCGCTCTCCAAGAGGAGAACTGTTGACTTTTAAAATTCCAGATGTTAAGTTCTGCTGGCTGTCAGAACTCATGGAGTCCACCCCTTCGCTTTTGCAAGCCAGACTTTGGGGGCTCTGCCTTGTGGGGAGAGCTACCCCTCCACAACCCCGGCTCCCTCCTGCCAGTCTGTGTAGCATGCACCACCTCTCTGCCCTTCCTACCCTCTTCTGTGGGCCTCTTGTCTATGCTTGGCTCCTGAGAGTCCATTCTGCTACTCTTCTGGTGGTTTTCTGGGGTATTTAGGCAAATGTGGGTGGAATTTAAGCGATCAGCAGGACGAGGTGAACCCAGCATCCTCCTACACCGCCATCTTCCTGGAAGTCCCCTGGTCAAGGCATTTACTTTCCAATTTGGAGACTCCCAAGACATAAAACTTACACATAAATATCCAATGGAAATTTATGGCATCCCGTATCCCAAAACTACGCAGCTAGATTTCTTATGAGGATTTTTTAAATTTCTAATTCCTCCAATTAGTAATAATAATAATGCTGACTTTGTGATGTCAATTCTGTATTTATTTTGTATTTTAATTGAAAGTCAAATGGAACATATGAATGTGAATATAAAAAATATAATATATACTATTTATATATATATAAATAGTATATATAATAGTATATATAATATATACTATTTATATAGTATATAACTTTATTACATATAATATATAATATAGTATATAATATATACTATTTATATAGTATATAACTTTATTACATATAATATATAAACATTTATATAAAATACATTAAATATTTTCTGTATAATATATAATTTTATATAATATCTGTAATTTGTATATTTATATTTAAATTTCATTTTGATATTTTATATATGTACACATCCAATTCTACCATATATTTCAAATCAATGTGAACTTTTAGTATATCCACTATAATCATTGTTGAACAGTTTTTTGACAAATTTCTAATTACTTCTCCTTATATAACTAAATATTATTTAATAGTAATCTCTTCCACTCTGCATAGCTAAGTCTTACTCACCCATCAAGTCTTAGTCAAATGTCATTTCCTTTGAAAATTATTCCATGGCAACAAATCTAATATTGATGCCACCTAAATTTTTTTTTTTTAATTTTAATTCTCAAGTTAGTTAACATACAGTGTAGTCTTGGCTTCAGGGTAGAACCCAGTGATTCATCTCTTACATATGACACCCAGTGCTCATCCAAAAAGGGTCCTCCTTAATGCCTGTCATCCAGTTAATCCATCCCCCCACCCACCTACCCTCCAGCAACCATCAGCGTGTTCTCTGTTTTTAAGGGTTCTCTTGGTGCGCCTGGTTGGCTCTGTGAGTTAAGCGTCCGACATCAGCTCAGGTCATGATCTCACGCATGGTTTGTGAGTTCCAGCCCCACGTAGGGCTCTGTGCTGAAAGCTGGGAGCCTGGATCCTGCTTCGGATTCTGTGTCTCCCTCTCTCTCTGCCCCTCCCCTACTTTCACTTTTTCTCTCCCTCAAAAATAAATTAAAATTAAAAAAAAATTAAAAATATGTACATATAAGAGTCTCTTATGGTTTGCATCCCTCTCTGTTTTTATCTTATTTTTCCTTCCCTTCCCCTATGTTCATCTGTTGTGTTTCTTAAATTCCACATATGAGTGAAATCATAAGGTATTTGTCTTTCTCTGACTGACTTGTTTTGCTTAGCATAATGCCCTCCAGTTCCATCCATGTTATTGCAAATGGCAAGATTTCATTCTTTTTCATCACCAAATAGCATTCCATTGTAAATATGTATACCACATTTTCTTAATCCATTCATCATTTAATGGACATTTGATCTCTTCCCATAATTTGGCTATTGTTAACAGCACTGTTATACACACTTGGGTGCATGTGCTCCTTTGAATTAGCATGTTTGTATCATTTTGATAAATACCTAGTAGTGCAATTGCTGGGTCATAGAGGAATTCTATTTCTAATTTTTTGATAAAACTTTATACTGTTTTCCAGACTGACTGCACCAGTTTTTATTCCCACCAAAAGTGTAAAAGGCTTTTCCTTTCTCCACATCCTCCCCAACATCTGTTGTTTCTTGAGTTGTTAGTTTTAGCCATTCTTACTGGTATGAGGTGGTAACTCATTGTGGTTTGATTTGTAGTTCCCTGATAATGAGCAATGGTGAGCCTCATTTCATGTGTCTGTTTGCCATTCAGATATCTTTTATGGAAAAGTGTCTATTCTTCTGCCCATTTCTTCACTCGATAATTTGTTTTCCTGGTGTGGAGTTTGGTGAGTTCTTTATAGATTTTGGATACTAACCCTTTATCCTATATGCCATTTGCAAATATCTTCTCCCATTCTGTTGGTTGCTTTTTAGTTTTATTGATTGTTTTCTTTGCTGTGCACAAGTGTTTTATCTTGATGAACTCCCAATAGTTCATTTTTGTTTTTATTTCCCTCGCATTTGGTGATGTGTCTAGTAAGAAGTTGTTGCTGCTGAGTTCAAAGTGGCTGTTGCCTATTTTCTCCTGTAGGGTTTTGATGGTTTCCTGTCTCACATTAGGCCCTTCATCCATTTTGAATTTATTTTTGTGTATGGTGTAAGAAAGTGGTCCAGTGTCATTCTTCTGCATGTTGCTGTCCAGTTCTCCCAGCACAATTTGTTAAAGAGAATGTCTTTTTTTTCACATTGGATACATTATCCTGCTTTGTCAAAGATTAGTTGGTCTTATGTTTGTGGGTCCATTTCTGGGTTCTCTATTCTATTCATTGATCTATGTATCTGTTTCTGTGCCAATACCATACTGTCTTGATGATTACAGCTGTGTAATACAGCTTAATGTCTGGATTGTGATACCTCCAGCTTTGATTCTTTTTCAACAAAAGAAAAAGAATACTTTGGCTATTCAGCGTCTTTTGTAGTTCCATACAAATTTTAGGATTGTTTGTTCTAGCTCTGTGAAGAATTGAGATACTGTTTTGATAGGGATTGCATTGAATGTGTAGATTGCTTTGAGTAGTATCTACATTTTAACCATATTTGTTCTTCCAATCCATGAAGATGGAATGATGTTCCATTTCTTTACATCTTCTTCAATTTCTTTCATAAGCTTTCTATAGTTGTAAGTGTACAGATCTTTTCACATCTTTGGCTAGATTTATTCGTAAATATTTTATGAGTTTTAGTGTAATTGTAAGCGGGATTGATTCCTTGATATCTCTTTTTGTTGCTTCCTTATTTATGTATAGAAATGAAACCAATTTCTTTACATCAATTTTATATTCTATGACTTTGCTGAATTCACATATAAGCTCTAGCAGTTTTTGGGTGGAGTCTTTTGGAGTTTTCATGTAGAGTATCATGTCATTTGGGAAGAGTGAAAGTTTGATACTTTCTTTGCCAATTTGTATGTGTTTTATTATGTTTTTTGTATGATTTCAGAGGTTAGGTTTCCAACACTATGTTGAACAAAAATGATGAGAGTGGGCATCCCTATCGTGTTCCTGATCTCAGGGGGAAAGCTCTGTTTTTCCCCATTGAAGATGATATTAGCTGTGGGCTTTACATAAATGGCTTTTAAGATGTTAAGATATGTTTCTTCTATCCCAACTTTCTTGAGGGTTTTTATCAAGAAAGGATGCTGTATTTTTCCAAATGCTTTTTATGCATCTATTCACAGAATTTTATGTTTCTTATCCTTTCTTGTGTTAATGTGGTTTATCACGTTGATTGATTTGGGAATATTGAACCAGCCCTGCAGCCTAGGAATGAATCCCACTTAATCACGGTGAATGATTCTTTTGAATGTACTGTTGAATTTGATTTGCTGCTATCTTGTTGAGAATTTTTGCATCCATATTTTTCAGGGATATTGGCCTGTTATTTTCCTTTTTAGTGGGGTCTTTTTCTGGTTATGGAATCAAGATAATGCTGGCCTTATAGAAAGAGTTTGGAAGCTTTCTTTCCATTTCTAAGTTTTAGAACAGTTTGGAACAAATAAGTATTAACTGTTTTAAATGTCTGGTGGAGATCCCCTGGAAGCCATCTGGCCCAGGACTCTTATTTTTTGGGAGATTCTTGGTAACTGATTTTATTTCTTTGCTGGTGATGGGTCTGTTCAAAGTTTCTATTTATTTCTGTTTCAGTTTTGGTAGTGTGTGAGTGTCTAAGAATTTGTCCATTACTTCCATGTTGTCAAGTTTGTTAACATAATTTTTCATAGTATTCTCATAATCGTTTGTATTTCTGTGGTGTTTATTGTGACCTCTCCTCTTTCTTTCATGATATTATCTATTTGGTCATCTCTCTTTTCTTCCTGAAAAGTATGGGTGGGGGTGTATAAATTTGGTTTATTCTTAAAAAAAAAAAAACTTCTTAGCTTCATTGACCTCTTCTACTGCTTTCTAAAACTTTCTATCATTTATTTTTTCTCCAATCTTTATTATTTTCCATCTTTTGTTGGATTTGGATTTTATATGCTGGTGCTTTTCTAGCTCTTTTAGGAGGAAGTTTAGGTTATGCATCTGGGACCTTTCTTACTTCTTGAGATAGCCCTGAATTGCAATGAATTCTCCTCTTAGGACTGCCTTTATTGCATCTCAAAGGGTCTGGTCTATTGTGTTTTCATTTTCTTTTGCTTCAATGTATTTATTATTTTTTCCTTTAATTTCCTGGTTAACCCATTCATTCTTTAGTAGGATGTTCTTTAACCTCCATTATTTGGGGGCTTTCCAATTTTTTTTCATGATTATATTTTCATAGCTTTGTGATCTGAAAAAATGCATGTTATGATCTCATTTTTTTTTTATCTGTTGAGGGCTGTTTTTTGACCCTTTATATAATCCATTTTGGAGAATATTCCATGTGCACTAGAGAAGAATGTGTATTCTGCTGCTTTAGGGTGAAATGTTCTGAACATATCTGTTAAATCCATCTGGTCCATTGTGTCATTCAGAGCCATTGTTTCCTTATTGATTTTATGTCTAGATGATCTGTCAATTGCTCCAAGTGGAGTATTAAAGTCTCATACAATTACAATATTATTATCAAGAAGCTTGCTTATGTTTCTGATTAATTGATGTATTTGGGTGTGCCAATTTGGGGGCATAAATATTTATAATTGTTATCTCTTCTTGATGGATAGACCTTGTAATTATTATATAATGCCTTTCTTCATCTCTTGGTACCGCCTTTAATTTAAAGTGTAGTTTGTCTGATATAAGTATGGTTACTCCAGCTTTCTTATGACATCCTGTAGCATGATAGATGGTTCTCTATCCCCTCACTTTCAATCTGCATGTCTCCTCGGATCTAGAATGAATTTCTGGTAAGCAGCATATAAATGGATCTTATTTTTTTAATTCATTCTGATACCTTATGTCTTTTGATTGGGGTATTTAGTCCATTTAAATTCATAGTTATTATTGAAATATATGGATTTAGTGCCATTGTGTTATTTGTAGGTTTCATGTTTGTGGTGATTAATTGGTCCTTTGTAGTCTTTGCTGCTTTCCGCTTACTGAGTCCCCTTTAGGATCTCTTGCAGGGCTGGTTTAGTTGTTAAAAATTCCTTTACTTTTTGTATGTCTTTGAAAGCCTTTATTTTTCTTTCTATTCTGAATGACAGCCTTGCTGGATAAAGGATTTGGCTGCATATTTTTCTTATTCAGCACATTGAATATTCCTGCCACTCCCTTCTGTTCTGCCAAGTTTCATTGGACAGGTCTGCTACTCACCTTATGTGTCTACCCTTGTTGGTTGAGGATGGTTTGTCCTCTATTTGCTTTCAGAACTCTCTCTTTATCTTTGTATTTTGCCAGGTTCCATATGATGTGTCATGGTGTTGACCTATTTTTGTTGAATTTGAAGGGATTTATCTGTGCCTCTTGGGCTTGGATGCCCGTTTCCCTCCCCAGATTAGGGAAGTTCTAAGCTACAATTTGTTCAAATAAGCCTTCTTCCCCTTTCTGTCTATCTTCCTCTTCTGGGTCTCCTATGATATAGTTATTGTTTCATTTCATGGAATAATGTAGTTGTCTAATTCTCTCCTCGTGATCCAGTAATTTATTTTCTCTTTTTTCCCCTTCTCTTCTTCCATTATCTTCTGTTAAGTTTTCCAAGATCAACATATGAGTGAAAACTTATGATATCTGTCTTTCTCTGGCTGACTTATTTCACTCAGCGTACCTTCCAGTTCCACCCACGTTGCAACTAATGGCATGATTTCATTCTCTTTCATTGCCAACTAGTATTGCATTGTATACATAAACCACATCTTTATATATACATCATTTGATGGACATTTAGAATCTTTCTGTAATTTGGCTATTGTTGAAACACTTGGGGTACATGTGTCCTATGAATCAGCACTCCTGTATCCTTTGGATAAATTCTGAGTAGTGCTATTGCTCGGTCATAAGGTAGTTCTATTTTTAATTTTTTTAGGAACCTTCACACTGTTTTCCAGAGAAGCCGCATTCCCACCAACAATGCAAGAGGGTTCCTGTTTCTCCACATCATCACCAACATCTGTTGTTTCCTGAGTTGTTAATTTTAGCCACCCTGACCGGTGTGAGGTGGTATCTCAATGTGGCTTTGAATTGATTTCTGTGATAAGTGATGTTGAGCACCTTTTCATTTGTTTGTTTGCCATACAAGTGTCTTCTATGAAAAGTGTCTATTCATGTCTTATGCCAAGTACTTCACCGGATTATTTGTTTTTTGGGTGTTGAGTTTGGTAAGTTCTTTATAGATTTTGGATACTAACTCTTTACCCAATATTTCATTTGCAAATATCTTCTCCCATTTCATCGGTTGCCTTTTAGTTTTGTTGATTGTTTCCTTTGCTGTGCAGAAGCTTTTTATCTTGATGAGGTCCCAACAGTTCGTTTTTGCTTTTATTTCCCTTGCTTTTGGAGATATGTAGAGCAAGAAATTGCTGTGGCTGAGGTCAAAGTGTTTGTTACCTGTTTCCTCCTCTATGGTTTTGATTGTTTCCTGTCTCACATTTAGGTCTTTCATCCATTTTGACTCTATTTTTGTGTATGGTGTAAGAAAGCAGTCCAGTGTCATTCTTCTGCATGTTGCTGTCCAATTCTCCCAGCACCGTTTGCTAAAGATACTGTCGTTTTTCCATTTGATACTTTTTCCTGCTTTGTCAAGATTAGTTGGCCATACATTTGTGGGTCCAATTCTGGGTTCTCCATTCTATTCCATTGGTCTATATGTTTGTTCTTGTGACAGTACCATACTCTCTTTATGATTAATTAAACAAAATTGATAATCCTCTAGCCAGAATTCTCAAAAAGAGAGAGGACTCAAATAGATAAAATCACAAATGAAAGTGGATATGTCACAGCCAATCCCTCAGAAATACAAGCAATTATCAGAGAATACTATAAAAAACTATATGCCAACAAACAAGACAACCTGGGAGAAATGGACAATTTCCTAGACACCCACGCACTACCAAACTCAAATAGGAAGAAATAGAAAATTTGAACAGACCCATAACCAGCAAAGAAATTGAATCAGTTACCAAAAATATCCCAACAAATAAGAGTCCTGGGCCAGATGGCTTCCTAGGGGATTTCTACCAAAGATTTAAAGCAAAGTTAATACCTATTCTTCTCAAGCTGTCCAAAAAATAGAAACAGAAGGAAGGCTTCCAGACGTATTCTATTAAGCCAGCATTACCTTGATTCTCAAAGCAGACAGAGACCCCACTAAAAAGGAAAATTACAGGGCAATATCCCAGATGAACACGGATGCAAAAATTCTCAACAAGATACTAGCGAACTAAATTCAACAGTATATTAAAAGAATTATTCAGCACAACCAAGTGGGATTCATTCACAGGCTGCAGGGTTGGTTCAATATTCCCAAATCAATCAATATGATACATCACATTAATAGAAGAAATTTTGAGAACCACATGATCCTGTCAATAGATGCAGAAAATGGATTTGACGAAGACAGTGTCTTTTTTTAATAAAAACCCTCAAGAAAGTCAGGATAGAAGGAACATACATTAACATCATAAAAGCCATACATGAAAGAGCCACAGCTAACATCATCCTCAATGGGGGAAAACTGAGAAATTTCCCTCTGAGATCAGGAACACGATAGGGATGTCCACTCTCGTTCTTTTAAATATAGTGTCTTCTCAACTTCATGGCACAACTGGAAGCAGGATAGTTTTTTCATAGTTAGGAAGATACATGATACTTTTAGCTGCAAAATACTATATTTGATACATCAGATGTGATCTCCTTTGAGATCTAGATAAGAAGGCTTTAAAGTGTAAACTCAGGAAGCCAAAATACTTCCTAATGTTGTTGCACATTCTTGGGTTTACCTTTTCAGGATTATTTCCATCTCAGAATTTATTTGTGTGGAGAAATATAAGAGAAAGGGATTTACATTACAGAGATTAAAAAATATATATATATCCTCTACTCTTTGTTTACCTCAATACCTTTGTTTACCTCAATAGTTTGTTTACCACGAACTTTTTACTAGCCCATTTAAGTCTTCAAAGGCCCAAGTTTTTTGGGCCCTTCTTTCCACTCCATTTTTTCTATTCCCCTACCAATCTTTACTTGTTTTAAGTGCCCAGATTGGGTTATCATCTTTACAATGTCTGCTTCTACTCCATGTCCTCAATGTTTCACTATCCCTTAAAACAACATAGAAAGCTATTTGTGAAACAAATGCAGCTTCTTCTACATGGAAGTTTGATGCTAATTGTTAAAATAATAGAATTTCACCTTGAAACATTTTAAATGCTAGTTCTCATTTCTGAGAATTATACAAGGTAAGTCTATTTTGCATGCCTGAAAAAAAAACTGTTAAAATTTTAAGTCTTCATCCCCACATCACAGAAATATTTTATTTCAACTCCAGATAATATATGTATCCCTCTGTTTCTCAAATAAAACCTCTTTCCATCTTCTTTGTCCTCCAAGTATTTATGTAAATCTTTTAAAAATTGAGGCATAGGTTTAAATATTTATAGTATTAAAACAGTTTCAATTTTCATCAAGTCATGTTGCACACTTGAAACTAATGTAAAATTGAGTGTTCATTATACTTCAATAAAATATATATGCAAACACTATCAAGTTTACTATGATTGCTCATATATACAATTTTTTATTCAGATGTTAGTTTTTCTGTTTGTGAGTTACTCACTTGTGACAGTTGCAATATTCTGTCAACAGGGGAAAAAACTCATCTGTATATTGTCTTACTAACTTTAACAGAACACACTGCATTTTGACTAGGGAATTTTGTGACTTTTCTTCTTACATTGCTATTCTAAGTTTATACATTATTCTTTTTTCATATATTTAGCCAAAATTTCACTCATACTTAAAATAATATAAGATGAATAAAAATATAAATACCATGGTAGACTTATTGGATGATAATCTTTTTTTAATATGAAATTTATTGTTAAATTGGTTTCCATGCAATGCCCAGTGCTCATCCCAACAGGTGCCCTCCTCAATGCCCATCACCCACTTTCCCTTCCCTACCACCCCACATCAACCCTCAGTTTATTCTCAGTTTTTTAAGAGTCTCTTATGGTTTGGCTCCCTCCCTCTCTAATTTTTTTTTTCCTTCCCTTCCCCATGGTCTCCTGTTAAGTTTCTCAGGATCCATATAAGAGTGAAAATATATGGTATCTGTCTTTCTTTGTATGACTTATTTCACTTAGCATAACACTCTCCAGTTCCATCCACGTTGCTACAAAAGGTCGTATTTCATTCTTTCTCATTGCCAAGTAATATTCCATTGTGTATATAAACCACAATTTTCTTATCCATTCATTAGTTGATGGACATTTAGGCTCTTTCCATAATTTGGCTACTGTTGAAAGTGCTGCTATAAACATTGGGGTACAAGTGCCCCGATGCATCAGCACTCCTGTAACCCTTGGGTAAATTCCTAGCAGTGCTATTGTTGGGTCATACGGTAGATCTATTTTTAATTTTTTGAGGAACCTTCACACTGTTTTCTAGAGTGGCTGCACCAGTTTGCATTCCCACCAACAGTGCAAGAGGGTTCCCGTTTCTCCACATCCTCGCCAGCATCTATAGTCTCCTTATTGTTCATTTTGGCCACTCTGACTGGCATGAGGTGATAGCTCAGTGTGGTTTTGATTTGTATTTCCCTGAGGAGGAGCGACATTGAGCATCTTTTCATGTGCCTGTTGGCCATATGGATGTCTTTCTGTTACTGTATTCTTCAACTCTGATTTTTTTTTTATATTTTACATCTCTTTATTGAATGTTTGCTGAGTTCTTCCACTCTTCTCTCCAGTCTAATGAGCATATCATTACTTTAAATTCTTTATAAGGCATATTGCTCATCTCCATTTCATTTAGTTCCTTTTCTAAGGTTTTGTCTTTTTCTTTCTTTTGGAATATAATCCTCTCTCCATTTTGCTTGACTTTCTGTATTTCTTTTTATGGATTAAGTATAAAAGTTACTTCTAAACTTGAAGAAATGGTCTTGTGAATGATTGTAGACTGTATGTAGATTGTGCAGACTGCATGTGTTTGGTGAATTTCACTGGATGGCTGGAGCTTTGGCTGGTGTGGGCTGGGGTTTGTGGGGCATTCCATGCTGGGACTGTCCTGGTAAATGACCAAGGATAAAGTGGGCACAGGTCAGGGTTTTCCTGAGGCTTTTCTATCAGGAGTGCTTTGAAATTAAATCTTAACCTGAAGTGGATGCAAGCTGAGGGGTCCTTGGTTCTTCACAGTTGGCAGGACAACTAAATATGAAAAAAAGTGCATACCAGGGTGTCCCAAGTCTCTACATGTGAAGTGAACCTTGGCAGGATAGCTGAAGCTAAAATGGGTACAAGCCATGGTGTCTTATGATGCTGTGTGTATGGCTGAGGCATTATGTGAGCTTGGCGGTCCCTGAGCTCTCTGTGCAGAGGGCGCCCTAGAAGGATATCTGAAGCTGAAATGTATGTAAACTGGGGTGTCCCAGGGCTCTGTGCATGGAAAGTGCCATAAAGGTGCAGCTGGAGCCAAGGTGGGGTACAGGCTGAGGAATCCTGGGGCACACTACACAGGGGCATCCTGGCAGGACAGCTAAAACTGAAGTAGGTATTTTTCCATGTACTACCTAGGTGCTTTGTGCAAACTGTGTCCTGGTATAACAGTTGAAGTATGTGCAACTCAGGGTGTCTCAGTGCCATTGAGGGGACCTTGGAAAGACAGCTGAAACTGAAGCAGGTACATGCTAGTTTGTCTTTGAGGGCTCAGCACAGAACGTGTCCTGACCAGGTGCCTGGAACCAAGGCCAGCACAGACAGGAGCGTTCTAGGGTGATCCATTCAGGAAGTGCCTTGGTTGAGTGGGTGAAACCAAGGCAGGCATGGGCTATTGGTTATTAGGGGACTGTGTACAGAGGGCATCCTGGTAGGATAGATGGATCTTAAGTAGGCATCAACTGGGAGGTCCCAGAATGCTCTGTGTCTGGGATGTCATGGTATAATATCTAAAGTCAAAATGGTGTAGACCTGAAATGTCTTGGAGTACTTTACATCTGTGTCACCTTGGTACAAAGGCTGGGGCTATAGTAAGTTCTGACCAATGGTGTCATGGTGTGTATTACCCTGTGGCTGCCTTGGTGAGATGGCTGGGGCTGGTGTGGGCTAGAGGCCCAGGACTCACTTAGGAACCATGTCCATTAGGGAGTCGAGATCCTACACTGGTCTTTCACTTTCAAGGTGCAGGGATAGCATAAACACTGTCTTCCAGTCCCTCTACCCAGAGAGAGTTCCAGCATTTCCCTCAATGTCTAGAAGTATTCTAGATCTAGATTGTTATATGCTAGTTTTTCCCTTTAAGTGTTTTTTTTTTTTTCAGTTTCCTACTATGGTGTGAGCTAAGGTATCTAGTGCTTGCTGAGTCATCAGGCAGGTTAGTGTGCTTGGACACTGTTCCCATTCTGTTATTAAGGTGGAAGGGAGCATAAACCGTGTATTCTAGCTTCTCCCACTCAGAGTTTCAGCGTCTCCACCACCATTTGTTGGAATTCTAGGGCTGGCTCTTTTATATACTGGTTTCTTTTATAAACTTTGACTCTTTTTTTTTTCTGCTGTGCCCCAGAGCATCTGGGGCTGGTGTGGGTTAGGGACCCAGAGTTTGCTGAAGCAGCAAGCTGGCTATGGCATCTGATCCTGTTCTGGTCTGTGCTTTCTACATGAAAGAGTAGTTTAAACCATGTCACTCACCAACCACTCTAACCCAGAAAGTGTTCCAGCAGCTCCTCCACCATTTGGCAGAGTTCTAGTGCTGAATCTTTTTAAAGCTAGTTTCTCTTTTAAACCATGGTTTTCCTGTGCCCAAGGACAGACAACTCTGCTCATATTCTGTCAATACTATCCTTCCCCACTGTAGTTTGTAGCATTGAGGGTGGGTTTTCCTTCATTACTTTGTCTCTGTCTTTCTTCCTATTCTCTTTTGCTGTTCTATTTGTTGTTGTGCAGAAGCTGTTCAGTCAGCGCTCATTCTTCTTTAGGTGGAATTTCTCTATAAATAAATGTAATTAGTGTGTTCCATGGGGGAGGTGAGTTCATGGTTTTCCTATTTCACTATCTTGGACTGGAACTTTCTGATTTTATTGTATTTTAAAGCTTGCTAGTGGAATCATTAAAATAAGCAGGGTCTCATACCATAGTGATTAAAATTCTAGTCATGCCTAGAAGTAGAATTTATTTAGCCTATCTATTTCACATTTAATCTTCAAAACAAAGTCACATTAAAACAATAGTAGGAAGTGTCGTGGCATTTTTCTTGCCATGATCCCACAGCCTCTTTGGTAGTGTTATGTGGCTGAGAAGAGACTGCCCAATTCCAGGTACCTCCCTTGAAACTAAGAGAGAAAAAACACAAACTTGTTTGCAATGTTCTTGTTTTCTGGGAGTTCTTGAGAATGATCTGTCAGACTCAGCACTGATGGCAATGTTGGTATATCAGGTATCAGGTTGAAGACCACTGAAAACCGTTGCAGGCCATATGGTGCATTAGAGCTGCAGTCCCATGAGGGACTGGGGGCAGATGTTAAGGACAGAAAAATAAAATATAAATATAAATGTCCTGAGAAGAAGCAAAGGTAATAATTTTAGGGAATTAAGACATTTAAAAGCACCCTTGTTTATGTAAGAACAGGAATCAAAACTTGCACCCACAAGTCTAGAGAAAATGCATCCACAGAAAGTGAAACTTTCATCTTTACACCTTGATACTTGTCTAATTAATGGATTACTAAAGGTCCAATTAATGAAGGTCTACACCTGCATGAAGGCAGACTAAAACCAAAACCAAAAACATAACAAAGAAGTGGCTGTTTTTCCAAATGTACAAAATTTCAATGAAAGATCACAAGGCATACAAAGAAAGAGGGAAAGTGGCTCATTAAAATGAAAAAAAAAAATTCTCCAGGAACCAACCTTTAAGAATTATAGGTTTTTGAGTTAAATGAGTTCACTGAGGTAAAAGAGAACACAGACACACAATTAAAAAAAAACAAGGAAAATATTATAAACAAAATGGGAATAAATTATAGTCATTTGAAAAGAAAGTTTATTATGTTGGTTTTTGATAGAATGTTCTGTATACATCTGTTGAATCAATCTGGTCTAATATGTCATTTAAAGTGACTATTTTTATTAGTTTTTTTGTCTGGAAGATCTGTTAATTGATGTAAGTAGGATTAAAGTCCCTTATGCTTATTGTATTACTGTCAAATTCTCCCTTCCTGTCTGTTAATATTTGTTTTATATTTTTAGGAACTTTTATATTGGATGCATAGATATTTACTGTTATCATGTCCTTGGCTTGAATTGATCCATTTATTATTATGTAAATCCCTTCTTTGTCTCCTGTAACAGTCTTTAAGATTTATTTTGTCTAAGTATTGCTACTCCAGCATATTTTTTTCTTCAATTTGCAAAGAATATACATATATATATATTTTTTTTACTTCCCTTCATTTTCAACCTGTATGTGGCTATAGGTCTGATTTGAGTCTCTGGTAGGCAACATACAGAAAGGTCTTGCTTTTTTATTCATTCAGTCATCCTATTTATTTTGACTGGATTATTTAGTCTGTTTACATTTAATTACTGATAGGTATGTACTTATCACTATTGTGTTAATACTTTTCTGATTGTTTTTATAGTTCCTTCCTCTGTTTTTCTTCCTCTTTTGCTCTTTGACATATGGTTTGATGTGTCTATTTAGAGTTATGCTTGGATTTCTTTCTCTTTAGTTTGTATATATCTATTATAACTTTTTGGCTTGTGGTTACCATGAGATTCATATATAGCATTCTATGAATACAGCAGTCTATATTTATATTTTCTTAATCTCAAACACATTCTAAAAACAATATATTTGTATACCCCTCTCCATGTCTTATGGATACGGTTTCATATTTTGTATCCTTTTGTGATTCCTCTTAAATTTTTGTAGATGAAATTGATTAAACTATTTTGTTTTTTCTTTTTCTTTTTCTTTCAGCATAAGTTGACTATGCCATAATTATTTGTCCCAGAAGATAAGGCTGTCAACAAACAATTTCATTACTGGTTTTGGAAAAAAAATTTAAATTCTAATTATTTAATAAATACTTAATATTGGTTTCAGGAGTAGAATTTAGTGATTCATCACTTGCATATAAAACTCAGTGCTCGGGGCGCCTGGGTGGTTCAGTCGGTTGGGTGGCCGACTTCAGCTCAGGTCATGATCTCGCGGTCTGTGAGGGCTGTGAGTTCGAGCCCCACGTCGGGCTCTGTGCTGACAGCTCAGAGCCTGGAACCTGCTTCAGATTCTGTGTCTCCCTCTCTCTGACCCTCCCCTGTTCATGCTCTGTCTCTCTGTGTCTCAAAAATAAATAAATGTTAAAAAAAAATTTTTTAAATCAGTGCTCAACACAAGAGTCCTCCTTAATACCCATGACCCATTTGGCCCATCACAGCTCTTAGTTTCCCTCCATCCACCCTCTATTTGTTCTTTATAATTAAGACTCACTTATGGTTTGCTTCCTTGTCTTTTTTCCCCTTCCCCTATGTTCATTTTCTTTGTTACTTAAATTCCACATATGAATGAAATCAAATGGTATTTGTCTTTATCTGACTGACTTATTTTGCTTAACATAATACACTTTAACTCCATCCATATTGTTGCATCTGGCAAGATTTCATTTTTTGATGGCTGAGTAATATTCCATTGTGTATATATACTACTACTTCTTTTTTAACAATTTTTGATGTTTATTTATTTTTGAGAGAGACAGAGAGAGAGAGAGAGAGAAAGAGCCAGAGTGATAGGGAGACATGGACTCTGAAGCAGGCTCCAGGCCCTGAGCTGTCCACAAAAAGCCTGGCATGTGGCTCAAATTCATGATCCATGAGATCATGACCCAAGCCAAAGTTGGATGCTTAACCGACTGGGCCATCCAGGCACCCCTATACCATTACTTCTTTATGCATTCATCAGTCAATGGACACTTGGGCTCTTTCCATAATTTTGTTATTTTTAGTAGTGCTGCTACAAATATCAAGGTGAATGTTCCCTTCAAATCAATATTTTTTTGTATCCTTTGGTTAAACCGAGTAGTGCAATTACTAGGTTGTAAGGTATTTATATTTTTAGTTTTTTGAGGAATCTCCATACTGTTCTCCAGAGTGGTTGCACCAGTTTGCATTCCCAACAGTGTAAAAGGGTTCCCCCTTTTCCAGATCTTTGCCAACAACTGTTGTTTCTAATGTGCCTGTCGGCCATCTGGATGTCTTGGAAAAATGTTTATTAATGTCTTCTGCCCATATCTTAACTGGATTATTTGGTTTTTGGGTGTTGAGTTTGATAAGTTCTTTATAGAATTTGGATACTAACCCCTTATTAGATATGTCATTTGCAAATATCTCTTCCCATTTGATAGGCTGTCTTTTAGTTTTCTTGATTGCTTCCTTCACTGTGCAGAAGGTTTTTATTTTTGTGAAGTTCCAATAGTTCATGTTTTCTTTTATTTCTCTTGCCTCCAGAGATATGTCTACTAAGAGGTTGCTTTGGTCATGGTCAAACAGGTTGCTGTCTGTGTTCTCTAGGATTTTGATGGTTTCCCATCTCAAAATTAACTCTTTCATTCATTTTGAATTTACTTTTGTGTATGGGGTAAGAAAATGGTCTAGTTTCATTCTCCTCCATGCTATCTCCAATTTTCCCAAAACAATGTTTTAAAGAGACTGTCTTTTCTCCTGTGGGTATCCTTTACCCATTTATCTATGATTAGTTGACCATATACTTGTGGGTTCATTTCTGGTATTACTATTCCATTCCATTGATCCATGCATCTGTTTTTCTTCCACTACCACATTTCCTGATGAATACAACTTTTCAGTGAAGTGTGACGTCCAGAATTGTGATTTCTCCAGCTTTGCTTTTCTTTGTTAACATTACTTTGGGTATTTGGGGTCTTTTGTGGTTTCATACAAATTTAAGGATTGTTTTTTCTAGTTCTGTGAAAAATATTACTGTTATTTTGATAGGGACTGCATTAAATTTGTAATTGTTTTGGGTAGTATAGACATTTTAACAATGTTTGTTCTTCAAATCCATGGGCATCAATGATTTTTCATTTCTTTGTGTCATCTTCAATTTCTTTCATAAGTGTTCTATAATTTTCGGAATACATATCTTTTAGCTCTTTGGTTTGGATTATTCCTAAGTATCTTAGGGTTTTTGGTGTAATTATAAATTGGGTTGATTCCTTGATTTCTATGCGTATAGAAATGCAACATATTTGTGTACATTGATTTTTTATCCGGTGACTTTGCTGAATTCATGTTTCAGTTCTCACAATTTTTGGTGGAGTTTTCAAGCTTTTCTACAGAGTAGCACGTCTTCTGCAAACAGTGAATGTTTGACTTCTTCCTCGCCAATTTGGATGTCTTTTATTTCTTTTTGTTCTCTGATTGCTGAGGCAAGGACTGCCATTATATGTTAAATAATGACAGTAATAGTTGACATCCCTGTCTTATTCCTGACCATAGAAGAAAAGCTCTCGTTTTGTTTTGTTTTGTTTTGTTTTGTTTTTCCCATTGAGGTTGAAATTAGCTGTGGGTCTATGGCCTTTATGATATGAGGTACGTTCCCTCCATCCCTACTTGTTGAGAGTTTATATCAAGAATAGATGCTATACTTTGTCAAATCTTTTTCTGCATCTATTGAGAGGATGGTATGTTTCTTATCATTTCCTTTTTTCATGTAGTATATTAAGTTGACTGATTTGTGAATATTGATTGAACCACCACTGCAGGACAGGAATAAATCTCACTTGATCATGGTGAACAATTATTTTAATGTACTGTTGGATTTGATTTGCTAGTTTTGCGGTGAGAATTTTTGCATCCAGTTTCAGCAGGGGTATTGGCCTGTAATTCTTCTTTTTATTGGAATATTTGTTTGGTTTTGGGAACAGGGTAATACCAGCCTCATAGAATGAGTTTGGAAGTTTTCCTTCTATTGCTTCGTTTCTGTTTCTTTTCTTTTCTTCTTCTTTTTGAATACTTTGAAGAGAATAGGTTTAACTTTTCTTTAAATATTCGGTAGAATTCCCCCTGGGAAGCTGTTTTGCCGTGGACTTCTGTTTGTTGGAAGGTATTTGTTGACTTTTTCATTTTCTTTGCTTGTTGTGGGTCTTTTTAAATTTCTATATAAGTTTTCATTGTATTCTCTTGTAATTGTATTTCTGTGGTGTTTGTGATCTCTTCTCATTCATCATGATTTTATTTATTTGTATCCTTTCTCTTTTCATTTGGATAACTCTGGCTAGAGGTTTTTCAATTTTGGTAGTTCTTTCAAAGAACCAGCTCTAAGATTCATTGATGTTTTGTGCTTTTTTTGTTGTTGTCTCTATATTATTTAGTTCTGCTTTAATCTTTATTATCTCCTTTTTTCTCCTGGCTTTAGGCTTTATTTCTTGTTCCTTTCTAGCTCCTTTAGGTGTAAGGTTAGGTTGTCTATATAAGACTTTTGCTTCTTGAGGTAGGCCTGTATTGTTATACACTTCACTCTTATGTCCATCTTTGCTGCACCCTAAAGGTTCTGGAAAGTCGTGTTTCCACTTTCATTTGCTTCCATGTGTTTTTAAAATTTTATTTGATTTTCTGGTTAACCCATTCATTCTTTACTATGACTTTGTTTAACCTCCATGTATTTGCGGTCTTTCAACTTTTTTTTCTTGTGTTTCCCTTAACTTTTCATAGCATTGTGGTCTGAAAGTATGCATGGTTTGATCTCAATCTTTTTATACTTGTGAGGACTGATTTGTGACCCAGAATGTGATATATTCTGGAGAATGTTCCAGGTGTACTCAAAAAGAATGTGTAATCTCCTGCTTTAGGATGAAATGTTATGAATATATCTGTTAAGTCCATATCATTCAACATGTCACTCAAACTCATTGTTTTCTTGTTGATTTTCTGCTTATATGATCTGTCCATTACTGTAACTGGGGTGTTAAAGTCCCCTGCTCTTATTGTATTATTATCAATGAATTTCTTTAGATTTGTTATCAATTTATTTATATATTTGGTTTCTTCCATGTCAGGGGCAGAAATATTTACAATTGTTAGATCTTCTTGTTGGACAGACCCCTTAATTACGATGCAGTGCCTTTCCTCATCTCTTCTCACAGTCTTTGTTTCATATTCTAGTTTGTCTGATATAAGTATGGCTACTCTGAATTTCTTTTGATTTCCATTAGCATGGTAGATGGTTCTCCATTCTCTCACTTTCAATCACAAGGTGTTTTTAGGTGTAAAATGAGTCTCTTGTAGGCAGCATATACTTGGGTTTTGCTTTTTTTAATCAATTCTGACATGCATGTCTTTTGTTTTGAGCATTTAATTCATTTACATTCAGAGTGTTTATTGATAGATATTAATTTAGTGTGACTGTATTATCTATAAAGTTGGTGTTTCTAGAGTCTTTCTCTGTTCCTTTTTAGTCTTTATTGCTTTTGCTCTTTCTTTCTTTACCATTCAGAGTCTCCTTTAATATTTCTTTCAAAGCTGGTTTAATGGTTACAAAATCTTCTTTAGTTTTGTTTTCTCTGGGAAATTCATTATCTCTCCTTCTATTCTGAATGAGAAACTTCTTGAATAAAACATTCTTAGCTGCATATTTTTCCCATTAGCACATTGAATATATCATGCCACTCCCTTCTGGTGGCCTACCAGGTTTCTGTGGAGAGATCTCTTGATAACCTGATTTGTCTTCCCTTGTAGGTTAGGGTTTCCTTTCCTCCTGCTACTTTCAGGATTCTTTCCTTATCTCTGTATTTTGCAAATTTTAATAAGATATGTCTTGGTGTTGGCCTGCTTTTGTTGCTTTTGATGGAAGTTCTCTGTGCCTCCTGGATTTGGATGTCTCTTTCATTCCCCAGTTTAGGCAAGTTTTAGATATAATTTCTTCCCATAAACCTTCTGCCTCTTTTTCCCCTTCCTTCCTCTTCTAGAACTCTTAATATATGAAAGTTATTGTGTTTTATGGAATTGCTGAGTTCTCTAAGTCTACATCACGATCCTACATTTTTCTCTTCTTGTTTACATCTTCATTACTTTCCATAATTTTATCTGCTATATCACTTATTCCTTCTTCTGATTCTTCTATCCTTGTGTTGATTTTATCCATTAGGTTTTGCCTCTCAGTTATAACATTTTTTATTTCCACCTGAATACATTTTAGGTCTTTTATCTTTATGGTAAGGGACTCCCTGGTATCTTCTATGCATTTCTCAAGCTAGTATCCTTATAATTATTTTTTAAATTCTGGTTTAGGCATTTTACCTGTGTCTATTTTGATAAGATTCCTGGCCTTGACCTATTCTTGTTCTTTATTTTAGGATGATTTCCTCTCTCTTTGCATTTTTTTTTGTCTCTGTCTTTTGTATGTTAGGAAATCCTGTGGAGTTATTTTTACAGAGTGTATTGTAAGCCCTGGGAAAGTGAATGGGGTAATTCCTGATATGTCAGCAATGTTCTGGTCTCAAGGTTGTTGAACCTGATAGCACTATGAGATCCAGAGCCCCATGGTCCCCCAGGGGCCACTTAGGGAACAGACCCACTGTAATTTCATAGCAGTCCTTGAAATTGCACATTGTACCTACATGCTTTCATGTAAACACCAGATGTGTATTTGGTCTATGTCAGGAAGCTCTTTGTGCTTTCCTCCCATGCTTTGACATTCTTTGATGTTTATACCTGGCGAACATCAAATAAAGACTATGTGAAGTTTGCTGCTACTGCTGTTTGGCTGGAAGAGGCAGACCTGCATGTCTGCAGAATCTAAGTGCCTGAGAACTTTTATTCAGTGCATGGATACAAAATCCTGTGCCTTTTTTTCTCCTTTGGAACTGAAGCTTTGCAGCACTCTGGTCAGTAGACTTAGTTCATGCAGGCTGTTGTGCTTGTCTTCTGGGGAAGGAGACAGCTGTAGCTGTGGTTCTCAATCACAATTGTACTATTAAAAGAGGCACCTTCAGAGCACAGAGGGGCAGGACCTGATGTAATCAGGTCAAGTCTGTACTGTGTGCCCTGTGCTGTTCACTGAAATATGTCCATGTTGACAGGAGTGGTTAAAAATGGTGTTGGTCTGCACTCTTCCCTAGAGACAACAGTTCACACCTACTACTGTTCTGGAAGCCCTCACAGAAGAGCAAATATCTTCCCCTTTGTGTCCCAGGCTTCAGTCAGATCCTGCCTTAACTCTTTTCCTTTCTAGTCTTTATTGTTTTTGTTCTTTATTTCTTTCTGCCTGACCAGCAGTGGCTTAGTGCTCCTGTGTTTCATCTCAGGCTTGTGGCTGGGTTTCAAAACTCCAAATTGTAGGGACTTGGCTTAGCATGGCATGGCCCCACACTAATCCTCTGGAGGAGGGTCTTGCCACACTGTGGCTGGTATCAGTTTGTTCCACAAAAGTATCCACAGGACTATACAGGGGCTTGGATTTTATGGTAAAGCTAGCAAAAGCTGGCATCCCAAGTTAGCTGCCCTGAGCAGATGTCTCTGCTGATATGCTAATGAATGGAGCAACTCAATGGCACAGGCATAGCCACCTCTCCATAATACACTTCTAGAAAGGATGAGGTCTCTTCTAGCATTGTCCAGGGGATCCTCAGAGTATGTTCTCTGCTCCTTGACCATAGCCCTCCTTCTTCACAGGATCACAGTTATGCCTGTCAGGCTCGACCCTGGCAGTGGTGTGGACTTCTAAAACTTCAGACTTTCAGCTCTGCTACTTGTAAATATTTGTGATAACCAGCCCCTCTCATTTTCCCAGTGAGTGGTTTTGGGGAAGGTTTTTCTCCTTTCTCTGTGATCAGGGCTCCCTCCCTTCTGTAGCACACCAATTCTTTTCTATCTCAAATCACATCTCCACACCTCATACCTTCCATGATGTGGCCTCTTTTCTCCCTGTAGTTGTGCATTTTGTTCTAGTTGTACAGTTTGTTCTCTCATTCCTCAGATAGATGTCCTGGGTGTACAGAATGATTTGATAATTATCCAGCTGTGTTCAAGGGATGGGGGAAACACAAAAGTCTTGTGTTTTAACCTTTATACTAGCTCTATATGTGATTGGTGATTGATCTACTACTTTTACTATATGTTTGTTTTTTATCAGTGACAGTTATCCATATATATATATATTTTTTTCTTCTAGTTATGGTCTTTTCTTTTCCATGTGAAAAAGTTCCTTTAATGTTTATTGTAAGTTTGGTTTAATGGTTATGACCTCCATTAAATTGTTTCTTTGGAAAATACTTTATCGCTTCTTCAATGCTGAATAATAACCATTTGTGACAACATGGATGGTCTTAAAGTATATTTTGAGAAAAGAAATAAGTCAGACAAGGAAAGATAAATACCATATTATTACATTATGTGTTGAATCTAAAATAACATATAAATGGACAAACAAAAACAATAACAACAAAAAATAAATAGAAACAGACTCATAAATATTGAGAACAAATTGCTTGTTTCCAGAGGGGAGGGCTTGGGGAGATAGGCAAAATAGGTGAACTAGATTAAGAGGTACAAACTTCCACTTATAAAATGATTCATGAGAATGAAAAAAAACAGCATAAGGAATATAGTCAATAATATTTTAATGACTGTGTGTAGTGATAGATGGAAAACTTCCCTTATTTTCATGAACATTTCATAATATTTATAATTGGCAAATCACTATGTTTTTATCTGAAACTAATATCACATGTCAACTTTATTTCAATTAAAAAATAAAAAGAAGAAAAAAGATATATAAATTACAATAAAAGAGCAAACATAATTTCTAAACCTGAAAAATACAGTAACTAAATTGGAAAATTCACAGGGGCAGTTGTACAGAAGATCTGATCATGAAAAAAAAATACAGAACCTGAAGAGAGGTCTCTTGTAATTATTGAGTCTAAGGAAGAAATAAAGTAAGAAATGTTTATTTTGCTTCTGTTAGATGGAATGTTCTGTATAAGGCTGTAAGTCCATTATTTTACTAAAGTATTGTTAATTTCTATTTCCTTGGTGTTTTTTCCCCATGTGTAAAATCTATCTTTTGCTGAAAATGGAATATTGAAATCCCTATTATTTTTAAAATGTACTCATTTTTTGAGAGAGAGAGAGAGTGAGTGGGAGAGGTGCAGAGAGAGAGGGAGACACAGAATCTGAAGCAGGCTCCAGACTCTAAGCTGTCAGCACAGAGCCCGAAGCAGGGCTCGAACCCACAAACCATGAGATCAAGACCTGAGTGAAAGCCAGATGCTTAACCAACTGAGCCACCCAGGCACCCCTGAAGTCGTCTACTATTATGGTATTGTGTGTTTCTTCCTTGAAATCCACTATTTGCTTATTATACTTTGGTGCTCAAGTGGTGGGAACATATATATTTATGATTGTTACTTATTCATGAATTGACATTTTTATTTTTATATATAGAATGCCTTTGTCTCTTATTACACTCTCAGCATGGAGTCCATTTTTCTGATATAAGTATGACTGTTGCCCATTTTCTTTTGTTTTTCATTTGCTTAGGATACCATTGTCTTTCCAATTTGAGCCCATGTGAGGCTTCAGAGAAAAAAAATGATTTTCCTGTAGACAGCATGTAGTTCTTGTTTTCAATCCATCCAGCAACTCTATGCCTTTTATATTTGTGAGTTTAATCCATTCACATTTGGAGTGATTATTAAAACGTAAAGATTTGCTTTTGCCATTTTATCTTTTGTTTTCTGGTTATTTCATCTTTCACTGTTTCTTTTGTTTTCTGTTCTTACTTACCTTTGTAAGTTGCTAATTTACCATGGTGATTTCCTGTTTCCCTCTTTTCTATGCCTAATATCTCTGCTCTAGATTATTGTTTTGTTGGTACCATAAAGTTTACATAAATCATCTCATAGGTAAAATAATCATTTTTATGCTGATAGAAATTTATTTTAATTCACCTGTAAAATGTCCATCATTTTACCCTTCCCCTTTTATATTTATGATGTCAAAAAATATCTCTTTTATGTTGTGATTTTATTACCAAATTGTGCTAGCTATTTATTTTCAATGCTTTTTTTCCTTTAAACTTTATACTATAAATGTTTGATATACTATTATATAAAAAGACTCACAACTTTCTAATTATGGATATTAATTGTGTTTTGTGTACTTTCATCTTTTGGTAAGCTTAAAGAGCAAAGCTTTTATTTATCCTTCACATCTGGAGAATAAATTTGCCAGAGTATTGTTGGTTGGCAATTTTTATCCTTTGATACTACGAATATGTTATTCTACTATTCTGGCCTATAGAGTTTCTGCTGATAAATCTGGTGGTAGCCTAGTGGTGGTAAATTTGTAGGTTGCTGTTTACCTCCCTCCCCCAGCTGTCTTCACTTTTTAAGATCACTGACTTTGGACAGTTTTGTGTCAGATACAGATAAGGTATTTTTACATTGAGATAATAAGCTATCCTAATGGCTTGTATATCCATTTCCTTCTTCAGGTTAAGGAAGTTTTCAGCAATTATTTCTTTAAATACACTGTCTGCTCCCTTCTCCACCTCTTTTTCTTTTGATATACTCATTACTATTATCTTGGATTTACTAATGGAGTCTGATAGTTCTCATAGGGTTTCTTCACTTTTAAAAAATGTTAGTTCTGGGGCGCCTGGGTGGCGCAGTCGGTTGAGCGACCGACTTCAGCCAGGTCACGATCTCGCGGTCCGTGAGTTCGAGCCCCGCGTCGGGCTCTGGGCTGATGGCTCAGAGCCTGGAGCCTGTTTCCGATTCTGTGTCTCCCTCTCTCTCTGCCCCTCCCCCGTTCATGCTCTGTCTCTCTCTGTCCCAAAAATAAATAAAGGTTGAAAAAAAAATGTTAGTTCTTCCCCTCCTTCTCCCTTAATAATTTTTTATACTCCTTTTCTCAAACTCATTTATTCTCACTTCCATCTGACCTAATTTCAATGCTTTCTAATTCATTCTTCATTTCATTTATTGAGTTCTTGATAAATTATCTACAGAATTTCTGGGATTTTTCTTAAAATTTTAATCTCTTTGATAAAGTTCTCCTGTTTTCTAATTTTCTTTTTTAAATTATTCCATTGTTTTCTTGTAGCTAATTTCATAGCTAATTAAATGTCTTCAAGATAGATATTTGAATTATCAGTTAGATAACAATATTTTGTGTCTTTGAGTTAAGTTGCTGAAAATTGCCATTTTGCTTTTGTGATACCATATTACTACATATTACTGTAAATGTTTTATAGTGCTTGATGAAAAGTATCTCTCCTGCTCATTAAAAGAATTGAACACCTTTCTTATTAGGTAAGATTTTCATTACTTTGATTCTAACAGTTCAACAGGTTTGTAATTATCAGCCTTTGTTTTATTTTCCAGAAGGTGGTGGTGCTACAAGTGTTTGGTTTATCTCACTAGAGGTGATTCTACCTCGGGTGGGGGGGGGCATGTGCATTAAAAACACACCTTTATACTCAACCTCTTGTGCCAGAAAGGTGATGTTGGCTTCTGCTGCTGCTTCTGCTGCTGACACTGCCTTTGCCACCACTTTCTTGGCTCCATAGCCTCCTCTAAGGTCCAATTCACCTACTTTCAGGTGCACAGATGGATGGACCTCTCAAGTATTCTTTTGTGCTATATAGATGCGATTTTATTTTTCAGTTATTGATTTCTGGTTACTTGTAAATAAAATAAGGAGAGAAAAAAGGAACAGCACACAAAACCCCATGATTCCAAAAACACCTGACATCCATATAGTTTTGCGAAATTTTATATATATTTATCAGATGCTTAATATAAACCTGAATTTATCAGTTTTTATTTCCTTTTCAGAATACTCTCTTCTATATGAAATATGTTTTATGTGAACATAATAATAGTTTTATATTTTAACAAGGATCTTACTATTTGTATAATTTTTTTAAGTTTATTTATTGGGGTGCCTGGGTGGCTCAGTTGGTTAAGGGACCTACTCTTGATTTGGGCTAAGGTCATGATCTCATGATTCATGAGTTTGAGCCTGGCATTGTGCTCTTCCCTGACAGTGTGGAGCCTGCTTGGGATTCTCTCTCTCTCTCTCTCTCTCTCTCTCCCCCTGTCTTTCTCTGCTTCTCCCGTACACTCTTATGTAAAATAAGTAAACTTAAAAAAGAAGTTTATTTATTTAGTTTGAGAGACAGAGAAGATGAGCAAGGGAGGGACAGAAAGAGTGGGAGAGAGAGAGAGAATCCCAAGCAGTCTCTGCATTGTCAGTGAAGAGCATAACATGGGTTTCGAACTCACAAAGCATGAGATCATACCCTGAGCCAGAACCAAGAGTGGGCTGCTTAACGGACTGAACCCCCCCAGTCACTCATATTTGTATAAATTATTTTCAACTTTTCTTCTAGAGTTCTTTCATAGGTATAATTGGGCCTCCCATATTTTTTAGGTTGGACTTTGGAATATGTATACTTTTCTATAATTTCACTGAAAACTTGATATTTAGACAAGGCAAAAAAATTCTTTAACAAACTCCATAAGATATCTATATGGCCAATGATAAACTTTGGGGTATTAATTAGCTTTTGGTTAAAGGGATAAAATGAAAGGTACAATTATTTGTTATGCAAACCCTGATAATGAAACAGCTAATGCCATTTCTACAAAGGGAGATTGGGCCAATTAGAAAATGCATTGCAAGTTAGAATGGAAGCATTATTTTTTTCTTACCTTCTGGTCGTGGCTTTTGTTCTATTTTTGTTTCAATGGATAGGTTTTTTATGTTTTGTTGAGGCAAGATGATTTAGGCAGTAAAAGATTAAAGGACTTGAAAGACAATTACTATTTGTCAGTAAAGAGTGTAAACAATTGAACTCTTCTTTATGTCTACTCTCTCACAACTCATATATGAACAACATAATTTATTATGAAGTGTGACTTTTGTATAGGCAGAGACAATAAAAGGTACATGTTGTAAATACAATTTAGGGTCATAAAGAATGTATGATAAATATATTATAAGGCATCACTTCTGTAGGCCATGCATACCATCAGAGCATAGTGATTGGTTTATTATTGCAACCCTTCGTTGGAATAAAATATTCATTATGTAACTAAAAGTGACAAAAAAATCACAGAGAGCTTTTGTATAACTTTTAACCTAATACAATAACCTAATATAACCTAATATATAACCTAATATAATTGTTTTGGAAGCAGGTGTGTGTAACCTACTTTACATATAGAGTTGGTCACATCCACATTACATACACACAATGAGTTAAAAAAAGCATCAAAGGTAATGATTAAGACAGTCTCTACAGGCAGGCAGTTTGGATTTGAACCTCGGTCATACAATTTATTAGTAGTGTTAACTCAGATTATGCTACTACATTGAATGTTAGTATCCTCATCAATAAAAATACAACCAATAATACTACCTGTATCACAGTATTTTTGTAAATTTTAAACAAATGAGTACATATAAAATGTTTAAACAAGTGCCTAGCATATAGGAAGTGCTAGATGCTGATTATTAATATTAGAGTTCACTTTTTCCCCTCAAACAGCTTGTAACAACTTGTGGAAAACATGGCAATAATTGTAAAGTATGGAATAGAAAGACATAAAAAATATGCTTGAATCTATGTAAAATATAGATTTTTTGTCAAATCTTTTTTTTCCTTTTTTTTGTCAAAACTAGATATTTGTATCATTAAAAATTATTACTAACTTTTTAACTTTGGCACTATCTCTTTCTCTGACTTACATAATACTGTTTATTTATGGCATTTTCTACAGATCCTTTATCATGGTCCCTTTATTTTTTTTCTCCAGATCACTCCCTGAAGGTATTTCTGATTCACAAATATCACATACTGCATAATTTAATTTATATGAAATGCCCAGAAGGTAAATCTGTAGATACATAAAGTGGGTTAGTGATTGTCTAGGGCTTGGAGATTATAAGAACTGACTGCTTTCCTTCACAGTAAAGAAAATGTTCTAAAATTGATTGTGGTCATATACTAAAAGTTATTGGATTATACATTTTAATGGATAATTTTTATGTTATGAAAATTATACATCAATTATACTATTAAAATGCAATAGAAATCCTTAGTTGTCCACAAAAATCTATTATTTCATATATGAATATACATATAAATATTCTAGAGCAAAAGAATAGAAGTATCAGCTTTAGGGTTCTACAAAAGAGGGAAAAGTAAATAATGCAAAAGAATTGACTCAAAGTAAAGACCTGAAGAAAATATTGAAAAGTTAAACATAGTAAGCTCAAAATTAGATAGTGATAAAAAACAAATTTATTAGTAATTTCTAAATGTAATTTACTAATGTAAAACATAGTGATATACAAATGTTAAAATTAAAGATCAGAAAAACCATTAGTAGGAAAATATTAATCAAAGATAATTTGCTACAGTTATAAAATGTCAGATAAAAATGATTTTAAAAAGCATTGCAGAGAGGAGGGGAAGATGGTGGCGTAGGAGGACGCTGGGCTCACTGCCCGTCCTGCTGATCACTTAGATTCCATCTACACCTGCCTAAATAACCCAGAAAACCACCAGAGGATTAGCAGAACGGAGTCGCCAGAGCCAAGCGCAGACGAGAGGCCCACGGAAGAGGGTAGGAAGGGCGGCTAGGCGGTGCGCGCTCCACGGACTGGCGGGAGGGAGCCGGGGCGGAGGGGCGGCTCGCCAGTCTGGCTTGCAAAAGTGGAGGGGCCTGATGGACTGTGTTCCCACAGCAAGCTCGACATATCCTCTGGGAGGTCATAAGTTAACAGCTCTGTTCAGAAAGTGGGAAGGATGGAGGACAAAGGGAGGGAGAGCTGCTGAGCCCCCGGACGACAGAGCTCAGTTTGGTGGGGAACAAAGGCGCTCGCCAGCGCCATCTCCCCCGCCCATCCCCCAGCCAAAATCCCAAAGGGAACCGGTTCCTGCCTGGGAAATTGCTCCCTCCGCACAAATACCGAACTCTGTGCTTCTGCAGAGCCAAACCTCCGGCAGCGGATCTGACTCACTCCTCTGCCACAGGGTCCCTCCTGAAGTGGATCACCTAAGGAGAAGCGAGCTAAGCCTGCCCCTCCTGCCCCCGTGCACCTTGCTTACCCACCCCAGCTAATACGCCAGATCCCCAGCATCACAAGCCTGGCAGGGTGCAAGTAGCCCAGACAGGCCACACCACCCCACATTTAATCCCGCCCCTAGGAGAGGGGAAGAGAAGGCACACACCAGTCTGACTGTGGCCCCAGCAGTGGGCTGGGGGCAGACATCAGGTCAGACTGCGGCCCCGCCCACCAACTCCAGTTATATACCACAGCATAGGGGAAGTGCCCTGCAGGTCTTCACCACACCAGGGACTATCCAAAATGACCAAGTGGAAGAATTCCCCTCAGAAGAATCTCCAGGAAAAATAACAACAGCTAATGAGCTGATCAAAAAGGTTTTAAATAATATAACAGAAAGTGAATTTAGAATAATAGTCATAAAATTAATCGCTGGGCTTGAAAACAGTATAGAGGACAGCAGAGAATCTCTTGCTACAGAGATCAAGGGACTAAGGAACAGTCACGAGGAGCAGAAAAACGCTTTAAATGAAATGCAAAACAAAATGGAAACCACCATGGCTCAGATGGAAGAGGCAGAGGAGAGAATAGGTGAACTAGAAGATAAAGTTATGGAAAAAGAGGAAGCTGAGAAAAAGAGAGATAAAAAAATCCAGGAGTATGAGGGGAAAATTAGAGAACTAAGTGATACACTAAAAAGAAATAATATACGCATAATTGGTATCCCAGAGGAGGAAGAGAGAGGGAACGGTGCTGAATGGGTACTTGAAGAAATAATAGCTGAGAACTTCCCTGAACTGGGGAAGGAAAAAGGCATTGAAATCCAAGAGGCACAGAGAACTCCCTTCAGACGTAACTTGAATCGATCTTCTGCACGACATATCATAGTGAAACTGGCAAAATACAAGGATAAAGACAAAATTCTGAAAGCAGCAAGGGGTAAACGTGCCCTCACATATAAAGGGAGACCTAAAAGACTCGTGACTGATCTCTCTTTTGAAACTTGGCAGGCCAGAAAGAATTGGCACGAGATCTTCAGTGTGCTAAACAGAAAAAATATGCAGCCGAGAATCCTTTATCCAGCAAGTCTGTCATTTAGAATAGAAGGAGAGATAAAGGTCTTCCCAAACAAACAAAAACTGAGGGAATTTGTCACCACTAAACCAGCCCTACAAGAGATCCTAAGGGGGACCCTGTGAGACAAAGTACCAGAGACATCACTACAAGCATAAAACATACAGACATCACAATGACTCTAAACCCGTATCTTTCTATAATAACACTGAATGTAAATGGATTAAATGTGCCAACCAAAAGACATAGGGTATCAGAATGGATAAAAAAACAAGACCCATCTATTTGCTGTCTACAAGAGACTCATTTTAGACCGGAGGACACCTTTAGATTGAAAGTAAAGGGATGGAGAACTATATACCATGCTACTGGAAGCCAAAAGAAAGCTGGAGTAGCCATACTTATATCAGACAAACAGGACTTGAAATTAAAGGCTGTAACAAGAGATGAAGAAGGACATTATATAATAGTTACAGGGTCTATCCATCAGGAAGAGCTAACAATTATAAATGCCTATGTGCCGAATACCGGAGCCCCAAATATATAAAACAATTACTCATAAACATAAGCAACCTTTCGGTAAGAATGTGGTAATTGCAGGGGACCTTAACACCCCACTTACAGAAATGGATAGGTCATCTAGACACACGGTCAATAAAGAAACAAGGGCCCTGAATGACACATTGGATCAGATGGACTTGACAGATATATTTAGAACTCTGCATCCCAAAGCAACAGAATATACTTGCTTCTTGAGTGCACATGGAACATTCTCCAAGATAGATCATATACTGGGTCACAAAACAGCCCTTCATAAGTTTACAAGAATTGAAATTATACCATGCATACTTTCAGACCACAATGCTATGAAGCTTGAAATCAACCACAGAAAAAATTCTGGAAAACCTCCAAAAGCATGGAGGTTAAAGAACACCGTACTAACGAATGAGTGGGTCAACCAGGCAATTAGAGAAGAAATTAAAAAATATATGGAAACAAACGAAAATGAAAATACAACAATCCAAACGCTTTGGGACGCAGCGGAGGCAGTCCTGAGAGGAAAATACGTTGCCATCCAGGCCTATATCAACAAACAAGAAAAATCCCAAATACAAAATCTAACAGCACACCTAAAGGAAATAGAAGCAGAAGAGCAAAGGCAGCCTAAACCCAGCAGAAGAAGTGAAATAATAAAGATCAGAGCAGAAATCAACAATATAGAATCTAAAAAAACTGTAGAGAAGATCAACGAAACCAAGAGTTGGTTTTTTGAAAAAATAAACAAAATTGACAAACCTCTAGCCAGGCTTCTCAAAAAGAAAAGGGAGATGACCCAAATAGATAAAATCATGAATGAAAATGGAATTATCACAACCAATCCCTCAGAGATACAAGAAATTATCAGGGAATACTATGAAAAATTATATGCCAACAAATTGGACAACCTGGAAGAAATGGACAAATTCCTGAACACCCACACTCTTCCAAAACTCAATCAGGAGGAAATAGAAAGCTTGAACAGACCCATAACCAGCGAAGAAATTGAATCGGTTATCAAAAATCTCCCAACAAATAAGAGTCCAGGACCAGATGGCTTCCCAGGGGAGTTCTACCAGACGTTTAAAACAGAGATAATACCTATCCTTCTCAAGGTATTCCAAGAAATAGAAAGGGAAGGAAAACTTCCAGACTCATTCTATGAAGCCAGTATTACTTTGATTCCTAAACCAGACAGAGACCCAGTAAAAAAAGAGAACTACAGGCCAATATCCCTGATGAATATGGATGCAAAAATTCTCAATAAGATACTAGCAAATCGAATTCAACAGCATATAAAAAGAATTATTCACCATGATCAAGTGGGATTCATTCCTGGGATGCAGGGCTGGTTCAACATTCGCAAATCAATCAACGTGACACATCACATTAACAAAAAAAAAGAGAAAAACCATATGATCCTGTCAATCGCTGCAGAAAAGGCCTTTGACAAAATCCAGCACCCTTTCTTAATAAAAACCCTTGAGAAAATCGGGATAGAAGGAACATACTTAAAGATCATGAAAGCCACTTATGAAAAGCCCACAGCTAACATCATCCTCAACGGGGAAAAACTGAGAGCTTTTTCCCTGAGATCAGGAACACGACAGGGATGTCCACTCTCACCGCTGTTGTTTAACATAGTGCTGGAAGTTCTAGCATCAGCAATCAGACAACAAAAGGAAATCAAAGGCATCAAAATTGGCAAAGATGAGGTCAACCTTTCGCTTTTTGTAGATGACATGATATTATACATGGAAAATCCGATAGACTCCACCAGAAGTCTGCTAGAACTGATACATGAATTCAACAAAGTTGCAGGATACAAAATCAATGTACAGAAATCAGTTGCATTCTTATACACTAACAATGAAGCAACAGAAAGACAAAAAAAGAAACTGATCCCATTCACAATTGCACCAAGAAGCATAAAATACCTAGGAATAAATCTAACCAAAGATGTAAAGGATCTGTATGCTGAAAACTATAGAAAGCTTATGAAGGTAATTGAAGAAGATTTAAAGAAATGGAAAGACATTCCCTGCTCATGGATTGGAAAAATAAATATTGTCAAAATGTCAATACTACCCAAAGCTATCTACACATTCAATGCAATCCCAATCAAAATTGCACCAGCATTCTTCTCGAAACTAGAACAAGCCATCCTAAAATTCATATGGAACCACAAAAGGCCCCGAATAGCCAAAGGAATTTTGAAGAAGAAGACCAAAGCAGGAGGCATCACAATCCCAGACTTTAGCCTCTACTACAAAGCTGTCATCATCAAGACAGCATGGTATTGGCACAAAAACAGACACAGAGACCAATGGAATAGAATAGAAACCCCAGAACTAGACCCACAAACGTATGGCCAACTCATCTTTGACGAAGCAGGAAAGAACATTCAATGGAAAAAAGACAGTCTCTTTAACAAATGGTGCTGGGAGAACTGGACAGCAACATGCAGAAGGTTGAAACTAGACCACTTTCTCACACCATTCACAAAAATAAACTCAAAATGGATAAAGGACCTGAATGTGAGACAGGAAACCATCAAAACCCTAGAGGAGAAAGCAGGAAAAGACCTCTCTGACCTCAGCCGTAGCAATTTCTTACTTGATACGTCTCCAAAGGCAAGGGAATTAAAAGCAAAAATGAACTACTGGGACCTTATGAAGATAAAAAGCTTCTGCACAGCAAAGGAAACAACCAACAAAACTAAAAGGCAACCAACGGAATGGGAAAAGATATTTGCAAATGACATATCAGACAAAGGGCTAGTATCCAAAATCTATAAAGAGCTCACCAACCTCCACACCCAAAAAACAAATAACCCAGTGAAGAAATGGGCAGAAAACATGAATAGACACTTCTCTAAAGAAGACATCCAGATGGCCAACAGTCACATGAAAAGATGTTCAGCGTCGCTCCTTATCAGGGAAATACAAATCAAAACCACACTCAGGTATCACCTCACGCCAGTCAGAGTGGCCAAAATGAACAAATCAGGATACTATAGATGCTGGCGAGGATGTGGAGAAACGGGAACCCTCTTGCACTGTTGGTGGGAATGCAAATTGGTGCAGCCGCTCTGGAAAGCAGTGTGGAGGTTCCTCAGAAAATTAAAAATAGACCTACCCTATGACCCAGCAGTAACACTGCTAGGAATTTACCCAAGGGATACAGGAGTACTGATGCATAGGGGCACTTGTACCCCACTGTTCAATACAGCACTCTCAACAATAGCCAAATTATGGAAAGAGCCTAAATGTCCATCAACTGATGAATGGATAAAGAAATTGTGGTTTATATACACAATGGAATATTATGTGGAAATGAGAAAAAATGAAATATGGCCTTTTGTAGCAACGTGGATGGAACTGGAGAGTGTGATGCTAAGTGAAATAAGCCATACAGAAAAAGACAGATACCATATGGTTTCACTCTTATGTGGATCCTGAGAAACTTAACAGAAACCCATGGGGGAGGGGAAGGAAAAAAAAAAAAAGAGGTTAGAGTGGGAGAGAGCCAAAGCATAAGAGACTGTTAAAAACTGAGAACAAACTGAGGGTTGATGGGGGGTGGGAGGTCGGAGAGGGTGGGTGATGGGTATTGAGGAGGGCATTTTTTTGGGATGACCAGTGGGTGTTGTATGGAAACCAATTTGACAATAAATTTCATATATATAAAAATAAATAAATAAATAAATAAATAAATAGCATTGCAAGGAAGACATGGGAATTTTACATACATGTATAACATAACCTGTAAATATTTAAAATGAAAACTGATAGAACTACATGGAGAAAGTGACAAATCCATAGTCATAAGTTAATATTTGACACACAGTTCTCAGCAATAAAGCAAATATATGAAAAACGTATTTAAAGTAGGTAAATCATAAACACAATTATCAAACTTGATTAAATTTACATATATAGAATACTTCACCTTGAAAATAAAAAGAAATACAGATTTTTTTTAGCACATGAAATGTATTTTCGTAAGTTAACAATATGGCAGACCATAAAGTAATTCCATTGAAATTCAGATGATTGAAAAATACTATTAGGATGATTTTTAAATAACAATGCAGTTAGATCAGAGATTAGTGTAAAACTGTAACTAGAAAATACCCACAGTGTTAGAAATTGAGATATACTACTATATAAGTGAGTATTAAAAAAAAATCATGATAGAAATGTAAAAAAATATTTAGAATTTAATGACAAAATAATATATAATACATAAAACTTGTCAGATACAACAAAATTATACCTTAAGGTATTTATTATTGTATAGTTATATATTATAATATATATTATCATTGTATCATTACTATTATATATAAACATACACATATTGATATATGATAGATAGATAGATGTTAGATAAATAGTAGTAGAAAAGAAAGAAAGGAGCACTAAGAATATTTTGAAGAAATTAGAAAAACAACTGCAAGATAAACCCCCCAAAACTAGAAGGAAAATAATAATAAACATAAGAGCATAAATAGATAATTACTGAGGTCAAAGGAGAATTATATCAGGAAAATGTGGACTAGGAAGTACTAGAAAAAGGCAGATTAGAAAGCTCTGGAACTCTGTACCTCCACACAGACTTCTAAGACCAACTAGATACTTGATGAAATATCTTTAAAAGATTTCTGGAGAAAGAGTCAAAGATGTACAACAAAATGAATACCTAATCAAGAAACTACCACATTCAAAAATATAGGCAATTTTGTGGCATTTTAACTACTTGTCCCACCACCTTCTGCCAGGAACTGTGTGATTTTGGTTTGGACTACATGGCAAACCAGTTCCCAATTTACTCCCTCAAACCGAAGGAAATAAAGCAGACATCATTTGCAGCATTTTAAGTAATCTAGGGGCTTCCTGAAGAACTGTTCTCTGTTTTGTTTGTGTTGGAGTTCAGGTAAGAATAAGTGGCATATTTCTGAATTCAAGCTGGAAGAAGTGGTAGAAACTAACTGGCACTATTCAGAAAAGCAACACAGAAAAAAGCTCCCATCCATTTCCCCAGCCATATACTTTCCCTGTCCAATGGACAATCAGTTCAGGTCTTATGTATTGCCCTGCATTTAAAGAACACCTTTATCAAATACTTATCTGTCTTTTCTTATAACTCACTATTTATAAGAAAGAAGTGGCGATGTTCTACTGGGATATTGGGTTCTGTAGCATTAGAAATAATTAAAAGTTTGTGTACATTCACAACTTCTAAACAAATGCCTTTCTTCTTCTTTTAAAATTTAGCTCTCCCTCTCTGCTCCCTTCAGACATGGTCACTTGCTCCATATTAAAATTTCAACCACAAATTATGGCAGAATTTTTTTTAATATATGAAATTTATTGTCAAATTGGTTTCCATACAACACCCACTGCTCATCCCAAAAGGTGCCCTCCTCAATACCCATCACCCACCCTCCCCGCCCTCCCACCCCCCATCAACCCTCAGTTTGTTCTCAGTTTTTAACAGTCTCTTATGCTTTGGCTCTCTCCCACTCTAACCTCTTTTTTTTCCTTCCCCTCCCCCATGGGTTTCTGTTAGGTTTCTCAGGATCCACATAAGAGTGAAACCATATGGTATCTGTCTTTCTCTGTATGGCTTATTTCACTTAGCATCACACTCTCCAGTTCCATCCACGTTGCTACAAAAGGCCATATTTCATTTTTTCTCATTTCCACATAATATTCCATTGTGTATATAAACCACAATTTCTTTATCCATTCATCAGTTGATGGACATTTAGGCTCTTTCCATAATTTGGCTATTGTTGAGAGTGCTGCTATAAACATTGGGGTACAAGTGCCCCTATGCATCAGTACTCCTGTATCCCTTGGATAAATTCCTAGCAGTGCTATTGCTGGGTCATAGGGTAGGTCTATTTTTACTTTTCTGAGGAACCTCCACACTGCTTTCCAGAGCGGCTGCACCAATTTGCATTCCCACCAACAGTGCAAGAGGGTTCCCGTTTCTCCACATCCTCTCCAGCATCTATAGTCTCCTGATTTGGCAGAATTTTTTAAACATCTTAAAATACATATGGAATCTTAGGGATCATAAATGATCAGATAGATTTAATAAAGAACAAAATTGGAAAAGCCATACTTCCTGTTATAAAAACGTATAACAAAACTACACAAATCATTAGAAAGGAAGATGACAGCAGAGTAAGAGGACTGTAGGCTCACCTTATCTCATGAATACAGCTAGAGAACTACCAAATCATCCTAAATACTCCAGAAATCAACCTGAAGGCTGGTAAAACAAACTCCACAACTAATGGTAGAGAAGAGGCCACATTGAAGAAAGTAGGAAATGTGGAGACATGGTTTGGGAGAGAAAGAGATTCTGGCCACTGTGGTGGGAAGGGAGCCATAGTCCCAAGAGAGACTAGCATACAGGAGAGTTCATGGAGTAAATGAATTTCCATAGCAATTGGCTTGGAAAGTGAGAAGGGGCCAAGTTTTGTGACTTCTGGTAAATAGTGGAGTTTAATCCTTGGACATCTAAAGGTCAGCTGGCTTGACTCAAAGAGAGTCTGGAGGGCATGCTCTTGGATAGAAAACAGGGCAAACAACTTTTGTACATGCATCATGGAAACAGTTATCTAAGGAGTGCCAGGGGCACTCAGTGGGGAGGTTAAATGCTCATCTCAAAGCATATCCTAAAGAGCAAATCATATCCTAAAGGTATATAATTCATGGAGAAAACCCTCAGGGAACAAAGGAACTGGGAGGCACCATTCCCCTCCACCTCTTCTCAGCATAAACACAGAGTAAAGTGTTGGACTCAGCACAACCCCTACATTTACTACCTAACTTGCTTACACCAAGTACCATCCCCTACTCCTACTGAACCACCCTTCACAGTCAAGCTTGCCTCAGTCTCAGTGCAGCGAAACCACTACCCCTGAAGACCTGCCCAAACCCCCGCCCACATGCATCTCCTGACCAGGTAGTTTTTGAAGGGCCTCAGTTCTAGTGACAGTGGCCACTGATTCAGGTCACAATCAGATCAGAGCACACCTAGTTAATGCACCACACTCAGGCCAGGGACCAAACACTACTCACAACAGGTAAAGAAAGCCTTCGCAGACTATTGGCCTAAAGGATAAAACAGCAAGAACACAATAGCAGAGCACACATAGCACAAACTGGAGACACTGCACAAAACACTGGGCCCTGGGGAACAGGGGACACTGCATGGGAGGGCACTAAGGGACCTCTTCTTCATAATTCCATTCTCTCAAGAACAAGATACATAGATTTTCTAACACAGAGAGGCAGACACAGAGATTTAGACAAAATGAGAAGACATAGAAATTTTTCCTAAATGAAAGAAAAGGACAAAGTCATGGTCATAGATCTAAGCAAAACAGACATAAGTAACATGTATGGCAGAGAATTTAAAGTAATGGTCATAAAGCTACTCACTGGACTTGAGCAAAGAGTAGAAGACATGATTGAGACTCTTAACACAGACATAAGGAATAATGTAGCAGAGATAAAGGGCTCAATAAATGAAATGAGAAACATGCTTAATGGAATGAATAATAGGCTGGAAAAAGCAGAGGAACAGTTAATGACCTAGAAGAAAGAGTAATGGAAAGTAATTAAGCTGAATGAAAGAGAAAAAAAAGAATTATACAAAGTGAGAATCAAATTAGGGAACTCAGTGACTTCATCAAAGGTGAGTAAATTTGCAGTACAGGAGTCCTTGAAGAAGAGAGAGAAAAGAGCAGAAAATTTATCTGAAGAGATAACAGCTGAAAACTTTCCCAGTTTGTGGAAGGAAACAGATCTCTAGATCAAGAAGGCATAGAGAACCCTCAACAAAATCAACAAGAGCAGATCCACACTAAGACATATTATAATTAAATTTGCAAAATATAGTGATAAAGAAAAAAATTTAAAAGCAGAAAGACGAAAGGAGACAGTTATATACAAGGGAAATTCATAAGCATATCAGGGGGATTTTCAGCAGAAACTTTCAAAGCCAGAAGAGAATGGCACGATAGATCCAAAGTGATCATTGGGGGAAATCTGTAGCCAAGAATACTTTATCCAGCAAAGCTATCATTCAGAATAGATGGAGAGATAGAGTTTTTCAGATAAAGAAACATAGAGCAAAAGGGGTTCATGACCACTAAATGATCTCTGCAAGAAATATTAAAGGGAAATCTTTGAGTGGAAAGGAAAATCCAAAAGTGACAGCAAGAATGTAGGAAATACAAAAGCAGTAAAAATGAATATTTTTGTAAAATACCGGCCAAAGGACTCACAAAATAAAATGATGTAAAATATGGCATGATCCACCAAAAATGTGGGGAGGAGAGGAATAAAGAATGGGTTCAAACTTGAAATCAAATTAGTACAGATTTCTGTATACAAAAGATGTTATATACAACCTAATCGTAACCACAAGTCAAAAACCACTAATAAATATGCAAAGAGTGAAGAAAAAGAAATTCAAATATACAAGAAAGAAAGAAAGAAAATATACAAGAAAGAAAATATACAAGAAAATATACAAATATACAAATATACAAGAAAGAAAGAAAAAGACAAGAAAGGATCAGAAAAAATATTTAAAAACAACCACAAAACAGATAATAAAATGGCAATAAATACACACCTATCAATAATTACTTTGAATATAAATGGACTAAATGCTCCAATCAAAAGACATTGTGACAGAATGGATAAGAAAATAAGACCCATCTATATGTTGCTACTAAACAATGAATGAGTCAACCAGGAAATTAAGTAATGTAAAATACATAGAAACAAATAACAATGAAAACAGAAATGTCCAAAATATTTGGAATGCTAATAGGGAAATTTGTAACAATACAGGACTACATCAAGAAGCAAGAATAATCCCAAAGAGGTAAGCTAACTTTAAACTTAAGGTAGCTACAAAAAAAGAAAAAAAAAAAAAACTAAAACCAGCAGAAGGAAGGAAATAATAAAGATCGGAGCAGAAATAAACGACATAGAAACCTAACAGTAATAGTAGAACAGATCAACAAATCCAGGAACTGCTTCTTTGAAAAAATGAACAAAATCGGAGCGCTTGGATGGCTCAGTTGGTTAAGGGTCCAACTTCAGCTCAGGTCATGATCTCATGGTCTGTGAGTTCGAGCCCCGCATTGGGCTCGGTGCTGACAGCTCAGAGCCTGGAGCCTGTTTCAGATTCTGTCTCTCTTGCTCCCTGCCCCTCCCCGCTCATGTTTTGTATTTCTGTCTCCCTCAAAAATAAATAAAAACATTATTTTTTTTAAAAAAGAATAACAAATTTATCAATCTGTAGCCATACTTATCAAAAAGAAAATAAAATTGACCCTAATAAATAAAAACATAAATGAGAGAGGAGAAATAACCAACATCACAGAAATACAAATAAAAGAATATTATGAAAAACTATATGCCAACAAATTGGACAACTTAGAAGAAAAGACTGAATTCCTAGAAACAAATAAACTACCAAAACTGAAACAAGAAGAAATAGAAAATTTAAACAAACCGATAATAAGCAAAGAAATTCAATCAGTAACCAAAAAGCAAAAACAAGCAAATAATCAAACAAACAAAACAAACAAAACAGACAAAATCCCCCAAAGCAAAAGTCCAGGATCAGTGTTCTTCACAGGCGAATTCTACTAAACATTTAAAGAAAAGTTAATACCTATTCTTCTCAAATTATTCCAAAAAATAGAAAAAGAAGGAAAACTTCCAAATTCATTCTGAGACCAGCATTTCCCTGATACCAAAACCAGATAAGGATACCACTGAAAGAGAGGACAGGCCAGTATCCCTGATGAATATCGAGACGAAAATTCTCAACAAAATCATAACAACCTAAATTCAACAATATATATATTTTTAAAAAACTGTTCACAATGATCAAGTGGAATTTATTCCTGGGCTGCAGGGTGGTTCAATATTTACAAATCAATCAGTATGATACATCACATCAATAAGAGAAGGGATAGGAAACATATGATTATTTCAAATGATGCAGAAAAAGCATTTAACAACAACATCCATTCATTATAAAAACCCTCAACAAAGTAGTTTTGAAGGAACATACCTTAGCATAATAAAGGCCATTATGAAAAACCTACAGCTAACATCCTACTTCATGGAAAAACAAAAGGATGTCCACTCTCACTACTTTCATTCAACATCATACTGGAAGTCCTAGCAAAAGCAATCAGACAATAAAAAAAAAAAAGGAGATAAAAGGCATCTAAATTGGCAAGAAAGAAGTCAAATTTTCACTATTTGGAAATGACATGATACTGTATTTAGAAAACCTGAAAGACTCCACTGAAAAACTCCTAGAACTGATAAAAAAAAATAATCAGTAAAGTCTCAGGATATAAAATCAGTATACAGAAATCAATATACACAAATCAATTGGATATATATATATATATATATATATATATATAAAATAAAGCAGAATAAAATGAAATTAAGAAAATGATTCCAAATAGTAAGATACCTAGATGTAAACCTAACCAACACGATGAAATATATGTACTCTGAAAATGATAAAACACTTATGGAAAAAATTGAAAATAACACAAAGAAATGCAATGACATTCCATTGTCATAGATTGTAAGAACAAATATTGTTAAAATGTCTATATTGTCAAAAGTAATCTACACGTTTATTGCAATCCATGTCAATATACCACCAGGATTTTTCACAGAACTAGAAAAAACAATCCTAAAATTTGTATGGAACCAGAAAAGACCTCTGATGTCCAAAGGAATCTTGAAAAAGAAAATCAAAGATGGAAGGATCACAATTCTGGACTTCAAGTTGTATTGCAAAGCTATAGTAATCAAAACAGTACAGTACTGGCACAAAAATATACACATAGATCAATGGGAGAAAATAGGAAACCCAGAAATGAACCGACAATTATATGGTCAATTAATCTCTAATAGAGCAAGAAAGTATATTGAATGGGAAAAAGACAGTATTTTCAATAAATGGCATTGGGGAAACAGGTCAGCAACATGGAAAAAATGAAACTGTACCATTTTCTGACATCATAGAGAAAAATAAACTCAAAATGGATTAAAGACCTAAATGTGAGACATGAAGCCATAAAAATCCCAGAAAAGAGTACAAGCAGTAACTTCCTTGACACTGGCCATAGCAAATTTGTTTTGATAGGTCTCCTAAGGAAGGGAAACAAAAGCAAAAATAAATTATTGGGACTACATCAAAATAAAAAGTTTCTGCACAGCAAATGAAACAATGAACAAAACTGAAAAACAGCCTAAGGAATGAGAGAAGATATTTACAAATAATAGGGGATGTATCCAAAATATATAAAGAACTTATAAAACTCAGCACCCAAAAACCAAATAGTCCAATTAGAAAATGGGCAGAAGAAATGAATGGACATTTCTCCAAAATAGACATACAGATGGCCAACAGGCACATGAAAAGATGCTCATCATCACTTACCATGTTGAAAATGTAGATCAAAACTACAATGAGGGACACCTAGGTGGCTCAATCAGTTAAGTGTCTGACTCTTGATCTCAGCTCAGGTCATGATCTCATGTTTGTGAGATCTAGTTCCATCCACATTGGGCTCTGTGCTGGCAGGGTGGAGCTTACTTGGGACTCTCTCTCTCTATTTCTCTTTCTGCCTCTCACCCTGCTTGCACTCTTTCTGTCTCTCAAAATAAGCAAACAAACCAATAAATAAACAAACTTAAAAAGAAACTACAATGAGATATCACTTCACATCTGTCCCAAAGTCTGAAATCAACGACATTAAGAAACAAGTGCCGGCAAGGATGTAGAGACAGGGGAAACCTCTTACCATGTTGGTGGGAATGCAAACTGGTGCAGCCACTGTGAAAAACAATATGGAGATTCCTCAAAAAGTTAAAAATAGAACTATCCCATGATTCAGTAATGGTGGTACTGGGCATTTCCCCAAAGAATATAAAAGCACTAATTCAGAAGTGTACATGCACCCCTATATTTATAGCAGCATTATTTACAATTGCCACAATGTGGAAGCAGCCCAAATGTCCATCAATTGATGAATGAGTAAAGGAGATATGTGAGTGTATATGTATACATATATACAAACAATATTCTTCAGCCATAAACCAGCATGAAATTTTGACATTTGCATTGATATTGATGGAAGTAGAGAGTATAATGCTAAGTGAAACAAGTCAGTCAGAGAAAGACAAATAGGATATGATTTCTTTCATATGTAGAATATAAGAAACAAAACAAATAAGCAAAGTGGGGTAAAAAAGGGAGAGAGAGAGAGATCAAAAAGCAGTCTCTTAATTATAAAGAACAAACTGATGGTTACTCAAGGGGAGGGTTTGTGGGGATGGGTTAAATAGTTGATGGCGATTCATGAGTGCAATTGTGATGACCACTGGATGCTATATGAAGTGTTGAATCAGTATATTGTACACCTGAAATTAACATAATACTGTATGTTAACTAAATGGAATTAAAATAAAAACTTCAAAATTAAAAAAAATAATAAAATTTGAGGAAAACTAAAAATTGGAAAACAAAAAGTCAGATAACTTTATGCTGGCTTATACTTTTACATTTTTTAATCTTAGATTTTCCTACATAATTGATATATATACATATATATGATTTGCTATATTGATGTTGTATATTTTATTCATTTTTATAATATAACTGCTTTCATAATAATATATATATTTTTTGTGTTAAAATATGCATAACATATTTATGATTTTAATCATTTTTAAAGTGTACACTTCAGTAGAATTAAGTACATTCACATTGTAGTATAACCATCCTCATTATCTACTCCAGAATATTTTCATCAACCAGACCTGAAATTCCGTACCCATTAACAATGGCTTTCCATTCTTTCCCATCCTCAGCCCCTGGTAACGATTATTTTGATTTCTGTCTTTATGAATTTGACTATTCTAGCTACCTCATATAAATAGAATCATACAATATTTGTTTTTTTGTGTGTCTTTTTTCTTTCATTCAGCATGCTTTCAAGATTCATTCATGTTGTAGCATGTATCAGAATTTTACTCCTTTTTACACCTGAACAATTCTTTATTGCATGTACATACCACTTTTTTATCCATTTATTGCTGGATTGCTTCCATCTTTGGCTATTGAATATTATATGTATATAAACATTGGTATATAAATACCTGTTCAAGACCCAGCTTTCAGTTGTTTTGGGTATATACCAAGAAATGAAATTGCTGGATCATTATGGTAATTTAATGTTTAATTTTTTGAGGAACTGCCGTATTTTCTACAGTGACTGCACCATTTTACATACCTACCAGCAATTCACAAGGGTTTTAATTTCTCCACATTTGTGCTAATTCTTGGTACATTTGTTTATTTTATTTTACTTTACTTTACTTTACTTTACTTTACTTTTATTTTATTTTATTTTATATATATATATATGTATATATATATATATATATTTTTTTTTTTTTTTTGGTGATAGCCATCATAATGAGGTGCAGTGGCATCTCCTGGTGGTTTTGATTTACATTGCTCCACTGATTATTGATGTTGAGAATTTTTGCTTGTGTTTATTTGTCATTTGCATATCTTCTTTACACAAATGTGTATTCAAGTCATTTGCCAATTTTTTAACTGGATTTTTTTCTTATTAAGCTATAAGGGTTCCGTATATGTTCTGGATATTAATTACATGTCAGGTATCTGATTTGTGAATATTTTCTTCCATTCTGTGGATTGCTTTCTCATTCTGTTGATACTAGTCTTTTTGTTAATGATTATCCTTTTATTATTTGAAGAAATAATACTAATTTTTTATGTTTTTGGATTATTAAAGTTATTTTTAATTTCTAAATATAATTTATTATCAAATTGGTCTTTGATGCATAAAAATTTAATTTTGATGAAATCCAATGTATGTATATTATGTAATCTGTATTTTTGGTGTCACAGACAAGAATACATAGGCAAATACAGTATCATGGAGTTTTTTCCCTAAATTTTCTTCTAAATGTATTATAATATTAGCTGAAAGTTTCCCCTTTGATCCATTATCAATAATTTTTGTATATAGTGTAAGGCAATGGTCAAACTCTTTTACATGTGGATATTCAGTTTTCCTAGCACAATTTATTGAAGAGACTGCTTTTCCCTGTTGAATTGTCTTGGAACCCTTGTTGTTGAAAATCATAAAACCATATATGTTAGGGTTTGTTTCTGGACACTCTATTCTCTTCCATCAGTATATACAAATATATATGTCTCTATGCCAGTAGTGCATTGTTTTGATTAATGTAGCTTCATAGTTAAGTTTTGAAATCAGGAGGTGTGAGTCCTTCAACTTTGCTATTATTTTCAAGATTTATTGGCTATTTGGGGTTTCTTGATATTCCATATGAATTTTAGGATGGATTTTCTATTTCTATAGAAAAATAGTTGAGAGATTGATAAGGATTGCATTGAATCTGTAGATAATTCTCGTAGTATTGATATCTTGATTATATTAAATCTTCCATTTGATGAATACAAGATGACCTTATATTTGTGATCTTTAATATTTTTCAGCAATGTTTTATAGTTTTCAGGGTACTAATATCACTCTTCTTTGGCTAAGTTTATTCCTCACTATTTTATTCTTTTACAAGTTTTGTAAATTTTTCTAATTTTATTTTCAGATTATTCTGTCTTAGCACATAGAAGAATAACTGCTTTTTTTTTAATTAAAGAAAAAAATTATCTTCTCATAGTTCTGTGGCAGGTAACTCCAAGATCAAGAATCTGGCCAGTTATTTCTGGTAAGATCTCTCTTTCTGTGTTTTAAGTGGCCATCATATGACTGTATGTTCACACGAACATTTATGCATGTGGGGAAAAAAAGACAGGATTCTCGTGTGTCTCTTTTATAAAGATATTAATCTATCATATCATGGTCCTATCCTTATGACCTCATGTACTCTAATCATTTATTTAAAAGATTTTATCTCCAATAGAGTCACATAATGGTTTAAGGTCTCAACATGAATTTTGAGAACAAGTAATCTGCCCATAACAACCACAAACTCTGATTGTCATAAGAAAGAATATTAGAGAATGAAAAATTAAAAGCAAAATAAAATACTATATTTTTCTTAACCTTAATTGATCTAATGTATTTGTTTGATGTATCAGTTTGTTGAAAATAATCATAGCAACAGTGTATTTAGTGATTACATCTTAGAGATAAGTGAAATGTGTGACAGTAATATTATAAGGTATGTTAAGAGAGGAGAATAAATTAAGTGATATTGAATGGGACCATATTAATAGAGAGAAGGCAAAAATATTGGAAGAGAAAAAAAGATAACTTAATCTGATATTAATGCGACCAAACCACATTTCCTTTTTTTTTCCCCTATGGTGTCTTTATCTATTTACTTTTAACTTATTTTTGTCTTTATGTTTAAAGTGTATTCCCTAAACGCAGCACTGAATTGAGCCTTCCTTGTTTAAGTTTTCAGAGAATGTCTATCTTACACTACCACAGTGTAAGATGGGTTTACATTTAAATTAATTGTAGGGGCGCGTGGGTGTCTCAGTCAATTAAGCATCTGACTATTGATTTCAGCTCAGGTCATGATCTCACATTTCATGAGATTGAGTCCCTTGTGTGCCGTGAGAACGGAGCCTTCTTGAGATTCTCTCTGTCTCTGTCTCTGTCTCTGTCTCTCTCTCTTTCTCCCTTCCCTCCCCCAATCCCTCAAAATAAATAAACATTTAAAAATAAATTAATTGTAATTTTTGACCTGTTAGGTTTATTTATATCAAATTACTATTTTTGTCCCATGTATTCATTGATACTCATTTCCCCTGTGTCAGACTTTATTTGAATTGATTAAATATATTTTATATTGTGTTTTAACTGTAATTCTTTGCTTTATAATGTTGGTTGTTACTTTAAGATTTACAGTTTACATGTTTAGCTTATTTCAGTTTACCTTCAGTTGATGCTTAACCAATTCACATATAGTATGAAGAACTTATAATAGTATAATTCCATTTCTCTCCTCCTACTACCATTTGGGTTATTTTTGTCAGAAGTTTCATTGATAGATATGTTGAAGTGCAACTTATTTTTGCTTGCTGATTTTGTGTCCTTCCAGGTGGATGGATTTGTTTATTAGTATTGTGTTTTGTGGAAACTTTAGGGTTGTTTTTTACATGTAATACCATGTCATTTGGAAACAGATGATTTTACTTCTTTCTTTCCAATTTGGATGACTTTTATTTATATCCTTTGCCTAACTTTTCTAGCTGGAACTTCCAAAATTATGTGGAGTAGAAGGGAAAAATATGTGGGCCCTTGTCTAATACTTGAGCTTAGGAGAGAGGCTTTTAGCCTTTCACAATTGAGTCTGATGTTAACTGTGGGTTTTTCATATATGCCCTTTATTACATTTGAGACAGTTTCCTTCTATTATAGTTTTTTGGGTGTTTTTATCATTAAATAATTTTGAATTTTATCTACTACTCTTTCTGATTAATTTTATATAATCATTGTTTTCTTTCCCCTCTTAACTTCTGACAATGTGATATGTTATGTTGATTTTGGCATGTTGAAACAAACTTACATTCCAGGAATAAATCCAACTTGATCATGGTGTTTAATCTTTTTAATATTCTGTTGAATTAATTTCCCCAGTATTTTGTTGAAGAATTTTACATCAATATTCATAATGGATTTGGTCTGTAGATTTCTGTTCTTGTAGTACTTTTGTCTATGTGTAGTATCAGATTAATCCAACTTCATAAAATGAGTGGGGAAGGGTTTCCTCCTCTTCCATTTTTGGAGGAGTTTGAAGAGGATTTATGTTAATTCTTTAACAGTAATTCATTAGTGAAATCATCTAGTCCTGGGCTTTTCTTGCTTGTCAGGTTTTTAATTACAAAGTTATTCTCCTTAATAGTTATTGTTGTATGTAAATTTTCATTGTCTTTATGATTCACTTTTTTATAGTGAAAAATTTATATTTAGATTTAGCCAGCTGGACTCAATTTACATGACCCCAATTTTGTTGGCAACATCCAAAGTATCAAAGTCAAGAGCCAGTAAAACATATGCCTTTTTTTTTAACGTTTATTTATTTTTGGGACAGAGAGAGACAGAGCATGAATGGGGGAGGGGCAGAGAGAGAGGGAGACACAGAATTGGAAACAGGCTCCAGGCTCTGAGCCATCAGCCCAGAGCCTGACGCGGGGCTCGAACTCACGGACCGCGAGATCGTGACCTGGCTGAAGTCGGACGCTTAACCGACTGCGCCACCCAGGCGCCCCAACATATGCCTTTTTATCTCCTTTGTGACTGATCACGGTGTTGACCTTGGCCATGTCAATGTCATAGAACTTCTTCACAGCCTCCTTGATTTGGTTCTTATTGGTCTTGACATCCACGATGAACACAAGTGTGTTTCTATCTTCTGGTTTTTTTATTGCTAACTCAGTAGTCAAGGCGAACTTGATGATGGCATGATGGTTAAATTTGCTTCTCCTGGGGTCACCTTTTTGAGGATATTTGGGCCGTCTTTGGCGACACAGTGTCTTGTACCATGGGAATGTAGGTGATGTGTCAATCTTCTATTTTTGTTACTGTGGATGCTTTTCAGCACCACTTTCTTGGCCTTAAAAGCTTTGGCTTTGGTTTTGGGAGGAGCAAGGGCTTCCTTCTACACCTTTGGCACTATCTTCATAAAAGAATGATTCACTTTTTCTAGGAATGTGTGTGCTTCTAGGAATTGTGCTTCCAGGAATTTGTGTATTTCATCTAGATTATCCAATTTTTTAGTACACTATTACTCAAAGAACTTCCTTATAATCCTTTCTATTTCACTAAATTTCATACTAATATCTTTACTTTTATTTATGGTTTATAAACTTGAATCTTCTCTCTTTTCATGAATCCAGCTAAAGATTTATTCATTTAATTGATCATTTCTAAAAAAAACAACTTTTAGTTTCATATTTTTCTCTATTTTTTCTAATATTTATTTTATTTATCTTTATTCTAATTGTTTTAAATTTCTTTACATCAGATAACTTTAGGTTTAGTTTATTCTTTTTTCAGTTGCTTAAGTTGTAAAGTTGGATAATTATTTTGTTGTAAAGTTGGATAATTGATTTGAGATATATTTTCTTTTTTATATATGTGTTTATACTCATAAGTGTTCCTTCTAGTACTGTTTTCACTGCACCCATGATAATTATATGTCACTGCACTAGGCATGGGAAGCCCAAATTAAACACTATTTCTGGGTTTTTCTCTGAGGGTGTTTAAAGATTAGCATTTGAATCAATGGAGTCAGTAAAGTAGATTGTTCTTCCCAATGTGAGCAGTCATCATCCAGTGTTGAGGGCCTGAACTGGATAAAAAACAGAGGAAGGAGAAATTTACTCTTTGATTCCTGTATGCTTGAGCTAAGACAGCAATCTTTCTTGCCCCTATCTCTCCTGGTTCTCAGGCCTACAGATCCAAACTAGAATATGTTATCAACTCCCTTACTTCCTGGGCCTTCTGAGACTTAAATATGCTACTGGCTTTTCTAGATCTCAGGCTTGCATATGCCAGATCAAGAGATTTCTTAGCCTCCACAATTGCATGATCCAATTTCCTTATAATAAATATTTTATTATATATAGGCATCTTATTGGTTCTATACTCTAGGCAACCTTTATACAACATTCATGTAGTTTTAAAATATTGTGTTTTAATTTCAATTGTCTGAAGGTATTTTCTAGTTTTTTGGTGGTTTATTCTTTATTATTGTTAAGTGTGTGTTGTTCACTTTCTATATTTTTGTGCATTTTTCAGTTATCCTTTGTTATTGATTTAAATACTCTTTCAATTGGTATCAGAAAAGATAATTTTAATATTTAAATATTTTTTTAAATATTAACACTGGTGTTTGGTCTTAAAATATGGTATAAACTGAAGAATTATTAATGTTCAGGTAAGAAAAAAATGTGTATTCTGTTCTTGTTGGTTGAAGTGTTCTCTATATATTCATGCCAAATTGACTTTTAGTGTTGTTGAATCTTCTACTTATTGTTCTTCTGATTGTGTTATCTGTTATTTAAAGCATGATGTTGAAGTCTATGAGTTTTATTGTAGACCTGTCTATTTCTCCTTTAAATTCTGTCAATATTTACTTCTTATACTTTGGAGCTCTAATGTTTGGTGTATATATGCTTATTATTGTTCTATCTTCTTCATGTTGACATTTAATGAAAGCATAATGTCCATCTTTCTCTCTTGTAGAATTTTTTTACTTAAAACTACTTTTCTAATACTAATATGGCCACCGCTATACTTTTTTGCATAGAATATTTATTTCTATATCTATTTCTATTTGCACAGAATATCTTTTTCCTTCCTTTCACATTCAACATATTTGTGTCTTTAGATGCATAGTGTATCTTCTGTAGACAGGATAGGGTTGTTTCATTTTTTTAAAAAAATCTGCAAATTTCTATCTTTTGATTGTAAAATTTAGTTATTTCACATTCAAATAAATTAATAAGGGAAGACTTACTTTTGCCATCTACTTACTTGCATTTTGTAGCTCTTAGATTTTTTCCACCCTTAATTTCTTCCATTACTCTGTGTGTGTGTGTGTGTCTGTGTGTGTGTGTGTGTGTGTGTGTGTGTGTGTGTGTGTCTTTGAATTTTGTGGTAACACACTTTGATGCTCTTGCAATTTCATTTAAGCTCTACTCCATAGATGTCTTCTTTGTGAATACCATAGCGATTACATTTAAAATCCTAAAGTAACATCAGGTTAATTTGGGTTGATATCAACTTAACTTCAATTGCATACAAAACTTCTATCCCTCCACTGTTTTGTACCACTGCCACTATGTTATTGATGTAAACAAATTGTGTATTCATACATTGTGTATCCATTAATGGATTTATAAAACATTTTATTATTTTTCTTTTAAATCCTGTAGAAAATAAAATGTGGAGTTAGAAAACAATTTAAGTAATACTGTTTTTTTTTTTTATCTGCTTCAACCTATGACCGTTATATGTTCTCTGGCTCTGAGTGACTGTCTAGTGTACTTTTTTTTCAATATCTGAAATTTATTGTCAAATTGGTTTCCATACAATACCCAGTGCTCATCCCAACAGGGGCCCTCCTCAATACCCATCACCAACCCTCCCCAACCTCCCACCCCCCATCAACCCTCAGTTTCTTCTCAGTTTTTAAGAGTCTCTTATGCTTTGGCTCTCTCCCATTCTAACTTCTTTTTTTGTCATTCCCCTCCCCCATGGGTTTCTGTTAAGTTTCTCAGGATCCACATAAGAGTGAAACCATATGGTATCTGTCTTTCTCTGGATGGCTTATTTCACTTAGCATAACACTCTCCAGTTCCATCCATGTTGCTACAAAGGGCCACATTTCATTCTTTCTCATTGCCACGTAGTACTCCATTGTGTATATAAACCACAATTTCTTTATCCATTCATCAGTTGATGGACATTTAGGCTCTTTCCATAATTTGGCTATTGTTGAGAGTGCTGCAATAAACATCGGGGTACAAGTGCCCCTATGCATCAGCACTCCTGTATCCCTTGGGTAAATTCCTAGCAGTCCTACTGCTGGGCCATAGGGTAGGTCTATTTTTAATTTTTTGATGAACCTCCACACTGCTTTCCAGAGCAGCTGCACCAATTTGCATTCCCACCAACAGTGCAAGAGGGTTCCCGTTTCTCCACATCCTCTCCAGCATCTTTAGTCTCCTGATTTGTTCATTTTGGCCACTCTGACTGGCGTGAGGTGATATCTGAGTGTGGTTTTGATTTGTATTTCCCTGATAAGGAGCGACGTTGAGCATCTTTTCATGTGCCTGTTGGCCATCCGGATGTCTTCTTTAGAGAAGGGTCTATTCATGTTTTCTGCCCATTTCTTCACTGGGTTATTTGTTTTTCGGGTGTGGAGTTTGGTGAGCTCTTTATAGATTTTGGAGACTAGCCCTTTGTCCAATGTGTCATTTGCAAATATCTTTTCCCATTCTGTCGGTTGCCTTTTAGTTTTGTTGGTTGTTTCCTTTGCTGTGCAGAAGCTTTTTATCTTCATGAGGTCCCAATAGTTCATTTTTGCTTTTAATTCCCTTGCCTTTGGGGATGTGTCGAGTAAGAGATTGCTACGGCTGAGGTCAGAAAGGTCTTTTCCAGCTTCCTCCTCTAGGGTTTTGATGGTTTCCTGTCTCACATTCAGGTCCTTTATCCATTTGGAGTTAATTTTTGTGAATGGTGTGAGAAAGTGGTCTAGTTTCAACCTTCTGCATGTTGCTGTCCAGTTCTCCCAGCACCATTTGTTAAAGAGACTGTCTTTTTTCCATTGCATATTCTTTCCTGCTTCGTCAAAGATGAGTTGGCCATACGTTTGTGGGTCTAGTTCTGGGGTTTCTATTCTATTCCATTGGTCTATGTGTCTGTTTTGGTGCCAATACCATGCTGTCTTGATGATGACAGCTTTGTAGTAGAGGCTAAAGTCTGGGATTGTGATGCCTCCTGCTTTGGTCGTCTTCAAAATTACTTTGGCTATTCGGGGACTTTTGTGGTTCCATATGAATTTTAAGATTGCTTGTTCTAGCTTTGAGAAGAATGCTGGTGCAATTTTGATTGGGATTGCATTGAATGTGTAGATAGCTTTGGGTAGTATTGACATTTTGACAATATTTATTCTTCCAATTCATTAGCATGGAATGTTTTTCCATTTCTTTATATCTTCTTCAATTTCCTGCATAAGCTTTGTATAATTTTCAGCATACAGATCTTTTACATCTTTGGTTAGATTTATTCCTAGGTATTTCATGGTTCTTGGTGCAATTGTGAATGGGATCACTTTCTTTATTTGTCTTTCTGTTGCTTCATTGTTAGTGTATAAGAATGCAACTGATTCCTGTACATCCATTTTGTATCCTGCAACTGTGCTGAATTCATGTATCAGTTCTAGCAGACTTCTGGTGGAGTCTATCGGATTTTCCATGTATAATATCATGTCATCTGCAAAAAGAGAAAGCTTGACTTCATCTTTGCCAATTTTGATGCCTTTGATTTCCTTTTGTTGTCTGACTGCTGATGCTAGAACTTCCAACACTATGTTAAACAACAGCGGTGAGAGTGGACATCCCTGTCGTATTCCTGGTCTCAGGAAAAAAGCTCTCAGTTTTCCCCTATTATGGATGATGTTAGCTGTGGGCTTTTCATAAATGGCTTTTATGATGTGTAAGTATGTTCCTTCTATCCCAACTTTCTCGAGGGTTTTTATTAAGAAAGGGTGCTGGATTTTGTCAAAGGCCTTTTCTGCATCGATTGACAGGATCATATGTTTCTTTTCTTTTATTAATGTGATGTATCATGTTGATTGATTTGCAAATGTTGAACCAGCCCTGCATCCCAGGAATGAATCCCACTTGATCATGGTGAATAATTCTTTTTAAATGCTGTTGCATTTGATTTGCTAGTATCTTATTGAGAATTTTTGCATCCATATTCATCAGGGATATTGGCCTATAGTTCTCTTTTTTTACTGGGTATCTGTCTGGTTTAGGAAGCAAAGTAATGCTGGCTTCATAGCATGAGTCTGGAAGTTTCCCTTCCCTTTCTATTTTTTGGAATAGCTTGAGAAAGATAGGTATTATCTCTGCTTTAAATGTCTGGTAGCATTCCCCTGGGAAGCCATCTGGTCCTGGACTCTTATTTGTTGGGAAATTTTTGATAACTGATTCAATTTCTTCGCTGGTTATGAGTCTGTTCAAGTTTTCTATTTTTTCCTGTTTGAGTTTGGAAGAGTGTGGGTGTTTAGGAATTTGTCCATTTCTTCCAGGTTGTCCTATTTGTTGGCATATAATTTTTCATAGTATTCCCTGATAATTGCTTGTATTTATAAGGGATTGGTTGTAAGAATTCCATTTTCATTCACGATTTTATCTACTTTGTTCAAATACCTTTTTTTTTGAGAAGCTTGGCTAGAGGTTTATCAGTTTTGTTTACTTTTTTCAAAAAACCAATTCTTCATTTCATTGATCTGCTCTACAGTTTTTTTTAGATTCTATATTTTTTTTTCTGCTCTGATCCTTGTCATTTCTCTCCTTCTGCTGTTTGGGGTGTCTTTGCTGTTCTGCTTCTATTTCCTTTAGATGTTCTGTTAAATTTTGTATTTGGGATATTTCTTGTTTCTTGAGATAGGCCTGGAATGCAACGTATTTTCCTCTCAGGACTGCCTTCACTGCATCCCAAAGCGTTTGGATTGTTGTATTTTCATTTTCATTTGTTTCCATTTATTGTTTAGTCTCTTCTCTAAGTGCCTGGTTGATCCATTCATTCTTTATTAGGGTGTTCTTTAACCTCCATGCTTTTGGAGATTTTCCAGACTTTTTCTTGTGGTTGTTTTCAAGCTTCATAGCATTGTGGTCTGAAAGTATGCATGGTATGATTTCAATTCTTGTATACTTATGAAGGGCTGTTTTGTGACCCAGTATGTGATCTATATTGGAGAAGGTTCCATGTGCACTCGAGAAGAAAATATATTCTGTTGCTTGGGATGCAGAGTTCTAAATATATCTGTCTAGTCCATCTGATGCAGTGTATCATTCAGGGCCCTTGTTTCTTTATTGATCCTGTGTCTAGATGATGTATCCAATGTTATAAGTGGAGTACTAAAGTCCCCTGCAATTACCACATTCTAATCAATAAGGTTGCTTGTGTGTGTGAGTAATTGTTTTATATATTTGGGGGATCCTCTATTCGGCGCATAGACATTTATAATTGTTAGCTCTTCCTGATTGATAGACCATGTAATTATTATATAATGTCCTTCTTAATCTTTTGACACAGCCTTTAATTTAAAGTCTAGTTTGTCTGATATATGGATGGCTACTCCAGCATTCTTTTAACTTCCAGTAGCATGATAGATATTTCACCATCCCCTCACTTTCAATCTGAAGGTGTCCTCAGGTCTAAAATGAGTCTCTTGTAGACATCAAATAGATGGGTCTTGTTTCTTTACCCATTCTGATCCCCTATCTTTTGGTTGGTGCATTTAGTCCATTTACATTCAGTGTTATTCTAGAAAGATATGGGTTTAGAGTCATTGTGATGTCTGTTGGTTTCACGCTTGCAGTGATATCTCTGGGACTTTGTCTCACAGGATCCCCCTTAGGATCTCTTGTAGGGCTGGTTTAGTGGTGACGAATTCCTTCAGTTTTTGTTTGTTTGGGAAGACCTTTATCTCTCCTTCTCTTCTAAATGACAGACTTGCTGGATAAAGGATTCCCGGCTGCATTTTTTTTCTGTTCATCACATTGAAGATTTCCTGCCATTCCTTTCTGGCCTGCCATGTTTCAGTAGACAAGTCCATCAGTCTTATCAGTCTCTCTTTATATGTCACAGCACGTTTATCCCTAGCTGCTCTCAGAATTCTCTCTTTATCCTTGTATTTTGCCAGTTTCCCTATGATATGTCGTGCAGAAGATCGATTCATGTTACGTCTGAAGGGAGTTCTCTGTGCCTCTTGGATTTCAGTGCCTTTTTCCTTCCCCGGTTCAGGGAAGTTCTCAGCTCTGATTTCTTCAAGTACACCTTCAGCACCTTTCCTTCTCTCTTCCTCTTCTGGAATCCCAATTATGTGTATACTATTTCGTTTAATTCTGTCTCTTAATTTTCTCCCCTCATACTCCTGGATTTTTTTATCTCTCTTTTTCTCAGCTTCTTCTTTTTCCATTATTTTATCTTCTAATTCACCTATTCTCTCCTCTGCCTCTTCATTCCGAGCTGTGGTCACCTCCATTTTATTTTGCAGCTCATTTATAGCATTTTTTTAGCTCCTCATGACTTTCTTTTTTTCCCTTGATCCCTGTAGTAATAGAGTATCTGCTGTTCTCTATACTTTTTTTCAAGCCTAGCGATTAATTTTATAACTATTATTTTAAATTCATTTTCTGCTATATTGCTTCAATCGTTTTTGATCAGTTCATTAGCTGTCACTACTTCCTGGAGTTTCTTTTGAGGAGAATGCTTCTGTTTCATCATTTTGGATAGTCCCTGGAGTGGTACAGAACTTCAGGGCTCTTCCTCTGTGCTTTCTGGAGTAACTTCCGTTGGTAGGTGGGGCCGCAGTCAGACCAGCTGTCTGCCCCCAGCCCACTTCTGGGAACACAGTCAGACTGGTGTGTACCTTATCTTCCCCTCTCCCAGGGGCAGGACTCACTGTGGAGTCATGTGGCCTGTCTGGGCTACTTGCACACTGCCAGGCTTGTGGTGCTGATTCGATGGCATCTGGTGTCTTAGCGGGGGTGGATCTGCAAGGTGCACAGGGGCGGGAGGGGTAGGCTCAGCTCACTTTGCCTTCAGTTGTCCACTTCTGGAGGAGCCCTGTGGCACAGGGAGGGAGGCAGACCTGTCGGAGGGATGAATCCGCAGAAGCACAGCATTGGGCGTTTGCGGTGAAAGCAAGTTCGTGTCGGGTTCCCTTTGGGATTTTGTCTGGGGGATGGGCAAGGGAGATGGGGCTTCCCAGCGCCTTTGTTCCTCCGCCAAGCTGAGCTCTGTCCTCCAGGGCTCAACAACTGTCCCTTTTGTTGTCCTTTAGCCCTTCTGCTCTCTGCTCTCCAAGCAGAGCTATTGACTTATAATATTTCAGATGTTAAGTCCCACTGGCTGTCAGAACACACTCTGTCTGGCCCCTCCACTTTTGCAAGCCAGACTCGGGGGCTCTGTCTTGCCAGGTGGACTGACTGCCCCTCTACTTCCCTGGCTCCCTCCTGACAGTCCATGTAGCTAGCACCACCTCTCCACCCTTCCTACCCTCTTCTGTGGGCCTCTCATCTATGCTTGGCTCTGGAGAGTCCCTTCTGCTATCTTCTGGCGGTTTTCTGGGTATATTAGGCAGATGTGGGTGGAATCTAAGTGATCAGCAGGACGCAGTGAGCCCAGCCTCCTATGTATTTTGATTGGAGTGTTTAGTCCATTTACATTTAAAGCTATTATAGATGGGTATGTAATAGTGGCATTTTTAACTTGTTTTGTTGTTTTTGTTTCTGGAGATTTTCTCTGAACCTTTCCTATCTTTGTCATTTTGGTCTCTCCTTTTCACTCTAGGTGGACACTTTAAAATATCTTGCACAGCTGGTTTAGTGGTTATGGACTCCTTTATTTTTTATTTGTCTGGGAAACTCTTTATTTCTCCATCTATTCTAAATGATAGTCTTGTTGGATAGAGTATTCCTTGCTGCAGATTTTCCCCATTTAGCATCTGAATATACCATGCCATTCTCTTTCCTTTGCCCATTTTTCATTAGATTTTTTGTTTGTTTTTGCTATTGAATGATATGATTTCTCTCCCTCTGTCTCTTTCTCTCTCTCTCCCCCCCCCCTATTTCTCTGTACACACACACACACATACACACACACACACAAGTTATTTAACCTTTTTTTCGGTATCTGATTTGCAAATATTATCTTTCACTCAGTAGTTTTCTTTTCTGTTTTATTGTTTCTTTTGTTGTGCAGAAGGTTTTTAGTTTGATATATTCTCTTTTATTGATTTTTTTAATTGTCTGTGTTTTTGGTATCATATCTAAAACAAATTTTTACCAAGACCAATGCCAAGGTTTTTTACTCCCTGCTGTATTTTGTTTTATGATTTTAAGTCTTATTTTAAGTCTTTAATCCATATGAGGCTAATTTTTTTCCATTTAATTTTTAAAATTTTTTTAAAATTTTATTTTTTAATTATTTTATTTATTTTTAATATAATTTATTGTCAAATTGGCTAACATACAGTGTGTAAAGTGCGGTCGTGGTTTTTGGGGTAGATTCTCATGGTTAATTGCTTACATACAACACCCAGTGCTCATCCCAACATGTGCCCTCCTTAATGCCTCTTTTCCCTCTCTCCCATTTTCCCCTGTCCCCTACCCCTACCATCCCATCAACCCTCAGATTGTTCTCTGTATTTAAGAGTCTTATGGTTTGCCTCCCTCCCTCTCTGTAACTATTTTTTTCTTCTTCCCTTACCCCATGGTCTTCTGTTAAGTTTCTCAAGATCCATATATGAGTGAAAACATATGGTATCTGTCTTTGACTGACTTATTTCACTCAGTCTAATACCTTTCAGTTCTATCCACGTTGCTGCAAAGGCATGATTTCATTCTTTCTCATTGCCAAGTAGTATTGCATTTTATACATAAACCACATCTTCTTTATCCACTCATCATTTGATGGACATTTAGGCTCTTTCCATGATTTGGCTATTGTTGAAAGCGCTGCTATAAACATTGAAGTACATGTGCCCCTATGAATCAGCACTCTTAATTTATGTGTGTTATAAGACAGTTGTCCAATTTCAGTCTTCTTTACATGGTTATGTTGTTTTCCCAGTACCATTTATTGAATTCTTTTTCCTTTCCCCAATGAGTATTCTTGGGTCCCTTGTTAAATGTTAGTTTACCATATATACGTGGGTTGGTTTTGTGTTTTTTGGTTTTTTTTGTTTTTAATCCTAGTGAGGAATATAAAACACAAAGGGCAAATACATTCCTTGTTTAGAAAAATGACATCTTCAAGTGTTATGCTATGTTAAAAAGTTAAAGGGACTATAAAAGTAGATACTTGTAACTAAAAAATGTGAAAATAAACATATGTCTGGAATACGCATATTAGAATAAACTAATAGAAGAGCTTGTAAACAACTTGATTGAATTAGTGTGGGATATAATGTGATGTTGAATATTTTTCTAAAAGCTTGCTTTGACAGTAAAAACAATACATCACAGAATTTTTCCTTATCAAATGGAAATAAATCACAATCTCTATTCTTATAATAAAAACCTTGCATTAATTTTGCTTTCTGGTGTGCTACTGTTATTCAAGAAGTGATTTTAAAGATTAGAATTTCTAGGGCACAATAACCTATTTTAAAATTATCTGGAAAGTTGCCCTATTGCCCTATGCTCAGCAACAACTCCATTGCTTTAAGACAATTTTTTAACAAACTTTTCAAAGCTTCATTGCTCTTATTTAAATACTGTATTGTACTACAAACAACTAGTTCAAAATGTAATCAACAGGAGATATGATGATAAAAATGCAATTAAAACATAAAAGTTAACAACATGACAAAAACACCACAATTGTCTATATATCCTTAGCTTTCATTTACAATATGTGAAGTATAAAACTACAGCAACTATACTATGAAGTTTTTTGGAATAATTAATAATTCCCTTTATCTGGTGTTATAATTTTCTGTTTAAATTATATTTCATTATGTTAAAGTTACACAGTCTAAACTCACAATAGTATTTTGAGAGATTATTACTGAATGTTGCAACTTCTATGTTCTCCTGAGGCACATATGAAACTGATGTATAGTATATACATCCTTTGAGAAAAATAAGGTGATAAAATTAAAAGAGCATTTGACTAGGAAGGAGATAAAATGTATTCCACTTCCAGGATAATCACTACCCATCTGTGATAGCTTAAACAAATCATCTTATCTCTATGGGTATAACTTTTATCCTGTACCCAAAATAGTGGATTTAATAATTTATTATCATATTCAGAGAACAATCATTTATAGAGCATCAAGTACATATCAGATACTGTGCAATGTATTTCAAGTAACCATCACATTCTTTGTGGTTTATAGATAGTAAGAAATAAATTTCATATTGAGACACAGTACACACAAATATACAAAACTGTAATTGAAGCAAACACTTCTTCTGTTTTCTCTTCTCTTTCTATTTTCTTCCTCTTCCTTCTTTTTTCCCCTTTTTTATTCCATTATATTGTAATTAATTTAAATAAAATATTATATTGTATTTAATTAAAAATATTTTTCAACTTACTAAATATGTTTCATAATCAATAGATGTTTCAAAACTACATATAGAAAAACATTAGGTTGGAGAAAAGATAGCATTAGAATAGGAACCTAGGCTCATCTAGTCCCAAGGACACTAGATATGTATCAAATCATCCAAAATACCCCAGAAATCAACCTGAAGAAAGTCAGAACAAACTCCCTAACAAAAAGGAGATAAAAGGCCACATCCAAGAAGGTAGGAAATGCAGAGACATGGTTTACAGGAGAAAAGGACTAAGGGTGCTGTGAAAGGGAAGGAGCCATGGTCCAAGAGAATCACAAGAGAGAGAGAGAGAGGAACACAAAGAGGACTGAACAAGGAGAATATTTCCCAAAAGTCATTGGCTTGTAAAAAATTGAGGACTGAAATTTGTGAGTTCTTGGAACCAGTCAGGCTTAAAGCTTTCAGTTTCAAAGGTCTGTGGGCTTGGCAGTGATAGAGCATAGAGGGCACTGTGCTGCTCCTGGAGAGAAGCCAAACAATATGGGGGCAGTGTGGAAACAGCAATCTGATGAACACCTGGGTCACACAGGGTGGAGATTATTCACTCTTCTCAGACCCTATCCCTGTGAAGAAGCTTTCATGGAGAGTCCTCTCTATGAACAAAGAAGCGGGCTGGTGCCAGTTCCTTCCCCTTCCCCTTAGCATAAACAAAAAGCCGCCTGTGGGAAGCAATCCAGCACCAATACTGGCTGCCTAATTTGCTTACACAAAGGTCCACGCCACTGCACTCTATTGGAACTACCATTCTAAGTAAAGTTTGCCTCAGTTCCAGTATGGCAGACCACTTCCCAAAAAGAACAGCACAAATCCCTAGCCACACCACATATCTAAAGCCTCGAGTTTGGAACGTCAGCAGGCTAGGCTGAGATAGAGTCCAGAGGGCACTGCACTATTCCTGGAGAGAAGACAGGCAAACAACCCAGGGACAATGTGGAAACACTATTGAAAAACACCTGGGGCACATAGGGAGGTGATTAGTTTTATTCACAAAGCCTGTTCCTGACAGGCAGGTTTCAGGGAAACTCCTCTTTGGGAAAAAAAGGAGTTGGCTAGTGTCATTTCCCTCCCCCACTCCTCAGCATAAACACAGAGCCACCTGCAGGAAGCAACATGGTGCTCACACTGGCTGCCATATTTGTTTATACCAAACCCACTCCCCTGATTTCTGGCAGGACTGCCCCTCTCATCCGAGCTTGGCTCAGTCCCAGGTAAGTTGGACTCTCACCTTGAAGACCCTTGCCCATATCATGTCTCCAAATTGGAGAGTTCTACAGGGCCTCAGTTCTTGTGGAAGTGGTATCAGGTCTCATTTCAGAAGAAGACAAGGGCACAACTAGCGAAAACTCACCATATTTAGGCAAGAGACCAAACACTGCCCACATCAGGCAAGGAGAACCTCTGCAGATGAATGGCCGAAAGTGTTGGGCAGCCAAAACACAACAGGAGAGTGCTTTCAGAACACACCAGAGACATTCCCAGAAGCTTCAGGCCCTGGACACTATATGGACTCTTCTTCATAAAGCCATTACTCTCAAGAGCAGGGAACATAATTGGCCTTTCCAACACAGAGAAGAAGGCAGATTTATTTAGACAAAGTTCCAAGACACAGAAATTAATCCGAAATTAAAGACCAAGATAAGGCTACAGCTAGGGCTCTAAGCAAAACAGATGTAAGTGGCATGCCTCATGGAGATTTAAAGCAACAATCATAACGTTACTCACGGGGTTTGAGAAAAGAATACACAACAGCAGTGAGACTCTTGCCACATAGATAAAATAGGTTTAAAAAGAACCAAACAGAGATAAAGAATGCAGTAAATGAGGTTGGAAACAGGATTGATGCAATGAGCATCAAGCTGGAAGAAGCAGAGGAAGGAATTAGTGACAGAGAAGGAAAAAAATAATGGAAAATAATGAAACTGAACAAAAGAGAAACAGTATGGAACAAGAGAATAGACGTTAAGAGACTCAGAGACTTCATGAAACATAACATTCATACTATAGGAGTCCCAGAAAAGAAGACAGAGAAAATGGGGCAGAGAATTTATTTGAGGAAATAACAGCTGAAAACCATCTGTAATTTAGGAATGGGAACAGGCCTCACAAGTACAAAAAGACTAAGACCATCCCACACATATCTTCAGACCACAATGCTGTAAAACTTGAAGTTAACCACAAGAAAAATTTGGAAAGACCATAAATACATGGAGGTTAAACAACATGCTACTAAACAATGAATGAGTCAACCAGAAAATTTAAGAGTAAATAAAAAAATAAATTGAAGCAAATGAAAATTAAACCATGAGAGTCCAAAACCTCTGGGATGCAGCGAAAGTGGTCCTAAGAGGGAAGTACAGAGCAATACGGACTTACCTCAAGAAGCAAGAAAATCTCAAATACAGAAACTAAACTTACACTTAAAGGAGTTAGGAAAAGAAAAGCAAATACATCCGAAAGCCAGCAAAATAAAGGAAATATAAGAGATTAGAAAAGAAATAAATGATATAGAAGTCAAAAAAAAAAAAAAACCAAAAAGTAGAACAGATCAATGAAACAAGAAGCTGGTTTGTTCAAAGTATGAATAACATTGATAAGCTCCTAGCCAGACTTATCAAAAGGAAAACAGAAAGGACCTACATAAATAAAATCACTAATGAAAGAGGAGAGATGACAACGAAATGAACAGAAACACAAACAATTATAAGAGAATACTATGAAAAATTACATGCCAATGAATTGGGCAATCTGGAAGAAATGGGTAAATTGCTAGAGACATAATCTACTAACACTGAATCAGAAAGAAATAGGCAATTTGAACAGACCCATAAGCAGCAAAGAAATTGAAAAATTAATAAAAAAATCTCTCAACAAATAAGAGTCCTGGACCAGATGACTTCCCAGGGGAATTCTACCAGACATTTAAAGAAGAGTTAATACTTATTCTTCTCAAACTCCTCCAAAAAGTAGAAATGGAAGGAAAACTTCCAAACTCATTCTATGAGGCCAGCATTACCTTTATTCCAAAGCCAGACAAAGGAGATTTACAAGCCAATATCCTTAATGAACATGGGTGCAAAATTGTGAACAAGATACTAGCAAATTGAATCCAACACCAAATAAAAATAATTAGTCACTCTGATAAAGTGGATTTATTCCTGGGCTGTAAGGGTGGTTCCATATTTGCAAATTAATTATCCTGATATATCACATTAATAAAAGAAAGGATAAGAACCATATGATCTTGTCATTAGAGTCAGAAGAAGTATTTGCACAATATACAATTGATTCTTGATAAAAATTCTTAACAAAGTAGACATAGAGGAAACATATCTCAACATCACACAGGCCATAAAAAATACCCACAGGTAATTTCCTCAATGGGGAGAAAATGAGAGCTTTTCCTCTAAGGTCAAGAAAAAGACAGAGATGTCCACTGTCACCATTGTTATTTAACATAGTACTGAAAGTCCTAACCTCAGCAATCAGACAACAAAAAGAAATAAAAGAAATCTAAATTGTCAAGGACACAGCCAAACATTCAAACCTTGAAGATGATTTCATACTGTATGTAGAAAATCTGAAAGTCTCCAGCAAAAATTTTCTAGAACTGATACACGAATTCAGCAAAGTTGCTGGATACAAAATCAATGTACAAATATCTGTTGCAGTTATACACCAATAATGAAACAGCAGAGAGAGAAATGAAGGAACCCATTCCATTTACAACTGCACCAATAACATGAGCTACCTAAGAAGAAACCTAACCAAAGAGGTAAAAAATCTGTACTATGAAAATTATAAAGCACTTATGAAAGTAATTGAAGAAGTCATAAATGAATAGGAAAACATTCCATGATTGTGGATTGGAAGAACAAATATTATTAAAATGTCTATACTATGCAAAGCAATCTACACATTTAATGCAACCTTTATCAAAATAACGACCAGAATTTTTCTTATGGCTAGAACAAAAAAAAATATCTTACAAGTTGTATGCACCACAATAGACCCCAAATAGGTAAAACAATATTGAAAAGGAAAAGAAATATGGAGTCATCAGAATTCTGGACTTCAAGCTATATTACAAAGCTGTAATCAAGACAGTCTGGTACTAGCACAAAAAAAGAATAAGTAACCCAGAAATGGACCCACAAATATATCACCAAATAATGTTTGAAGAAGCACGAATTTACATATCCAGTGGAAAAAAGACAATCTCTTCAACAAATGGTGTTGAGAAAACTGGACAGCAAACATACAAATAAATTAAATTGAACCACTTTCTTATACCATACACAAAAATAAATTCAAAATGGAAGAAAGACGTAAATGTGAGACAGCAAAATATCAAAATCCCAGAGAAGAACACAGGCACAAAGCTCTGAAATTGGCCATAGCAACTTCTTATTAGATACATCTCTGGAGGCAAGGGAAACAAACAAACAAGAAACATGAATTATTGGGTCTTCATCAAGATAGATAGCTTCTGCACAGGGAATATAATAGTTAAGAAGGCTAAAAGACAGCCTATGACATGGAAGAAGCTTTATGCAAATGACATATCTGGTAAAGGGTTAGTATCCAAAATATATAAAGAACTTATCAAACTCAACATCCCCCCAAAATAATTCAATTAAGAAATAGAAGAGATGTATGTACATTTTTCCCAAGAAGACATCCAGACAGGTAACAGACACATGAAGAGATGCTAAACTTCACACATCAGATAATTACAAATCAAAACAATGATGAGATACCACCTCACACCTATTAGAATGGCTAAAAATAACACAGGAAACAACAGATTTTTGCCAGGATGTGGGAAAAAAGGAAACCTCTTACGGTTTTGGTGGCAAAACAAACTGGCACATCTGTGAAACAACATTTAGGTTCCTCAGAAAATTAAAAATAGATCTACCCTATGATTCTTCAATTGCCCTACTAGGTATTTACTCAAGAGATACAAAAATACTGACTCAAGAGGGCAAATTCACCCCAATGTTTATAGCAGCATTGCCAACAATAGCCAAATTATGTAAAGCACACAAATTTCCACTGACTGATGAGTGAATAAAGAAGAGGTATATATATATATATATATATATATATATATATATATATATATAATTTGGATATATAATATCTATTTCTATTTATATCTTCTGCTGAGAGGGCTGACCAAATCCATGAATAACACTACAATCTCTGTCACATAATTTTTCAACCACAACGTTGGTGCTCTGTCTTGAACACATTGCCTTATTTTTTTGTAACAAGGGTACTCTGAGAATTTTCCAAAACTTCAAGTTTAGGTTCGTTATTATTTAATAATTCTTTTAATTTATCTGTCTTCTCACATTTTACTACAAGCTGTAGGGGGAAAAAAACCTTAAACACTTTGTTTAGAAACATGCTCAGATAAATATCCAAGTTCATCACTTTTTAGTTCTATCTTCCATAAAACACTAGAACCCAGTTCACCCAAGTACTTTGCCACTTTACCACAAAGATTACCTTTTTTTCCCCTTTACAATAATTCACTCTTCCTTCTGTTCTGAGAACTCCCCATAATCACCACTGACATCCATATTTCTAACAGTCTTTAAGATATTTTTACTTTTTCTGAAAAAAAGACTAAATCATATTACTGGATAATATGTTACTAAAATTATAGTAATAATACAAACAAATCATAGTTAATAAAATGATATAATTCAAATAAGCCAAAAAAGTAAGAAATAAGAAACACGTGTACTATAAAGAAAATCAACAAAGGCCAAAATTGTTCAAATATATCTAAAAATTGATAACCTACAAACATCTCTATTCAGGAAGAGTGAAGGTGCAAATTATCCATGAAAACTAGGACACCATTGACTACACTGTATATATAAAAATAGATGATTTAATAGACAGATTTATGTCATTTTTTAAAATTTTATTTTAATTTGTTATTTATTTATTTCAGACAGAGAAAGCATGAGCAGGGGAGGGGCAGAGAGAGAGGGAGACACAAAATATGAAGCAGGCTCCAGGCTCCAAGCTGTCAGCACAGAGTCTGACACAGGGCTCAAATTCACAAACCACGAGATCATGACCTGAGCTGAAGTCTGACACTTAACCGACTGAGCCACTCAGGAGCCCCTATCTCAAAAATTTTGAAGATTTACATGAAATGCGCAAATTCCTTGAAGACACCACTTATGAAAATTGACACAAAAATAAATAGAGATCATTTTATAAGATGGCAGAGGAGTAGAGGAACCCTACTCCTCATTCCTTGAACACAGCTAGGTAAATATCAAATCATTTTGAACACCCAAGAAATCAATCTGGGGACTGAAAGAGAAAAACAGCACAACTAGAGCTAGAAAAAAAAGCCACATCATGGAAACCATTCCTCTCAGGTGCAATAATAAAACAGGCACTCCTAACAATCACAAACACACACATGCACACGCACAATGACCCAGACAAAATGACACGATGGAGAGATTCACCCCAAAAGAAAGAACAGGAAAAAGTGATGTCCAGGGATTTAATCAATACAGATTCAAGGAAGATATCTGAACCAGAATATAAAACAATAACCATAAGGATACTAGCTGGGATTCACAAAAGCATAGAAGACAGTAGAGAATCCTTTACTTCAGAGATAAAAGAACTAAAAACTAGTCAGGCCAAAATAAAAGCTACCATAAACAGAGATGCAGAACCTAATGGATGCAATGACAAGGAGGATGGACAAAGCAGATGAATTATTTAGTTATATAAAAGGTAAAATTATGGAAAATAATGAAGCTGGAAAAAAGAGGGAAAGAAAGGTATTTGATCATGAATGTAGACTTAGGGTATCAATAACTCCTTAAAGTGTAATAACTTTCCTATCATAAGACTTCCAGAAGGAGAGAAAGAAAAAGGAACTGAATGTTTATTTGAGCAAATTATACCTGAAAAGAACCCTAATCTGGTAAAGGAAACAGGCAGCAAAACATAAGAAGCACAGAGACCTCCCATTAAATTCAACAAAAACCAGACACCACAAAGACATATCATAGAAAATTCACAAAATACACAGACTAGAAAACAATCCTGAAAGCAGCAAAGGAAAAAAAAAATCCTTACCCTACAAGGAAGGACAGATTAGGTTCATAGCAGATCTGTCCACAGAAGCACGGCAGGCCAGAGTGCGTGGCACGATGATTCAACATGCATAATGGGACACATATGCAGCCAAGAATACTTTCTCAAGAAAGTGTGTCATTCTGAATAAAAGGAGAGATAAAGAGAATCCCAGACAGAACCTAAAGGAGTTAATTATCACTAATCCAGCATTACAAGGAATATTAAAATGGACTCTGAGTTGAGTGGGGGGAAAATACCAAAAGTGATAAAGACTAGAAAGGAACAGAGAATATCACCAGAAACACCAACTTTACAGGTAATACAATGGCACTAAATTCATATCTTTCACTAAACACTCTGAATGTATACGGTCTGAATGCTCCAATCAAAAGATTCAGGGTATAACAAAGGATAAAAAAAGAAGACCCAGTTATAGGCTCCCTACAAGTGACTCACTTTAGACCTAAAGACACCTGCATATTGAAATTGAGGGTATGGAGAATGATCTATCACGTCACACTAATAGATGTCAAAAGAGGGTCACAGTAGCTACACTTATATCAGACAAAATAGATTTTAAATCAAGGACTAACAAGAGATGAAGAATGGCATTTTATCATAATTAAGGGGGAGTCTATCCATCAAGAAGATCTAACAATTGTAAATATTTATACCCCCAACTTGAAAACACCCAAATATGTATATATCAATTAATAACAAACATAAATAAACAAATTGATAATAATAAAGTAATAGTGCGGGACTTTAACACCCTACTTACAACAATGGACAGATCATCTAAGCAGAAAATCAATAAGGAAACAATGGTTTTGAATGACACACTGGACCATATGGACCTCACAGATATATTCATAACTTTTCATCCTAATGTAGCACAATACATGACTCCAGAATAGATCACATACTGGGTCATAAATCAGGGCTCACCAAGTACAAAAAAGATTGAGATTATACCAAATATATTTTTTTGACAACAACACTATGAAACTTGAATTCAACCCAAAAAAATATTAGAAAGACTACAAATACAAGGAGAACCACAAAAAAAATTTAGAAAGACTAAAAACACAAGGAGAATAAAGAACATCCTACTAAAAATGAGTGGATTAACCAGGAAACTAAAGAGAAATAAAAAATTAAAAGTAGCAAACAAAATTTAAACAATGATAGTCCAAATCTTTTGGGATTCGGCAAAGGCTGTCTTAAGAAGAAAGTATATAGCAATACAGGTCAACTTCAAGAAGCAAAAAAGTCTCAAATCCACAATCTAACCTTACACATTTAGAAGCTAGAAAAAAAAGCAAATAAAGTCTAAAGTCAGCAGAATGGAAATAATGATGTTTAGAGGATAAATAAATGATATAGAATTTTTTTAAAAAAAATAGAACAAATCAATAAAATTAAGAAATGGTTCTTTGAAAGAAATATTAAAATTGATAAATCTCTAGCCAGACTTATCAAAAGGAAAACATGAAAGAACCAAACAAATAAAATCGCAAATAAAAGAAGAGAGATCACAACCAAACACTACAGAAATACAAACAATTATAAGAGAATATTATGAAAACTCATATGCCAAACACTGGGCAATCTGGGAGAAATGGACAAATACGTATAAACATACAAACTACCAAAACTGAAACAGGAAGAAATAGAACATTTGAACAAACTCATAAACAGCAAAGAAATTGAATCACTAATCAAAAATCCCAACAAACAAGAGTCCAGGGCCAGATGTCTTTCCACAGAAATTCCACCAGACATACAATAAATAAATAAATAAATAAATAAATAAATAAATAAAAGAGTTAAGTACTATTCTTCTCAAACTATTCAAAAAATAGAAATGGAAGGAAAACTTCCAAACTCATTCTATGAGGCTAACATTACCTAGATTCCAAAACCAAAGACCCCACTAAAAAGAATAGAGGACAATATCCCTGATGAATATGGATACAAAAAATAAATCACAAGTGGGGAAGCTGGGTGGCTCAGTCCATTAATCATCCAACTTCAACTCAGGTCATGATATCACAGTTTGTGAGTTTGAGCCCCACATCTGGCTTTCTGCTGTCAGCACAGAGCCCACTTTGGACCCTCTTTCCCCTTCTTGTGTCCTTTCCCCTGCTAAAAGATAAATAAAAATTTAAAAACTTTTAAAAATCTCAACAAGATATTAGTAAATCAAATCTAAGAGCACATTAGAATTATTCACCATGATCAAGTGGGACTTATATATGGGCTGCAAGGGGTGGTTCAATAATCACAAATCAGTCAAAATGATACACCACTTTAGTAAAAGAAGGATAAGAACCATATAGATCCTCTTGGTAGATGCAGAAAAAGAATTTGACAAAATACAGCATCCATTCTTGAGAAAAAGCCTCAACAAAGTAGGGATAGATGTAACATATCTCAACATAATAAGTGCCATATACAGAAGACCCACAGCTAATATCATCCTTAATAGGGAAAAATTGAGAGCTTTTCCTCTATAGTCAGGAAGAATACAGGATGTACACTCTCAAAATTACTATTTAAATTACTATACACAATTACTATAGTACTGGAATTACTAGTATCAGCAATAAGACAACAGAAAAATAAAATAAAATAAAAAGGCATCCAAATTGGCAGGGAAGAAGTCAAACTTTCACTATTTCCCGGCAACATGATTTTCTATTTAGAAAACCTGAAAGACTCACCAAAAATTAATATAAATAATACATGAATTCAGCAACATTACAAGATACAAAATCAATGTACAGAAATTTGTTGCATTTCTATACACCAATCATGAAACAGCAGAAAAACAAATCAAGGAATGGATCCCATTTACAATTTAAGTGATGAATCATTAAATTATTCACCTAAACTAATATTGCACTGTATGTTAACAGGCTGGAATTTAAATAAAAACTTGGGGAAAAAAAACATTTAGCAAGTCAAAATACAAATTTGTCTTAGAATTAGAAAATGAATGAATGTAATTTATACTTTATAGGAGCAAAATATAAATACCATGTGATCATTTTAATACACATTGAAAATAAATATTTGTTAATATCATGTTTGGAGGTAATGGCTGAGACAAGGCTCCAAGGGTGGCATTAGATATAGTGATATTATTATTAGTTACTATTGGTAACTATTCCAATGTTTTCATTTTTTAAAACGTCATCAAGCTTTATAGTTAATCCTTTGCATAGCATTGTATTTTATGCTTCAATAAAAAATATACCAAAAATTATTCAACACCCCTGCTAACAAATATGGAAATGTTTCCATTTCTTAGGCTGAGTGTTTTTTATATGTAAGATACCAAACAAAATAAAATTCTGCATTACCCCCTCCGCTGGAGAGAAAAACTTTTCTGTGTAGAAAAACAAAATGAAGAGAAGTAGTAAAAGGTAGAGCAGATAGATACAATAAATGTGCTTTTGCTAATTTGGCCTTTAATTTGGCATTTCAAGAAAATCCCTCCTCTGATTACAATGCCAAAAGAGAACCTACAGAACAATTAAGTTTTTCTTTGTTTATAGTGTTAGTTGATTCTATAATCAAAGTATTATAATATTTAATGTACATAGACGGATCATTGATGATATCCAGCTACAAATACAACTCCAAGCATCAGGTAACCTGAATATGAGGATGCTGCATATCTAGGCTGTTTTTGACAACTATTTTTTATTAAAGGCATATTTTTACAGGTCCAGTATTACAGAGACAGTTCATCTTCTTTGGTGACCCAAGATGTTTCTAATAAACTGGAGTCTTAAGTATTCTCTACTGTCATGAGTATAAATGAAGGTCTAATGTATGACCTCAGTAGCTACAGCTTCCTTTACAGGGGCTATCATGACAACCTAGGGACATTAAGCAAGGCCTACAATAAAAGAAGTCTTAACTTCTTCCCGAGGTACCCCCATAATAATCCCACTAACAACCTCACAAGTCCTCAGGAACAAAGTTCCCATAATCACGTGCACAAAAAGTAGATTATTCTCTGCATTTTTTCCAAATCTTTAGTCCTCCAGATGAAGGAATCATAGTGTTATATGCAAGTAAAAATGTTTTTATATGATATCCTAAGAAGATTTACCATATCTAGAGGTACTAAATACTATCTCAGTAATAACTACACCACGTGCCACGTATCTGCTCCTGTCAGCTTCATTTCCTCTGGGGGAAAAAAAATGTGGTTCCCAGTGAACCTACAGATCTCTAATATCCTCTGAACCTAAGTGAATTATCTCATTGTATTCAATGAATTCAATTCATATGAATTAGTATAGTACATTTTTGCCAGTCGACTCTGACACTTTTATTCTGCTATTTTATACTTTAATTCATAGAATGACTAATGGGTTTTTTTTGTAGAAGGCATATTTCCTCCTTATCATTTTATCTGATTATTCTATTAGAAAAACAAACCAGACCTGTAAAAACAGAGCTTCCTCTTTGGAAGGTTTTATAGATGAGGAAATAAGGAGATAGGATGATCTTTAAATATTTTTTTTTGTAATTAGAACTAATCAATATGTGTTTAAAATGGCCCTTCCAGCTCTAGCACTGTATCTTTCTTCTTGTAAATTATAATATAGTGAATGATCACTGCAACAAATCAAAAATATGGGGATACTCGTGGCTATAGCTACTGCCACAAGTGCTAAGAACATGAATTGGAAGTCTGTAATGGGTGTACATACAGGTAGGAGAAGGTGAAGAAGAGTAACAAGAAGTAGTGGTTATATCTGTCTGGGCTGCTAACAATAATTTATACACCATGAAGCAGGGTGTGGTAGGTAAAGTGGGCCTTCCCTCCTCACTGACACTGTGGATTTTGAGATAGTAGTAGAGCTACATTCAGTATCTTTTAAGTCACCACTATTCTCCTTGAATAAGAAAGCAAATTTTCATCACAGAAAATCATCAGGCTCTAAAAAATCATGACCCATTAATGGATCATTTAAGTATAAGCTCTTTCAGGAAGTTTGGAGTTCTTTCTAAAATTATTATACCAGGAGAAGTCACCAGTGGAGAGACACATGCCTCCTAATATTAAAGCATTTTGAGTGAAACAAAGCTTTTGATATTGGAATGCAGAGACAGTAATTAATGTCTGAGGCCACTTTTTGTAAAGAAGCATGCCCCATGAGGCTTGGGAGTAATTTTTGTAGAACACACAGAAGAGTTACCTGGTTTCCAGAAAGCCACAAGAATTTGGGATACCAGATGCTATTTGTTAATCATCCTGAGAAAAATAAAACTTCAATAATGAGAGCTGTTGATCTTCTGCAAGTTAAGACTTCAAGAAACTGAAACACCTATGTCCATATTATAAATCAGAGAAAAATTTAAAGTACCTAAACTGTTTGTATATTTTATGCAGGAATCTGGACTTAAAATGTTTTTTACTGAGAAGAAAAAATCTGTCTCACAGTAATAGTGACAATTCAAGAATCATAAGAGACACTTGGATGGAGATCTGAAAGAATATTTTAACATTTTCCTTAGTAAATAACATACAGGTTTTGTGTTTTGAACACACAATTACAAATGCAAAACTGAAAGTTTCTTTTTAAGCATGCAATTACAAATGCAAGAATTGTTGATACTCAGAATTTGTAGTCTGATTATACAATGTAGTATGTCCCAATTCTTCCTTTAATATATGGAAAGGAAATAATGTAGTTTGTAGGACGAGTACAAGTGATCAAATCCAAAGCTTATTTTAATTAAATAGGCTGATATGATAGGTGATGTAGTGTGATACTCACTATTAATCTGATATTTGGGGAAAAGAAGAATAAAGGCAGTTGTTTTTAAATGTTTGTTTATTCTGAGAGAGACAGAAAGTGAGAGTGGAGGAGGGGCAGAGAGAGAGGGAGAGAGAGAATCCCCAGCAGGTACCACACTGCCAACATACAGTCCCACCTGGGGCTCAATCTTACAAATCATGAGATCATGACCTGAGCCAAAATTAAGAGTTGAACACTTAATCGACTGAGCCACCCAGGCGCCCCAAGAAAGACAGTTTTTATGTGCATGTGTCTTTATTTGAGGTTTATTTTTGCTTCTAACCAGTTCCTGTCTTTTTCTTTAACCTAAGAGAAAGTTGCAGATAGAAGTGAAATATAATATTTGCATCACTGTTCCAAAACTACATGTATAATTTAACCGCTGTAGAATAAGTTTTAATATATTACTGACTTGAAAATTTTTGCTTTCATTTCTGGATATATGAATTCATTCTTTAATCTTTTTATGTTTATTTATTTTTAAGAGAGAGAGAACATGTGTACAAGCAGGGGAGGGGCAAAAGAGAGGGAGAGAGAAAGAATGCCAAGCAGGCTCTGCACTGTCAGCACAGAGCCTGACACAGAGCTTGATCTCATGAACCCTGAGATCATGACCTGAGCTGCAATCAAGAGTCAGATGCCTGAGCCACCCAGGCTGCCTTGAATTCATTTGGATGTATATCTTTGGAATGTTTTTGACGACTCCAATCTGACTTTATTATTGACAATATGAATTATACAATTTCACACTTTATTCTTCTTGAAGGAAAGTAAAGGTATATACATATTAAATATTAGAAAGTAAATATTAGTAGATCCATATTCTTTCTTTCCAATTTAGCAACCTTAAAGTTATCAAATTAAATAGTTTGGTGTACACCATTTTAAACATTTTCTTTTTCTTAGGTTTTTATTTAAATTCCAGTTAGTTAACATACAGTGTAATATTAGTTTCAGGTATAAAATCTAGTGATTCAACACTTAACATCCAATACCTGGTGCTCACCACAAGTGCATTCCTTAATCCCCATCATATAGTTAGCCCATCCTCCCACCCCCTGACCTCCATTATGTTAAACATTAGTTTGTTCTGTATAAGTTAGGTGTCTGTTTCTTGGTTTGCCTTTCTCTATTTCTTTATTCCTTTCAAATTTCTACATATGAGTGAAATATGGTTTTTGTATTTCTCTGACTTATTTTGCTTAGAATAATACTCTCTAGCACCATCCATGTCACTGCTATTGGCAAGATTTCATTCTTTTTTTATGATTGAAAAATATTCCATTATATATGTGTATTCTCTTTATCCATTCATCAGTCAGTGGATACATGGGCTGTTTCCATAATGTGGGTATTGTAGACAGTGCTGCTATAAACGTTAGGATACATATATCCCTTAGATTTAGTGCTTTTGTATATTTTGCATAAATACATAGTAATGCAATTGCTGGATGATAGGGTAGTTGTATTTTTAACTTTTTGAGGAAACTCCATACATCCAAAGTGGCTGTGTCAGCTCACAATCCTACCAACAGTGTAAGAAGGTTCCCCTTTCTCCTCATTCTCACCAACAACTGTTGTTTTTGTGTTGTTGATTTTAGTCATTCTCACAGGTATGAAGTGATATCTCATGATAGTTTTGATGTGAATTTCCTTGATTATTAGTGATGTTATGTCTTTGGAAAAATATCTATTCATGTCTTCTACCCATTTGCTGGATTATTCAATTTTTTGGTGTTGAGTATTTTTTTATATAATTTAAATACCTATCCTTTATCACATATATCATTTGCAAATATCTTATCCCATTGTATAGGCTACCTTTTAGTTTTGTGGATTGTTTCCTTCACTGTCAATGGCTTTTTATTTCGATAAAGTTCCAGTTGTTTAACTTTGCTTTTGTTTCCCTTTCTTCAAAAGGAATATCTAGAAAGAAAGAAGTTGCTATGGCCAGTGTCAAATAGGACACTGCCTGTGTGTTCCTCTAGGATTTTTGTGGTTTCAGGTCTCACATTTAAGTATTTACTCCAATTTGAAATTTTGTGTGTGTGTGTGTGTATTGTGTAATAAAGTGGTCATTTCATTCTTTTGCATGTGGCTGTCCAGTATTCCCAGCACCATTTGTTGAAGAAATTATCATTTTCCCATTGGAGATTCTTTCCTGCTTTGTTAAAGATTAATGGATCATATTGTGTGAGTTTATTTGTTTTTTTTTTTTTACTCTGTTCTATTGATCTACATGTCTGGTTTTGTGCCAGTACCATAATTTTGTTATCACCATAGCTTTGTAATAAAACTTGGAGTCTGCATTGTTTGATGCCTCCTGCTTTGCTGTTCTTTTTCAAGTTTGCAGTGGCTGTTCAGGGTCTTTTGTGGTTCCATGCAAATTTTAGGATTGTTTGTTCTAGCTCTGTGGAATACTGTTGGTAATTTTTATAAGGATTGCATTAAATGTGTAGATTGCTTTGGATAGTACAGATAGAATGCCTTTCCATTTGTTTATGTCATCTTCAATTTCTTTCATCAGTGTTTTATACTTTTCAGCGTACAGGTCTTTCATCCCTTTGGTTAGGTTTATTCCTATGTGTCATATTGTTTTTGGTGCAAATTCAAATATGATTGATTCCTTAATATAAATTTCTGCTACTTCATTGTTGCTGTATAGAAATGCAAAAGCTTTCTGTACGTTGATTTTGTATAGTGCAACTTCACTGAATTTGTGTATCAGTTCTAGCATTTTTTTTTCATGGAGTCTTTTGGGCTTTCTGTATAGAGAATCATGTCACCTACAAAGATTGAGAGTTTGACTCTTCCTTGCCAATTTGTGTGCCTTTTATTTCTTTTGGTTGTCTGATTGCTGAAGCTAGGCATTCCAGTACTATGTTCAATAAAAGTGTTAAGTGTAGACATCCCTATATCATTCATGACTGTAGAGAAAAAGGTCCCAGTATTTTCCCTTCAAGAATGATATTAGTTGTGGTTTTTTCATATATGGCCTCTATTATGTTGAGGCATGTTACATTTAAAGTTACTTTGTTGAGGGTTTTTATCACGAGCGTATGTTATATTTTGTCAAATGTTTTTCCTGCATCCATTGAAATGATCATATGATTCTTATCCTTTCTTTTATTAAGGTTGTGTATCACATAGATTGATTTGTGAATATTGAACCACTCTTGCAAGCCAGGGATAAGTTCCACGTGATCAAGGCGAATGATTCTTTTAATGTAGCTTGATTCAGTTTGCTAGTATTTTGTTGAGAATTTTTGCACCCACGTTCATTAGGGATATTGACAAGTATTTCTCTTTTTCAGTGGAGTCTTTTTCTGGTTTTGATATTAGGAAAATGTGAAATATAGAATGAATTTGGAAGTTTTCTTTCCATTTCTATTATTTGTAATTGTTTGAGATGAATAAGTGTTAACTCTTCTTTAAATGTTAGGTAGAGGGGCACCTGGGTGGCTCAGTTAAGTGTCCGACTCTGGCTTAGGTCATGATTGCACGGGATCCTGAGTTTGAGCCCCGTGTCACGCTGTGTGTTGACAGCTCAAAGCCTGGAGCCTGCGTTGGATTATGTGTCTCCTTCTCTCTGCCCCTCCCCCACTCATGCCCACTCATGCTCCTCAAACTCTGTCTCTGTTTCTCAAAATTGAATAAATGTTAAAAAAAATTAATAAAAAAAATGTTAGGTAGAATTTGACTGTAAAACCATCTGGCCCTGGACTTTTATTTGTTGGGAGGTTTTAAGTTACTGATTCATTTTCTTTACTGATTATCAGTCTGTTCCAAGTTTTCTATTACTTTCTGTTTCCATTTTGGTAGTTGATATGTTTCTGTGAAATTTATCCATTTCTTCTAGGCAGTCCAACTTGTTGGCATATAGTTTTTCATAATAATCTCTTAAAATTGTTTGTCTCTACTGTAGTATTGGTTGTTATTTTTGCTCTCTAATTTGTCATTTTATTTATTTGGGTCCTTTATCTTTTATTTTAGATATGTCTGACTAGAGGTTTATCAATTTTTTTTTCAAATAACCAACTGCTGGTTCTTTGACCTGTTCTTTTTTTTCCTATATCATTTATTTATCCTCTAGTTTTTATTATTTCTTTCATTATGTTGGATTTAGGCTTCATTTATTCTTTTTCTAAATTATTTAGGAATAAGGTTAAGTTGTTTATTAGAGATTTTTATTGCTTCTTGAGGTATACCTGTATCACTATATTTTGCAAATTTAATTACATTATGTATTGATTTGCCCTTATTTTGTTAATTTTTCTGGGAGATATCTGTGCCTCCTGGATTTGAGTGTTTATTTCCCCAGATTTGGGATGTTTGCAGCTATTATTTCCTCAAGTAAATTATCTTCTCTTTTCTCTGTTTGTTTATGACTCCTGTAACATGAATGCTTTTACATCTGATAGGATCACTGAGTTCCCTAAGTCTATAATTAGACTCATATTATGCAGGGGGTGGGGCTTGGTGAATTGCTTTCCATAGGTGGTTCTGTGTTTATGCTAAGAGGTGGGGGAGGGAAATGAGCCCAGCCAGCTACTTTGTTCCTGGGGAGGCCTCTACTTAAGTGCTGTGTCTCAGGGAAGATCTCTGAGAAAAGGGAATAATCTACCTTATATATGTAGGGTATGTATATAGGGTCCTCCTACTATGCTGCCATATCTGATGTCCACTTATCTCAGGTGTTCTTCAGACCATTGTTTTCATGCCGTCTTCCCCCAAGATGTTTTCCTGCCTTCTCTCCGGGAGCAGGGCAGTCCTCTTTGGGCTCTATCCCAGTCATGCCTGCTCACTTTTAAAACTCCAAGCTTTAGAGAAGTGGTGTGGTCAGATGTTTATGATGATCTCTCTGCTGTGATGGGACTGAGACAAACTTGATTGAGACAGGTAATCATGCTAGATGGCAGAGATGTGGGGTTTGGTGTAAGAAAGTTAGGCAACTAGTGTCCAGGCTGGTATACCACCCTCAGGTGAGTCTGCATTTACGCTGAGGACGAGGGGTGGTAAATAGGGCCAGCCAGATCCTTTGTCCCTGGAGAGGCCTCTACTGGAATGCTGCCTCCCATGGAAGAGCTCTGAGAAGAGTGAATAATATCCATCCTGTGTGCGCCGGGTGTTCTTCAGATACTGTTTCCATGCTGTCTGCCCCCAAGATGTTTCCTGCCTTCTCTGGAGGAGCAAGCAGTGCCCTCTGCGTTGTATCCCTGCCAAGACCACTGACTTTAAAACTCTAGGCTTCAAGCCCAGCAGGTTGCAAGATCTCAGGAAATTCAGCCTCTCCCAGTTTCCAAGACAATGGATTTGGGGAACCATTTTCCTTGTGCATTCCCCTATGTGCTCCTCTCTCTCTTGTCCTGCATGACCATGGCTTCCCACCCTCCACAGCACCCACAATCCCTTTATCCCCTAAACCAAGTCTCCCCCTTTCCTACATTCTTCATTGTGGCCTCTTCTCTCTCTTTAGTTGTGGAGTTTGTTCTGTCGGTGTTCAGATTGATATCTGGGAAATTTAGGATGATTTGATAGTTATGTAATTGTGTTCATCCAATGATTAACTGTTTTTTTATTTGTTTGTTCTTCTTTTCTGCTGCTTTAGCTGCAATGTTACCTTGCTTATTTGATACTTGCTTGCTTCTTGAGATAGCCTGGTATTGTTATACTCTTTCCTTTTGGAACTGCTTTTAGTACATACCAAATATTTTCATTTGTTTCCCTGTAATTTGTTACTTCCTCTTTTATTTCCTTGTTGATCTATCCATTGTTTGGTAACATGTTATTTAGCCTTCATGTGTTTGTGATCGTTCCAGGTTTTTTCTTGTGGTTGACTTCTAGTTTCATATCATCAGGATTAGCAAAGATACATGGTATGACTTCAATGTTTTTAAATTTCTTCAGGCTCATTTTACAGCCTAATATGTGATCTATTCTGTAGAATTTGCCATGTGAACTTCAAAAGAATGTGTATTCTGCTCTTTTAGGGTGGAATGTCCTGAATATATCTGTTAAATCCATATGGTCCAGCATGTCATTCAATGCCACTCTTTCCTTGTTGATTTTCTGTTTGGATTATCTGTCCATTTATGTAAGTTGGGAGCTAAAAATACCCTTATTATTATTGTATTACTATCAATTAGTTCCTTCACTTTTTTTTTAGAGAGAGAGAGAGAGAGAGAGAGCACGGATGGGGGAAGGACAGAGGGAGAAGGAGAATTTTCAGCAGGCTCTATGCCCAGTGAAGAGCTTGACATGGTGCTCAGTCTCACAATTATGAGATCATGATCTGACTTGAAATCAAGAGTCAGATGCTTAACCGACTGAGCAACCCAAGGCACTCTGTTCCTACATTTTTAAAACTCTTATGTAGTGAGTTCCCTTTTTTTGGGTACATAAATATTTACAATTGTTATATCTAATTGTTGGGTTGTCCCCTTTATTATCATATAGTATCATTCTTTTTCCCTTGTTATATTCTTTGTTTTAAAGTCTGTTTTGTCTGATAGGAGTTAAAATGGAGGAGTAGTAAGGGGACCCTGGGCTTTTCTTGTCCCTCAAAAATAGCTAGATCAACATCAAACCATTTTGAAGACCTAGGAAATTGATCTGAGGATTAACATAACAATCTGCGTAATTTGAGGGACAGAATATGGTAGGTACGTGGTGCAAAGAGATGAATTAGGAGAGAGAAGACCCATGGCATCACAGAGGGGATGGAAAAATTTTTGTGGTGAGGAGAAAGAAGGAGGGGGAAAGAGAGCAGTGCATTGGGTTTGTTCAAGAAAGCCCTCCCCCTGAAAGCAGCTAGAAAGACTGAAAACACACATGGGGAACTGCACAAGAAAACGGTTCCCCAAAACCATTGACAGGGAAGAAAAGAGAGGGCTTTAATACTGCCAGATTTTTGAATAAACAACAGAGCACAGTCTGAAGTTTCAGAGGTCAGCCCTTGGTGGTACCCCAGTCTGGAAGCATGCTGGAGCCCCAGGAGTGGGCAGCAAGATCTGAGTATCCCCTGGGCCACAAGGGGAGAAGGAGTTTTCTTTGTTTTGACAAACGAAAGACCTAGATAAAAATAAGACGATAAAATGTATGACCCACAAGGAAGACATGGCCATAGACCACCCTTTGTAGGATGGAAACAAACAAATAAAAAAGGAATGACTAGGCATTTAAAGTTACCTAGCCAATAATGATAGAACCTGAGATGGAACAAGAGGGAAGGAAAGGGGCTGATCAAAACCTTATAAAACAAAATTCTTTGCCTTTGTTCATGGGCATTCACTTTCAAATGCCCCCTCTCTCTAAAGAGGGCTTTCATACTATTCTTATTTTCTGATCTTATACTTTAATAAACATTTGCCTTCTGCTCATTTGATTCTATGTCTACCTCTTCATTCTTTGAAGCAGTGAGACAAGGAACCCTGGATATTGAGGTTAAGAATCCTGCAACAGTGATATGGCCTCTCTGTAGGCAAAAGACTGTGGACACCATCAAGCCACAATGTTCACCTGTATATGAAAAAAGACAATGGCTGAAGGCAGCAAACACACAGTGCCAGCTATGTGTTGCAATTTACCATAAACTGAGCAACTATGGCTATGTGGTGGTGTGACCATTTCCTGGAACAAACTATCCCTGGCCACAACACAGTGAAACATTCCCCCAGAAGATCATTGCAAGTCCAAACCTTGGGAGTCTCTGAAGTGTGAGGTTTTGAAACACAGCCATGCCTGAAATAAAACTCTGTAGGGAGGCACTGCCTGGTAGGAGGAGAGATTGGACCCAGACAAGGGGAAGGTGGGGAGCTGATGGAAGGGGAGACACAAGAGGGGTGATTGATCACACATCTGTGAATTCATGAACTTCCTACTCTGAAGACTAGAAAGGTAAAGCCACGTTTACCATTAGCCAACCAATGCTGATGACCCCAGTGAGCCAAAGAGCACCACCAAAGAGCTGTTACACCAAGCCCCACCCCTCTGTGCCTTCTAGACACATCATCACTAGGGCAAATCAGCCTGAAAATCAAAGCAGCAAGCCACTCTCCCAGAAGACCAGCACAAATCCCTTCCTGAGGCTTAGTCTACTGTCAATAGACTGATGGAAATTTCAGCTCTAGAGGAAACAGGATCTAAGTTCATTTGGGTTGTTTTGTTAGTTCGTTTGTTCATCTTCTTATTTTTCTTTCTTCTGCATTTGTTTCTGTTGTGGTTGTTTTGCTTTTATTTTGTTTCTTGGAAAGAGAAAGAACAAAATAATTTGATTTGATTTGATTATTTGTTTTTTCTCTCTACTTTTATCTTTTTTAAATCAAACTTGTTTTAACAAGCAGACCAGAATACACCTAGGATCTCCCTTCCTTTATTTGATTTCATAATTTTTTAAAATTTTTATATCATTTTATTATTGTTGTTGTTGTTTGTCATAGACTCTGGGTCTGAAGTTTTCTCTTGCCCAGCAAGAGCGCAAGACATAGGATTGAAAATGTGAAAGAGGCTAATATCCAGGAGACAAGAGCCCCGACTAAGGATCCTTCCTCTGTTTTTATTAGGATCAGAAAGCTTACAGGCAGGACAGACGTGCACAAAGAGACAAACTGTGAACATTAACTCATGGGCTTGGGGAAAAGGTAGTTTTAGTGATATGCAGTGTTAGGGGTTTGTGTCAATACAAAATAAGATTCTGGTGGTGGGTGGAAGGTTGTTTGCAGCAAACATGAGGTGCCACTTCTGTTTACCTGAACTGGTCTAGGTGACAAGAAAGACAGAGCATGCTATCTCAGGGTCAATAAGGCACCTTTCTTTTGCTAATTAGCTCCACTCTGGGCAACTTTGCCCTGCTGTGGTCTATAGCCCTATTTACCTGTTTACCTAATTTGGTTCTTCCTCCCTTTGAAAGCAGCTTTCTGCTATTGTCTTATACCTTTGTCCTATACTGGGGGTCATTGCTTCATTTACCTAATCTTATTTACTTAATATTGAATGTTTTCATCCAGAGGTTTCCTATTCTTATGTCTTTGCCCTATACTGGGGGTCTTTGCCCCATTTACCTAATCTTATTTACCCAAACTTGGGTGTGTACATCCTATAGTTTTCTAATTCTTTATGCCTTGTTAGCCCTTTGGTGCAAGCTCAGAAAATTCCTAAACTTATTCCCCACAGTTGTTGTTGTTGCTGTTGTTGTTGTTGTTGTTGTTTGTTCCTCCTAAATGACAAGACAGAGGAATACACCTCAAAAGAAAAAAACAGGAAGAAAATCACCCAGGGGTGTAATCAATGTAGATATAAGATGTCTGAACCAGAATTTAAAACAATGATTATGAAGATACTAGCTGTGGTTGAAAAAAGCATAGATGACTCCAGAGAATCCATTTCTGCAGAGATAAACGAACAAAAATCTAGTCAGGTTGAAATTAAAAATGTTGTAACCAAGATGCAAAACCAAACTGAGGCCATAAAAACAAATATGGATGAGGTAAATGAGCAAATTAGCAATATAGGAGATAAAATTATGGAAAATAATGCCGCTGAAAAGAAGAGGGAAGTAAATGTCAGAGATCAACAGGGAGACTTAGGGAAATAAGCAATTTATTAAAACAGAATAACATTCTTATAGAAGTCCCAAAAGAGGAAGAGAGATAAAAGGGGGTGGAAGGATTATGTTAACAAATTATAGCCAGAAATTTCCCTAATCTGGGGAAGAACACAGAAAGTGAAGTCCAAGAAGCACAGAGAACTTCTGTTAAATTCAACAAAAGCCAGAAACCACCAAGACATACTATAGTCAAATAGACAAAATACACAGACCAGAAAAGAATCCTGAAAGCAGCAAGGGAAAACAGTCCTCAACCTACAAGGGATGATAGGTCAGGTTGGCAGCAGATATGTCCACAGAAACTTAGCAAGCTACCAAAGAGTGGCAGGATATATTCAATGTGCTGAATGGGGAAATTGCAAGGCCAAGAATACTCTATCCAGCCAGGCTGCCATTCAAAATAGAGAGAGATATAAAAACTTTCCCAGACAAAAAAAAAAAAAGGAGGGGTGGTTAGTGACCACGAAACCAATCCTATAAGAAATTTGAAGGGAGACTCTTTGAGTGGAGGAAAAAAAAGACTAGAAAGTACTAGAGAGCATCACCACAAACACTAACAATACATGTAACACAATGCACTAAATTCATATGTATCAATAATCACTCTGAATGTAAATGGACTAAACTTTCTAATTAAAAGACACAGGTTATCAGAATAGATTAAAAAAAAGGTCAATCTATAGCCTACCAACAAGAGACTCATTTTAGACCCAAAGACACATGCAGATTGAAAGTCGGAATGGGGAGCAATCTATCATGCTAATGGACATCAAAAGAAAGCCAGAGTAGCCATACTTCTAACAAACTAGATTTTAAAATAAGACTGTAATTGGGGCACCTGGGTGGCTCAGTTGGTTAAGTGATTGACTTAGGCTCAGGTCATGATCTCACAGCCTGTGAGTTGGGGTTCCAGGTTGGGCTCTGTGCTGACAGCTCAGAACCTGGAGCCTGCTTTGGATTCTGTGTCTCCCTCTCTCTCTACCCTCCCCTGTTCATGCTCTGTCTCTCCCTCTCTCTGAAAACTACATAAATAAACATAAATAAAATAAATATAATAAAATTTTAGATATATATATTTATAATATAATAAAATTTTATATATATTTATATATAATAAAATAAATAAATAATAAAATAAATAAAATAAACATAAATAAAAATAAATAAAATAAGACTGCAACATAGATGAAGAAGGGTATTTTATCACAAATAAAGGGTCTATCAATCGATAAGATCTAACATATGTAAATAGTTATGCCCCGAACTTGGTGACACCCAAATATACAAATCAATTAATCAAAAAAGTAAAGAAACTCACTAATAACAATACAATAATAGTATGGGTCTTTAACAACCCACTTACAACAATGGACAGATTATCTAAGCAGAATATCAACAAGGAAACAATGGTTTTGAACGGCACACTGAAACAGATGAGTTAACAGATATTTTCAGAACATTTTACCTTAAAGCAGCATAATACACATTGCTTTCAAGTGCACATGGAACATTCTACAAAATACATCACATACTGGGTTACAAATCAGTCCTAAACAAGTACAAAAATTTAATTCATACCATGCATACATTTATATCATGGTATAAATCTTTAAGAAAACCACAAGATAAAAATTGGAAACCCTCAAATACATGGAGGTTAAAGAGTATCCTACTAAAGATGAATGAGTTAACTAGGAAATAAAAGATTAAATAAAAAATAAATGGAAGCAAATGAAAATGAATTCTTTACAGCCCAAAATCTCTGGTACTCAGCAAAGGCAGTCCTAAGAGGGAAGTATATTGCACATCAGGCCTATATCAAGAAACAAAGTGTCTCAAACACACAGCCTAAACTTACACATAAAGGAGTTAGAAAATGAATAGCAAGTAAAACGTAGTGCCAGCAGAAAAAAGGGAAACAATAAAGATTAAAACAGAAATAAATGATATAGAAGCAAAAAAATAGAACAGGTTAAAGAAACCAAGATCTGATTATTTGAAAGAATTAACAAAATTAATAAACATCTAGCCAGACATATAAAAAGAAACGGTTAAGGAACCAAATACATAAAGTCCTAATGAAAGAGAAGAGATAACAACAAACACCAGAGAAATAAAACAATTATAAGAGAATACCAAGAAAAATTTTATGCCAAAAAACTGCGCAATCTGGTAGAAATGGACAAATTCTTAGAAACTCATAAACTACCAAAAGTGAAAGAGGAAGAAATAGAAAATTTGAACAGATTCATAAACAGCAAGGAAATTGAATCAGTAAACAAAAACCTCCCAACAAATTAGAGTCTAGGGCCAGAAGACTTCCAAGGGGAATTCTACCAGACATTTAAAGAAAACTTAATATTATTATTCTCAAACTGTTCCAAAAAATTAGAAATATAAGGAAAACTTCCAAGCTCATTCCCCAAAATAAGCATTACCTTGTTTCCAAAACCAGACAAAGACATAACAACAAAAGGATAATTACAGGCAAATATCCCTGGTGAACATGGATGCAAAAATTCTAAAAAAACTATTAGCAAATAAAGCTCAGCATCACATTAAAAGAAGTATTCACCATTCTCAGGTGGCATTTATTCTTGGAATACAGGGATTGTTCAGTATTTGCAAATCAATCATTGCAATACACCACATTAATAAAAGAAAGGATAATAACCATATGACCCTGTAAATAGATACTGAATAAGCACTTGACAACATACAACATCCATTATTAATAAAAACCCTCAACAAAGTAGGGATAGATGGAACATATCTCAACCTCATAAGGCTATATACAAAAACCTACAGCTAATATCATACTCAAAATTAGAGAAGATATTTGCAAGCAACATATCTTATTAGGTATGCAAAATCTATAAATAACAAATCCAACACCCAAAAATACACAAACAAAATAAGAAATGGGCAGAAGATAAGAATAGATGCTTTTCCAAATATGACACCCACATGACTAATAGAAATATGAATATATGCTCAACATCACTCACAAGAGAAATACAAATTAAAACCATGATGGAACACAACCTCACCCCGGTCAGAATGTCTAAAATTAACAACACAAGAAAAAACAGTTGTAAGCAAGGATGTTGAGAAAGGGAAACCTTTTGCAGTGTTGGTGGGAATACAAACAGGTGAAGCCATTCTGGAAAAACAATATTGAGCTCTGTCAAGAAACTGAAAATAGAACTACATTATGATCTAGCTATTGCACTATTAGGTATTTTCCCAAAGGATATAAAAATATAGATTCAAAGAACACATCTGTCAGAATGGCTAACATTACAAGTCAGGCAACAACAGATTTTGGTGAGGATGCAGAGAAAGAGGATCTCTTTTTCATGGCTGGTGCCACTCATGAAAACAGTATGGAGATTCCTCAAAAAATTAAAAATAGAATTACCCTATGACCCAGCAATTGCACTAGTAAGTATTTATCCAAGGGATACAGGTGTGCTATTTTGAAAGGGCACATGCACCCGCATGTTTATAGCAGCACTATCAACAATAGCCAAAGTATGCAAAGAGCCCAAATGCCCATCGATGGATGAATGGATTAAGAACATGTGGTATATGTATACAATGGAGTATTACTCGGCAATCAGAAAGAATGAAATCTTGCCATTTGTCACTACATGGATGGAACTAGAGGGTATTATGCTTAGTGAAATTAGTCAGTGATAGAAGGACAAATAGCATATGACTTCACTCATACGAGGAACTTAAGTCACAAAACAGAAGAACACAAGGGAAGGGAAGCAAAAATAATATAAAAAAGGGAGTGGACAAAACATAAGAGACTCTTAAATATGGAGATCAAGCAGAGGGTTAATGGAGGGGTTGTGGGAGAGGGGATGTGCTAAATGGGTATGGGGCATTAAAGTATCTACCCCTGAAATCATTGTTGCACTATATGCTAACTAACTTGTGGGTAAATTTAAAAAAATAATAAATTAAAATTTCAAAAGGTCCATGCACCCTAATGCTTATAGCAGCATTACCAATAATAGCAAAATATGGAGTGAGCCCAAATGTCCATAGACTGAATAATGGATAAAGAAGATGTGATATATATATTATAATGAATAAAATACTGTCCTTTTCAATGATGTAAATGGAAGAATACAATATGATTTCACTCATATGTGTAATTAAGACAAAACAGATGGACATGTGAGAAGGAGGGAGAGAAGAGAGATAAACAAACCACAAAAGACTCTTTTTTTAATATAATTTATTGTCAAATTGGCTAACATACACTGTGTACAGTGTGCTCTTGGTTTTGGGGTAGATTCCCATGGCTCATCGCTTCCATACAACACCCTGTGCTCATCCCAACAAGTGTCATTCTCAATGCCCATCACCCATTTTCTCCATTCTCCCACGTACCCATCATCCCTCTGTTTGTTCTCTGTATTAAAGAGTCTCTTCAGGCCTTGAGGAGGGGCCAACATGGCTGAGAAGTAGGGGTATCAGTACTTCCCATGTCTCTCAAACATAGAAGGGTCGAATCCAAAGGACTTTGAACCCCAAGAGTCAGGGAAGAAAACAAACTGAGGCTACCAGGGAGATATCAGGACAACCTGATGGGCCATAAGGCAGCTTCAAGGAGCAAATCAAAACACAACTGTTGGAGGGTCCAAAACATCACAACGAGTAGGGAAATAAAAAAGAAACCAAAGTCACAAAACAGAGAACATATAACACTCTCCAAAAAACACCTCCTGAAGGGCCAGAACCTGGACAGTGTATGACTTCACTTTAAGGTAGCAGTGCTCGCAGAAGCAGAGCACATAACAAGATTTAAAACTCATAAGGGACAGAAAATGAGCCAAAAAAAATGAAACAGAAGAATTCTCCTCAAAAAAATCCAGGAAGAAGTGACAGCTAAATAATTGATCAAAACAGATATAAGCAACATAAGTGAAAAAGAATTTAGAATAATAGTCATAAGATTAATCACTGGGCCTGAAAAAGCATAGAAGACAGCAGAGAATCTAATGCTGCAGAAATTAAGGAAGTAAAAAATAGTCATGATGAATTTTAAAATGTTGTAAATGAGGTGCAAAATAAACTAGATGCAGTGACAGCATGGATTGAAGAGGCAGAGGGGAGAATAGGTGAACTAAAAGATGAAACTATGGAAAAAGAGGAAGCTGAGAAAAAGAGAGATAAAAAAAATCCAGGATCATGAGGGGGAATTAGAGAACTAAGTGATTCAATCAAATGGAACAATACCCATGTCACAAGAATTCCAGAAGAAGAAGAGACAAAGAAAGGGACTGAAGGTGTCCTCGAATAAATCATAGCTGAGAACTTCCCAATGTGGGGAAGGAAAGAGACATTGAAATCCAAAAGACACAGATTAACTCCTTTCAGATGTAACTTGAATCAATCTTCTGCAAGACATATCATAGTGAAACTGGGAAAACACAAGGATAAAGAAAGAACTCTGAAAGCAGCTGGGGATAATCAGGACTTAACATACAAAGGTACATACACAAGGGTGGTAGCAGATGCATCTACTGAAACGTGCTAGGCCAGAGAGGAATGGCAGGAAATCTTCAATGTGATGAACAGAAAAAATATGCAGCTACGAATCCTTTAGCCAGCAAGCCTGTCATTCAGAATAGAAGGAGAGTAAAGGTTTTCCCAAACAAACAAAAACTGAAGGAGTTCATCACCCCTAAAGCAGTCCTAACAGAAATCTTAAGTCAGACTCTGTGAAAGAAATGTTACAAGGACCAAAAAGTATCAGAGACATCACTACAAAAATGAAACCTACAGATAACACAATGACTCTAAACCCATATCTTTCAATAACACTGAATGTAATTGGACTAAATGCTCCAATCAAAAGACATAAGGTACCAAATGGATTAAGAAAAAAACAAGACCCATCTATTATCTGTCTACAACAGACCCATTTTAGACCTGAGGACACCTTCAGATTGAATGTGAGGGGATGGAGAGCTAGGTATCATACTATTGGAAGTCAAAAGAAATCTGGAGTAGCCATACTTACACCAGACAAACTAGACTTTAAATTAAAGGGTGTAACAAGAGATGAAGAAGGGCATTATACAATAATTACAAGGTCTATCCATCAGGAAGAGCTAACAATTATAAATGTCTATGCACCAAATTCTACAGCACCCAAATATATAAAACAATTAATCACAAACATAAGCAATCTTATTGGAAAGAATGTGGTAATTTCAGGGGACTGGAATACTCCAGTTACACAAATGGACAGATCATCTAGAGAGAAAATCATTAAAGAAACAATGGTCCTGAATGATACACTGGACTGGATGGACTTGACAGATATATTTAGAACTCTACATCCTAAAGCAGCAAAATATAATTTCTTCTCAAGTTAACATGGAACATTCTCCAAGATAGATCACATACTGGGTCACAGAAGAGCCCTCAATAAATGTAAAAGAATTAAAATCATACCATGAACACTTTCAGATCACAATGCTTTGAAACTTGAAATCAACCACAGGAAAAGCCTGGAAAACCTCCTAAAGCATGGAGGTTAAAGAACATCATACTACAGAATGAATGGGTCAGCCAGGCAATAGGAGAACAAATTAAAAAAATATATGGAAACAAATGAAAAAAAAAACACAACAATCCAAAACCTTTGGAACATAGCAAATAGAGTCCTGAGAGGAAAATACATTGCAATCCAGGCCTATCTCAAGAAACAAGAAAAATCCCAAATACAAAACCTAACAGCACACTTGAAGGACTAGAAGCAGAACAGCAAAGACACCTCAAACCCAGCAAAAGAAGAGAAATAATAAAGATCACAGCAGAAATAAATGATATACAATCAAAAAAATATTGGAACACATCAATGAAACCAAGAGTTGTTTTTTTGAAAAAAAAATAAACAAAATTGATAAAACTCTAGCCAGGTTCTCAATAAGAAAAGACAGAGGACCCAATAGGTAAAATCATGAATGAAAATTGATTTATTGCATCCAATCCCTCAGAAATACAAGCAATTTTCAGGAAATACTATGAAAAATTATATGCCAACAAAATGGACAACCTGGAAGAAATGGACAAAATGGACAAATTCCTAAACAATCACACACTACCAAAACTAAAATGGGAAAATCAGAAAATTTGAACAGACCCATAACTAGTGAAGAAATTGAATCAGTAATCAAAAATCTCCCAACAAATAAGAGTCCTGGGCCAGATGGCTTCCCAGGGGAATTATACCAGCCATTAAAAGCAGAGTTAATACCTATCTTTCTCAAGCTGGTCCAAAAAATGGAAATGGAAAGAAAACGTCCAGACTCATTCTATGAAGCTAGCATTACTTTGCTACCCAAACCAGACAAAGACCCAACAAATAATATAACTGCAGGCCAATATCCCTGATGAATATGGATGCACAAATTCTCAATAAGATACGAGCAAATTGAAATCAAATTCATATAAAAATAATTATTCACCATGATCAAGTGGGATTCATTACTGGGCTGCAGGGCTGTTTCATTATTTGCAAATCAATCAATGTGATACATCATCTTAATGAAAGAAAGGATACAAAATCATATGATCCTGTCAAAAATACAGAAAAACTATTTGACAAAATATAGCATGCCTTCTTAATAAAAACCCTCAAGAATCTCAGGATAAACACAACATAATTAAAAATCATCAAAGCCATATATGAAAAGCCCATAGCTAATATCATCCTCAGTAGGGAAATTCTGAGAGCTTTCCCCCTGAGATCAGGAACACAACAGGGATGTCTACTCTTACCACTGTTGTTTAACATACTGTTGGAAGTCCTAGCGTCAGCAATCAGACAACAAAATAAAATAAAAGTCACCCAAATTTGCAAAGAAGTCAAACGTTCTCTTTTCACAGACAACATGATACTCTACATGGAAAACCCAACAGACTCCACCTAAAGTCTGCAGATGTATGAATTCAATAAGGTCACAGGGTACAAAATCAATGTACAAAAATCAGTTGCATTTTGATACACCAATAATGAAGCTACAGAAAGAGAAATCAAGCAACTGATCCCATTTACAATTGCACCAAGAACCATAAAATACCTAGCAATAAATGAACCAAAGATGAAAACTATTGAAAGCTTATGAAGAAAATTGAAGAAGACACAAAGAAATGGAAAAACATTCAGTGCTCATAGATTGAAAAAATAAATATTGTGAAAATGTCATACTACACAAAACTATCTACACATTCAATGCAATCCAAATCAAAATTGCACCAGCATTCTTCTCAAAGATAGAATAAACAATCCTAAAATTTGTATGGAACCACAAACAACCCTGAATAACCAAAGTAATCTTGAGGAAGAAAACCAAAGTGAGAGGTATCAATCCCAGACTTCAGCCTGTACTACAAAGCTATAATCATCAAGACAGTATGGTATTGTCACAAAAACACACACACATACATAGACCAATGGAATAGAAAAGAGAACCCATAATTGGACCCACAAATGTATGGCCAATTAATCTTTGACAAAGCAGGAAAGAGTATCCAATGGAAAAAAGACAGTCTCTTCAACAAATGGTGCTCAGAAAACTGGACAGCAACCTGCAGAAGGATGAAACTAGACCACTTTCTTACACCATTCACAAAATTAAACCCAAAATGGATGAAAGACCAAATGTGAGACAGGAACACTTCAAAACCCTAGAGGAGAAATCAGGAAAAAACCTCTTTGACCTCAGCACCAGCAATTTTTTACTTGACACATCGCCAAAGGCAAGGGAATTAAAAGCAAAAATGAACTATTGGAAACTCATAAAGATAAAAAGCTTCTGCACTGCAAGGAAGCAATCAACAAAACTAAAAGGCAACAAATGGAATGGGAAAAGACATTTTCAAATGATATATCAAATCAAGGGCCAGTATCCAATCCAAATCTATAAAGAACTCACCAAACTCCCCCCCCCAAAAAATAATCCAGTGAAGAAACGGGCAGAAAACATGAATAGACACATTTCCTAAGAATACATCCATATGGTCAACAGCCACATGAAAAGATGCTCAACGTCACTCATCATAAGGGAAATAAAATCAAAACCACACTGAGATATCACCTCATGCCAGTCAGAATGGCTAATATTAACAAATCAGGAGATTATAGATGCTGGGGAGGATGTGGAGAAATGGGAACCCTGTTGCACCATTGGTGGGAATGCAAACTGGTGTAGCTGCTCTGGAAAACAATGTAGAAGTTCCTCAAAAAATTAAAAATAGAGCTACCATAGGATGTAGCAATAGCACTACTCAGAATTTATCCAAAGGATACAGGAGTGCTGATTCATATGAGCACATGTATCCCAATGTTTATAGCAGCACTTTCAACAATAGCCAAATTATGGAAAGAGCCGAATGTCCGTCAACTGATGAATGGATAAAGAAGATGTGGTTTATATATGCAATGAACTACTACTTGGCAATGAAAAAGAATGGAATCTGGCCATTTGCAGCAACGTGGATGGAGCAGCAGGATATTATGCTAAGTGAAATAAGTCATTCAGAGGAAGACAGATACCATATGTTTTCACTCATATGTGTATCTTGAGAAACGTAACAGAAGAACATGGGGGAGGGGAAGGGGGGAAAGTTATAAACAGAGAGGGAGCGAGACAAACCATATGAGACCCTTAAATACAGAAAACAAACTGAGGGTAGATGGGGGGTGGAGAAGAGTTGAAAGTGGGTGATGGGCATTGAGGAGGGCACTTGTAGGGATGAGGACTGAGTATTGCATGGGAGCCAATTTGACAATACTCCTGAAATCATTGTTTCACTGTATGGTAACTCATTTGGATGTAAATTTTTTAAAAAGACAATAAATTATATTACAAAATAGGAATCTCTTATGGTTTTCCTCCCTGCTTCTCTGTAACTATTTTTGCCACCTTCCCTTCCCCCATGGTATTCTGTTAAGTTTCTAAAGTTCCAGATATGAGTGAATGCATATTATATCTCTCTTTCTATGACTGAGTTATTTCACTTAGAATAATATTTTCTAGTTCTATCCATGTTTCTGCAATGGCATGATTTTATTCTTTCTCATTGCCAAGTAGTATTCCAATGTATATATAAACCACATCTTCTTCATCCATTCACCAGTTGACGGACATTTAGTCTTTTTCCATAATTTGGGTATTGTTGAAAGTGCTGCTATATAAACATTGGGATACATGTGCCCCTATGAATTAGCACTCCTGTATCCTTTGGATAAATTCCGAGTAGTGCTATTGCTGAATCCTAGGGTAGTTCTATTTTTAATCTTTTGAGGAACTTCTACATTGTTTTCCAGAGTGGCTGCACCAGTTTGCATTCCCACCAACAGTGTAAGAGGGTTCTCATTTCTCCACATCCTCACCAGCATCTGTTGTTTCCTGAGTTGCTAATTTTGGCCACTATGACTGGTGTGAGGTGATACCTGAGTGTGGTTTTTATTTGTATTTCCCTGATGATGAGTGACAGTGAGCATCTTTTCATGTGGCTGTTGGCCATATGGATGTCTTCTTTGGAAAAAATGTCTATTCATGTCTTCTCCAATTTCTTCACCAGAATATTTATTTTTCAGGTGTTGAGTATGATAAGTTCTTTATAGATTTTGGATACCAAACCTTTATCTGATATGTCATTAACAAATATATTTTCCCATTCAATCGGTTGTGTTTTAGTTTTGTTGATTGTTTCCTTGCAGTGCAGAAGCTTTTTATCTTTATGAGGTTCCAATAGTTCATTTTTGCTTTTAATTCCCTTGCCTTCGGCGATGTGTCAAGTAAAAAAATTGCTGGTGCTGAGGTCAAAGAGGCTTTTTCCTGATTTCTCCTCTAGGGTTTTGAAGTGTTCCTGTCTCACATTTAGGTCTTTCATCCATTTTGGGTTTAATTTTGCGAATGGTGTAAGAAAGTGGTCTAGTTTCATCCTTCTGCAGGTTGCCGTCCAGTTTTCTGAGCACCATTTGTTGAAGAGACTGTCTTTTTTCCATTGGATACTCTTTCCTGCTTTGTCAAAGATTAATTGGCCATACATTTGTGGGTCCAATTATGGGTTCTCTTTTCTATTCCATTGGTCTATGTATGTGTGTGTGTTTTTGTGACAATACCATACTGTCTTTTTTTTTCTGAAATTTATTGACAAATTGGTTTCCATACAACACCCAGTGCTCATCCTAAAAGGTGCCCTCCTCAATACCCATCACCCACCCTCTCCTCCCTCCCACCCCCCATCAACCCTCAGTTTGTTCTCAGTTTTTAACAGTCTCTTATGCTTTGGCTCTCTCCCATTCTAACCTCTTTTTTTTTTCCTTCCCCTCCCCCATGGGTTCCTGTTAAGTTTCTCAGGATCCACATAAGAGTGAAACCATATGGTATCTGTCTTTCTCTGGATGGCTTATTTCACTTAGCATCACACTCTCCAGTTCCATCCACGTTGCTACAAAAGGCCATATTTCATTTTTTCTCATTGCCACGTAATATTCCATTGTGTATATAAACCACAATTTCTTTATCCATTCATCAGTTGATGGACATTTAGGCTCTTTCCATAATTTGGCTATTGTTGAGAGTGCTGCTATGAACATTGGGGTACAAGTGGCCCTATGCATCAGTGCTCCTGTATCCCTTGGGTAAATTCCTAGCAGTGCTATTGCTGGGTCATAGGGTAGGTCTATTTTTAATTTTCTGAGGAACCTCCACACTGCTTTCCAGAGCGGCTGCACCAATTTGCATTCCCACCAACAGTGCAAGAGGGTTCCCGTTTCTCCACATCCTCGCCAGCATCTATAGTCTCCTGATTTGTTCATTTTGGCCACTCTGGCTGGCGTGAGGTGATACCTGAGTGTGGTTTTGATTTGTATTTCCCTGATAAGGAGCGACGCTGAACATCTTTTCATGTGCCTGTTGGCCATCCGGATGTCTTCTTTAGAGAAGTGTCTATTCATGTTTTCTGCCCATTTCTTCACTGGGTTATTTGTTTTTCGGGTGTGGAGTTTGGTGAGCTCTTGATAGATTTTGGATACTAGCCCTTTGTCCGATATGTCTTTTGCGAATATCTTTTCCCATTCCGTTGGATGCCTTTTACTTTTGTTGGTTGTTTCCTTTGCTGTGCAGAAGCTTTTTATCTTCATAAGGTCCCAGTAATTCACTTTTGCTTTTAATTCCCTTGCCTTTGGGGATGTGTCGAGTAAGAGATTGCTACGGCTGAGGTCAGAGAGGTCTTTTCCTGCTTTCTCCTCTAAGGTTTTGATGGTTTCCTGTCTCACATTTAGGTCCTTTATCCATTTTGAGTTTATTTTTGTGAATGGTGTGAGAAAGTGGTCTAGTTTCAACCTTCTGCATGTTGCTGTCCAGTTCTCCAAGCACCATTTGTTAAAGAGGCTGTCTTTTGTCCATTGGATGTTCTTTCCTGCTTTGTCAAAGATGAGTTGGCCATACATTTGTGGGTCTAGTTCTGGGGTTTCTATTCTATTCCATTGGTCTATGTGTCTGTTTTGGTGCCAATACCATGCTGTCTTGATGATGACAGCTTTGTAGTAGAGGCTAAAGTCTGGGATTGTGATGCCTCCTGCTTTGGTCTTCTTCTTCAAAATTCCTTTGGCTATTCGGGGCCTTTTGTGGTTCCATATGAATTTTAGGATGGCTTGTTCTAGTTTCGAGAAGAATGCTGGTGCAATTTTGATTGGGATTGCATTGAATGTGTAGATAGCTTTGGGTAGTATTGACATTTTGACAATATTTATTTTTCCAATCCATGAGCAGGGAATGTCTTTCCATTTCTTTAAATCTTCTTCAATTTCCTTCATAAGCTTTCTATAGTTTTTAGCATACAGATCCTTTACATCTTTGGTTAGATTTATTCCTAGGTATTTCATGCTTCTTGGTGCAATTGTGAATGGGATCAGTTTCTTTATTTGTCTTTCTGTTGCTTCATTGTTAGTGTATAAGAATGCAACTGATTTCTGTACATTGATTTTGTATCCTGCAACTTTGCTGAATTCCTGTATCAGTTCTAGCAGACTTTTGGTGGAGTCTATCGGATTTTCCATGTATAATATCATGTCATCTGCAAAAAGCGAAAGCTTGACTTCATCTTTGCCAATTTTGATGCCTTTGATTTCCTTTTGTTGTCTGATTGCTGATGCTAGAACTTCCAGCACTATGTTAAACAACAGCGGTGAGAGTGGGCATCCTTGTCGTGTTCCTGATCTCAGGGAAAAAGCTTTCAGTTTTTCCCCGTTGAGGATGATGTTAGCTGTGGGCTTTTCATAAATGGCTTTTATGATCTTTAAGTATGTTCCTTCTATCCCGACTTTCTCAAGGGTTTTTATTAAGAAAGGGTGCTGGATTTTGTCAAAGGCCTTTTCTGCATCGATTGACAGGATCATATGGTTCTTCTCTCTTTTTTTGTTAATGTGATGTATCACGTTGATTGATTTGCGAATGTTAAACCAGCCCTGCATCCCAGGAATGAATCCCACTTGATCATGGTGAATAATTCTTTTTATATGCCGTAGATTTCGATTTGCTAGTATCTTATTGAGAATTTTTGCATCCATATTCATCAGGGATATTGGCCTGTAGTTCTCTTTTTTTACTGGGTCTCTGTCTGGTTTAGGAATCAAAGTAATACTGGCTTCATAGAATGAGTCTGGAAGTTTTCCTTCCCTTTCTATTTCTTGGAATAGCTTGAGAAGGATAGGTATTATCTCTGCTTTAAACGTCTGGTAGAACTCCCCTGGGAAGCCATCTGGTCCTGGACTCTTATTTGTTGGGAGATTTTTGATAACCGATTCAATTTCTTCGCTGGTTATGGGTCTGTTCAAGCTTTCTATTTCCTCCTGATTGAGGTTTGGAAGAGTGTGGGTGTTCAGGAATTTGTCCATTTCTTCCAGGTTGTCCAATTTGTTGGCATATAAGTTTTCATAGTATTCCCTGATAATTGTTTGTATCTCTGAGGGATTGGTTGTGATAACTCCATTTTCATTCATGATTTTATCTATTTGGGTCATCTCCCTTTTCTTTTTGAGAAGCCTGGCTAGAGGTTTGTCAATTTTGTTTATTTTTTCAAAAAACCAACTCTTGGTTTCGTTGATCTGCTCTACAGTTTTTTTCGTTTCTATATTGTTTATTTCTGCTCTGATCTTTATTATTTCACTTCTTCTGCTGGGCTTAGGCTGCCTTTGCTGTTCTGCTTCTAGTTCCTTTAGGTGTGCTGTTAGATTTTGTATTTGGGATTTTTCTTGTTTCTTGAGATAGGCCTGGATTGCAATGTATTTTCCTCTCAGGACTGCCTTCGCTGTGTCCCAAAGCGTTTGGAATGTTGTATTTTCATTTTCGTTTGTTTCCATATATTTTTTAATTTCTTCTCTAATTGCCTGGTTGACCCACTCATTCGTTAGTAGGGTGTTCTTTAACCTCCATGCTTTTGGAGGTTTTCCAGACTTTTTTCTGTGGTTGATTTCAAGCTTCATAGCATTGTGGTCTGAAAGTAAGCATGGTATAATTTCAATTCTTGTAAACTTATGAAAGGCTGTTTTGTGATCCAGTATATGATCTATCTTGGAGAATGTTCCATGTGCACTCGAGAAGAAAGTATATTCTGTTGCTTTGGGATGCAGAGTTCTAAATATATCTGTCAAGTCCATCTGATCCAATGTCTCATTCAGGGCCCTTGTTTCTTTATTGACCGTGTGTCTAGATGATATCCATTTCTGTAAGTGGTGTATTAAAGTCCCCTGCAATTACCACATTCTTATCAATAAGGTTGCTTATGTTTATGAGTAATTGTTTTATATATTTGGGGGCTCCGGTATTCGGTGCATAGACATTTATAATTGTTAGCTCTTCCTGATGGATAGACCCTGTAACTATTATATAATGTCCTTCTTCATCTCTTGTTACAGCCTTTAATTTAAAGTCTAGTTTGTCTGATATAAGTATGGCTACTCCAGCTTTTTTTGGCTTCCAGTCGCATGATAAATAGTTCTCCATCCCCTCACTCTCAATCTAAAGGTGTCCTCAGGTCTAAAATGAGTCTCTTGTAGACAGCAAATAGATGGGTCTTGTTTTTTTATCCATTCTGATACCCTATGTCCTTTGGTTGGCGCATTTAATCCATTTACATTCAGTGTTATTATAGAAAGATACGGGTTTAGAGTCATTGTGATGTCTGTATGTTTTATGCTTATAGTGATGTCTCTGGGACTTTGTCTCACAGGGTCCCCCTTAGGATCTCTTGTAGGGCTGGTTTAGTGGTGACAAATTCCTTCAGCTTTTGTTTGTTTGGGAAGACCTTTATCTCTCCTTCTATTCTAAATGACAGACTTGCTGGATAAAGGATTCTTGGCTGCATATTTTTCCTGTCTAGCACCCTGAAAATCTCGTGCCAATTCTTTCTGGCCTGCCAAGTTTCAAAAGAGAGATCAGTCACGAGTCTTATAGGTCTCCCTTTATATGTGAGGGCACGTTTACCCCTTGCTGCTTTCAGAATTTTGTCTTTATCCTTGTATTTTGCCAGTTTCACTATGATATGTCGTGCAGAAGATTGATTCAAGTTACGTCTGAAGGGAGTTCTCTGTGCCTCTTGGATTTCAATGCCTTTTTCCTTCCCCAGTTCAGGGAAGTTCTCAGCTATTATTTCTTCAAGTACCCCTTCAGCACCTTTCCCTCTCTCTTCCTCCTCTGGGATACCAATTATGCGTATATTATTTCTTTTTAGTGTATCACTTAATTCTCTAATTTTCCCCTCATACTCCTGGATTTTTTTATCTCTCTTTTTCTCAGCTTCCTCTTTTTCCATAACTTTATCTTCTAGTTCACCTATTCTCTCCTCTGCCTCTTCAAGCCGAGCTGTGGTGGTTTCCATTTTGTTATGCATTTCGTTTAAAGCGTTTTTCAGCTCCTCGTGACTGTTCCTTAGTCCCTTGATCTCTGTAGCAAGAGATTCTCTGCTGTCCTGTATACTGTTTTCAAGCCCAGCGATTAATTTTATGACTATTATTCTAAATTCACTTTCTGTTATATTATTTAAATCCTTTTTGATCAGCTCATTAGCTGTTGTTATTTCCTGGAGATTCTTCTGAGGGGAGTTCTTCCACTTGGTCATTTTGGATAGTCCCTGGCATGGTGAGGACCTGCAGGGCACTTCCCCTGTGCTGTGGTGTATAACTGGAGTTGGTGGGCGGAGCCACAGTCAGACCTGATGTCTGCCCCCAGCCCACCGCTGGGGCCACAGTCAGACTGGTGTGTGCCTTCTCTTCCCCTCTCCTAGGGGTGGGATTCACTGTGGGGTGGTGTGGCTCGTCTGGGCTACTTGCACCCTGCCAGGCTTGTGATGCTGGGGATCTGGCGTATTAGCTGGGGTGGGTAGGCAAGGTGCTCGGGGGCAGGAGGGGCAGGCTTTGATCGCTTCTCCTTAGGTGATCCACTTCAGGAGGGGCCCTGTGGCAGCGGGAGGGAGTCAGATCCGCTGCTGGAGGTTTGGCTCCTCCGAAGCGCAGAGTTGGGTGTTTGCGTGGAGCGAGCAAGTTCCCTGGCAGGAATCGGTTCCCTTTGGGATTTCGGCTGGGGGATGGGCGGGGGAGATGGCGCTGGTGAGCACCTTTGTTCCCCACCAAACTGAGCTCTGTTGTCAGGGGGCTCAGCAGCTCTCCCTCCCTTTGTCCTCCAGCCTTCTCGCTTTCCGAGCAGAGCTGTTAATTTATGACCTCCCAGACGCTAAGTCGAGCTTGCTGTCGGAACACAGTCCGCCCGGCCTCTCCGCTTTTGCAAGCCAGACTCGGGGCTCTGCTTGGCCGGCGAGCCGCCCCTCCGCCCTGGCTCCCTCCCGCCAGTCTGTGGAGCGCGCACCGCCTCGCCGCCCTTCCTACCCTCTTCCGTGGGCCTCTCGTCTGCGTTTGGCTCCGGCGACTCTGTTCTGCTAATCCTCTGGCGGTTTTCTGGGTTATTTAGGCAGGTGTAGATGGAATCTCAGTGATCAGCAGGACGTGCGGTGAGCCCAGCGTCCTCCTAAGCCGCCATCTTGCCGCAACTCCAATACCATACTCTCTTGATGATTATAGCTTTGTAGTACAGGCTGAAGTCTGGGATTGATACCTCTCACTTTGGTTTTCTTCCTCAAGATTACTTTGGTTATTCAGGGTTGTTTGTGGTTCCATACAAATTTTAGGATTGTTTATTCTATCTTTGAGAAGAATGCTGGTGCAATTTTGATTTGGATTGCATTGAATGTGTAGATAGTTTTGTGTAGTATGACATTTTCACAATATTTATTTTTTCAATCTATGAGCACTGAATGTTTTTCCATTTCTTTGTGTCTTCTTCAATTTTCTTCATAAGTTTTCTATACTTTTCAGGATACAGATCTTTTACATATTTGGTTAGGTTTATTCCTAGGTATTTTATGGTTCTTGGTGCAATTGTAAATGGGATCAGTTGCTTGATTTCTCTTTCTTTTCTTCATTATTTGTGTATAGAAATGCAATAGAGTTTTTTTATATTGATTTTGTACCCTGAGACCTTGTTGAATTCATACATGTGTTCTAGCAGCCTTTTGGTGGAGTCTGCTGGGTTTTCCATGTAGAGTATCATGTGATCTGCCAAAAGTGAATGTTTGAGTTCTTCTTTGCCAATTTGGATTCAATTTATTTTATTTTGTTGTCTGATTGCTGACGCTAGGACTTCCAACAGTATGTTAAACAACAGTGGTAAGAGTAGACATCCCTGTTGTGTTCCTGATCTCAGGGGGAAAGCTCTCAGTTTTTCCCCATTCAGGGTGATATTAGCTGTGGGCTTTTCATATATGGTTTTTATGATGCTTAAGTATGTTCCTTCTATCCTAACTTTCTTGACAGTTTTTATTAAGAAAGGATGCTGTGTTTTGCAAATGCCTTCTCCGCATCTATTGACAGCAACATATGGTTCTCATCCTTTCTTTTATTAATGTGATGTATCACATTGATTGATTTTCAAATATTGAACCAGTCCTGCAGCCCAGGAATGAATCCCACTTGTTCATGTTGTGTCGTCCTCAATGGGATGTGGACCTGGGGCACCGAAGGAGCTGAGAAAAAGAGATGACAGTGTAGTGAGGCACAGGGGACCCCAAGCCAACAGCCTGAGGTACTGGGGTTTATTGTACATTTTCTTATACACGTTTTCACACACACAAAAAAACAGATTAGCAATGATTAACAAAAGCTTAGCAAAGCATGCCAACAATGTACATCTGATTCAGTTATCAAAGGTATCTTGTTTACCAAGTAGTCTTGCAGATACGTATATTCTGATAAGAATCTTTATGCTAGAAGCAAAGACAAAGAAGGGAGTGAATACACTGTGCTATATACAGCTGGCTTCCTTTAAGCAAAACATACCAGTCTGCTTACTAATGCATAGACCACATTTTCCAAGGGCAATTCACTCAAGTCCTTTCAGGTTATTTTTAACCTTAGGATCTCGAGTTTTCTCAGAGATCTGGAGCCTGAACGAATATGCACCCGTGATCATTGTGGTGTTCTTGTTCCCACAATGGCGAATATTTATTTTTATATATGGTTGAATTTGATTTTGCTAGCATCAAGTTGAGAATTTTTGCATCCATGTTCATTGGGGATATTGGCCTCTAATTCTCCTTTTTTTGTGGGGTCTCTGTCTAGTTTTGGAATCAATGTAATGCTGGCTTCATAGAATGAGTCCAGAATTTTTCCTTCTGTTTCTATTTTTGGAACAGTTTGAGAAGGATAGGAATGAACTCTGCTTTAAATGTCTGGTAGAATTCCCCTGGGAAGCCATTTGGCCAAGGGCTTTTATTTCTTGCAAGATTTTTGATAACTGATTCAATTTCCTTGCTGGTTATGAGTCTGTTCAAATTCTATTTTTCTTCCTGCTTGAGTTTTTGTAGTGTGTGGGTGTCTAGGAATTTTTCCATTTCTTCCAGGTTGTCCAGTTTGTTGGCATATAATTTTCATTGTATTCTCTGATAATTGTATTTCTGAGGGATTGGTTGTTATAAGTCCATTTCCAGTCATGATTTTATCTACTTGGTTCTCTTTTTTTTTTGAGAAATGTGGGTAGGGTTTTATTAATTTTGTTTATTTTTCAGAAAAAAAACTCCTGGTTTCATTGATCTGCTCTGCTGTTTTTTTTTTTTTTATATTGTTTATTTCTGCTCTGATCTTTATTGTTTCTCTTCTGCTGGCCTTGGGATTTCTTTGCTGTTCTACTTCTATTTCCTTTAGGTGTACTGTTAGATTTTGTATTTGGGATTTTTCTTGTTTCGTGAGATAGGCCTGGATTCCAATGTGTTTTCCTCTTAGGACTGCCTTTGCTGAATCCTAAAGGTTTTGGAATGTCATGTTTTCATTTTCATTCTTTCCATTTTTTAAAAAATTTCTTTTCTAATTGCCTGGTTGGCCCATTCATTCTTTAGTAGGATGTTCTGTAACTTCTATGCCTTTGGAGATTTTCCAAATTTTTCATGTGGTTGATTTCAAGTTTCATAACATTATGATCTACAAATGTGCATGGTATGATTTCAATTCTTATATATTTATTGATGGCTGTTTTGTGACCCAGTATGTGGTCAATCTTGGAGAATGTTCAATGTGAACTCGAGAAGAATGTGTATTCTGCTGCTTTTGGATGGAAAATTCTGAATATATCTGTCAAGTCTATCTGGTCCAGTGTATCATTTAATGGGCCATTGTTTCTTTATTGATTTTTTGTTTATATTATCTGTCCATTGTTGTAAATGGAGTATTAAAGTCTCCTGCAATTACCACATTCTTATTAATAAGATTGCTTATGTTTGTGATTGTTGTATATATTTTGGTTCTGCCAATTGGGTGCATAAACATTTATAATTGTTAGCTCTTCTTGATGTAAAGACCCTGTAATTATGATATAATGCCCTTATTCATCTCTTGTTACAACCTTTATTTTAAAATCTAGTTTTCTGATACTCATGTGTCTACTCCAGCTTTCTTTTTTCTTCCAGTAGCATGATATATTGTTCTCCATCCTCTTTCAATCTGAAGGTGTCCTCAGGTCTAAAATGGGTCTCTTATATATATAGATAATAGATGGGTCTTTTTTTTTATCCATTCTTATACTGTATATCTTTTGATTGGAGCATTTATGCCATTTTCATTCAGTATTATTATTAAAAGATAAAGATTTAGTGTTATTGTGTTATCTGTGGGTTTCATGCTTGTAGTGACATCTCTGGTCCTTTGTGGTCTTTGCAACATTCCACTCACAGAGTCCCTCTTAAGATCTCTTGTAGGGCTGGTTTAGTGGTGATTAACTCCTTCAGTTTTTGTTTTTCTGGGAAAACCTTTATCTTTCCTATTGTGAATGGCAGGCTTGCCGGATAAAATATTCTTGGCCTTATATTTTTCCTATTCAGCACATTGATTATTTTCTGCCACTCCCTTCTGTCATGTCAAGTTTCAGTAGATACGTCTGCCACTACCCTTATGTGTCTATCCTTATAGATTAAGTCCTGTTTGTCCCTAGCTGCTTTCAGAATTCTCTCTTTATCTTTGTATTTTACCAGTTTCGATATGATATGCTGTGCAGAAGATCTACTCAAGTTATGTCTGAAGGGAATTCTCTGTGCATCCTGGATTTCAATGTCTATTTTCTTCCCCAGATTGGGGAAATTCTCAGCTATGATTTGTTCAAGTACACCTTCCACCCCTTTCTCTCTCTCTTCTTCTTCTGGAACTCCTATTATATGGACATTATTACGTTTTAATGAATCATTTAGTTGTCTAATTCTCCCTACATGGTCTAGAATTCTTTTATCTCTCTTTTACTCAGCTTCCCCTTTTTCCATAATTTTATCTTTTATTTCACTTATTCTCTCCTATGCTTCTTCAATCCCCAATGTCACTGTGTCTAGTTTATTTTGGACCTCATTACAACATCTTTAAATTCATCATGACTATTTTTTAGTTCCTTGATCTCTGCAGCATTAGATTCTCTGCTGTCTTCTATGCTTTTTCAAACCCAATGATTAATATTATGACTATTCTAAATTCTTGATAAGTTATATTCTTTATATCTGTTATGATCAATTCTTTAGCTGTCACTTTTCCTGGAATTCCTTTTGAAGAGTTTTATTTGGTTTCATAAGTTTGGCTATTTTTCTATACCTTATGTGTTTTAAAAGCTTGTTATGTGTCCTGCACCTGCGAGCACTAGTATATTAAAGAGGGGTCATGCACTCTCCAGGGCCTGGTGCTTCAGGAGGTGTTTTTAAGAATGTGTTATTTTTCTCTGTTGTTGTGACTCTGGCTGCTTTATCTCCCTACTTGTAATGATGTTTTGGATCCTCCACTAGATGTGCTGTGGTTTGTTTGTTGAACTAGCCCTGGAAAAGAAAACAAACAAACAAGCAAAAAACAAAAAGAAAAACCCCCCAACAAAACAAAAACAAAAACACCAGCAACAACAAAAAACAATGGGGTGGGGGTAGTGTTTATGGAAAAGGCCTTATCCCATACAAAGAGAGAAATGACAGGGGTGGGGAAAAATAAAATCAAATAAAATTGACTAGGCACAGAAACTATAAGTCTTAATCCAGAAAGAGAGAGAGGAAAATAAGGAAGGAGATATTGAACAGGTATAAAAAGCATAGGTTAAATACGTCTGCTTAAACAATCCAACACCCAGAATAACCAGACTAGAGGAGGGGAGAAATAAGGAGAAATGGAATAATATATATATATATATATATATATATATAGTTCAATAATTAAATCAGAAAATGCAAAACTGCTGGGTGACTAGGAACCAGTGGAAGCACTGGTCTGGAGGAGGGGCTGTCTGGTTTGTCAGCATCAATCTAGTTAGAGTATATACACAGTTACCAGGTGAAGAAGGACATGATTGTGAATAGGTAGGGTCCCATCTCACTGTGGGCCCACTGTCAATTCCCTGAAGCCCCACCTTGTTGATGGGGAGAAAAATGCTGACACTCCAGCCTCTTCTCCCCGTACCTCTATTATCTTTTATAGGTAAGTTTATGTTAGTCTGAACCCATCTATTAGATTTTAAGTTCTTTGAGGAATGAGACTTCAACCAAACACAGCACCTGACATTATTCTGTTCAAAATGTCTATGGACCACTCTTTGATAAACATATATATATATATATATATATACATATACATATATATATATATATATATTAGTTTTCAGTAAATCATTAGAAACTATGGGCATGGTAAAAAGAAAAAAAGAAGTACCCCACATGGTAAATGTAGAACTCATATATTTTTTTCTCCATAGACTGAGATATCTAACAATATTTATCTGGTTCTCAATGCTTACTATACATTATATTTACCAAGGAAACTCATTAAAAATTGCATGTTACTTATTTGTACCATTAAGAGATTTTTATTCAGCAGATGTTGGTAGTGCTCATGGACCTGATATATAAGTATCCTCATGTGAGCTTATGCAGATGTTCTACTACCAAAGCTGGAAACAAAAAACCTACTAACGTATGGTGTTAAGAGCTACACTGAATAACAAACCTGATAGTTATGACCAATGTTCTAAGCTATATAAATGAAAATTACAAAAAAAAAAGAAACTGCTAACATGATCTGTAGCTTTGAAAACACATTCTCCAATTTTAGGAAAATATTAGAAATTTATTTTTCTGGGTAGGCTCTCTTGGTACTTTTACATAAACCTTTGAGGAAAAAAGCTAGAGAGTATAGTACTTTCGTAAGTCAAGTAAAAATAAAGGAGTCAAGTAAAAATCTACTTTAGACAAAAATGAAATCCTCTTCTCATAAGAATTCTGGTAATTCAAGTACAAAACATAATTTTTCACCTACTTTCAGTTATACATCCTTTCCCTGAGTGAAGCAAATAAAATAAAATGATGCATATTTTAAAAAGCAATTTCGGGCTCCTGAAAGGCTCATTCAGTTAAGTGTTCAACTTAGGTTCAGTGATGATCTCACAGTTTCTGAGTTCGAACCCCACATCAGGCTCTCTGCTGTCAGCACAGAGTCCTCTCTCTTTCTCTCTCTCTCTCTCTCTCTCTCTGCCCCTCCCCTGCTTGTGTGCTCTCTCTCTCTCTCAAAAATAAATAAACATTAAAGGAAAAAAAAACATTTCTGGGACTCCTGGGTGGCTTAGTTGGTTAAGCATCAGACTCTTTTGGCTTAGGTCATGACCTCATAGATCAGTTTGTGAGACTGAGCCCCACGTTGAGCTCAGTGCTTACAGCACAGAGACTGCTTGGGATCCTCTCTCTTCCTCTCTCTCTCTGCCCCACTCCTAATCATACTCATGCTGCATGCTCTCACTCTCTCTCTCTCTCTCTCTCTCTCAAAGTAAATAAACGTTTTTTAAAAAACATCTATTTCCTTAATTTCTTTTTCTATTTCTTATACTTTTTTTTGTAAACTGTTTTGTTGTATATATTTCTTCTGATTAGTTAAAAATTAAATGTCTTTAGCATTTTTTGAAATATGTCATTAAATTGTTGAACTCAAAAAGACTATTAATATACTTTATAATACATTATATTTGATTCTTTCATAATGTATATGTACTATGTAATGTCTATGTACTATGTAATGTAATATGGACTTCATTAATTTTTAGTAGAAAATAGTTACCCTTTTAAAATATAGTACAGAAATAATGAAATTTAGCATAGAAAAATAAATTTAAAACATTACTATGAAGAATTATTAATGTTAAGATATCCCAGAATTCATGTGACCCACCCTCAAAATTTTTGATGATATAGAAACAAAATGGAAATTTGACAATCAAAGAAATAGCCCTTGCAAAGGATTCTGAATATAAATTTAATATTCATTAGTTTACACCACAACAATAAACTTTTATTCTTATTTTTATTTTTATGAATGTAATCTACACTTTCTTTTTCTACCTGTAACTGAGAAATTTCATTTAGTTATGCTTTTTATGGTTAAATATTAGATTAGTTTTATGGCAAGTTCTGGAAGTTCATTTCCTTTCATCATCAATCCTGTTTTCTTTATTGCAGAATTATACTTACAAACAACATTATTTGAGGGGAGCTATATAAACACACAGAATTATACTTACAAACAACATTATTTGAGGGGAGCCATATAAACACAGTGAGAAAAATATAGAATGTTTTCAGTGTCATAAACTATTAATTTCAAAGAAAAATATGTTTAATTTCTACATTTCCCATTCAATTGTAGAGACAAAGGAAAGTTAATGTCAGTAAGTGAAGCATAGATTTGATATGCTGCGAATATAACAAGTATTTTCTTCATCACTGAATACTTTCAATAAAAAGATCTGAAAGCTCTTTTGAAAATATTTAAGGTAAATTCCACTTGAGAAAAAGTTTTAAAAATATTTTATTGATAGTTATATGAACAAATATAATGTCTACAAATTTTTGTAGTTATTGTTTAGTTATTGCTTATAAGATATACAATACATGTTAATTTCCCAGTGTTTCAATGGACAATCAAAACCACTGAGGGGAATATTTAAAACATTGTGACTTTTAAAGCAAATATTATTTTAGTCATTGAATATTTTCATTATTTTTCACATCTCTATACCTTATTCAACTATTATAATAATAATGTGATAATAGAGTGTCAAAATTATCAGATTTTCTACCTTAAAGGCATTTACATCCTTTAAAAGAGATAACTTTTTAAAAAGCTTTTCTACCTATTTTTTTCCTTGTAACAATATTTTGCCAGCTGTAATTAAAGAATTTATTAAACACTGTCAATTAGCTAACTAGATAGGAACAGCTGACTGTGTTAAGAAGCTATTTCTGGTGCACCTGGGTGGCTCAGTTTGTTAAGCATCTGACTTTGGGTCAGGTCATGATCTCACAGTTCGTGAGTTCAAGCCCTGTGTTGGTCTCTGTGCTGCCAGCATGGAACTTGGAGCCCACTTCGAGTTCTGTGTGTGTCTCTCCCTCTGCCCCTCCCCTGCTCATGCTTTGTCTCTCTCTCTCTCCTCAAAAATAAATAAACATTAAAAAATTAAAAAAGAAGAAAAGAAAAATAGGCACTCAGTGGCATTAAGGCACCAACTGAGAAAAATAAAATAAGCTGGCATATGTTAGTATGCTATTAAAGGTCACGTATTAAAAATAAGGTACTTAATTGAACAGCACAATGGGTTTAATATTCATATTTATTGTATATCATATGATATATATTATATATATAATGTAAACAAAGGTTTATATGAGGCATACGTATTTGGTATATGTATTATGGACATGGAAACATTTCCTATTATGCTGAATCTCTACAAATAAAAATGCTAAAGTTAATGGCTTGTTTGCTATTCTTTTATATATTTTTTTAATTTACTTATTTATTTTGAGAGAGAGAGAATGAGCAGGGGAGGAGCAGAGAGAGAGCGGGAGAAAGAAAGAATCCCAAGCAGCTCTGCACTGTCAGCACAGAGTCTGATGTGGGATTTGAACTCACAAACCATGAGACCATGACTTACGCTGAAATAAAGAGTTGGATGGTTAACCAACTGAGCCACCAAGCAAGGCTCCCCTGGCTTTTTTTATTAACATTACTATGATTTATCAATTATTTTATTCTGTTTTATCATGTAGTGGTATATTTAATCAGGTATTGGAAATTGGAGAGCTTTCTATAGAAAGACAAAATGTTTCTAATTATTCTAGATAATGAAGACAAAAATGTTTCTAATTTTCATTTTTACATAATATTTTTCATAAACAACAGTGAAACAATTTATTCAATATTAGTCTTTTTTAAATCAACTTTTAAGGTGATTTGTACTATCAAATTTCCATTCCAATTCCCTGGTGATCAGAATGCATATTTTATGAACCAGATGGCCAGTTTTTGAGTAATCTGCATTAATGTAATACACATAAAATGATTGGCTTGTATTTATTGAGTCTCACAGCAAGACTGGGTATGGACTAGAAATAAACATTTGCCTTGATATTTCTATCATAGATAATTCACTAGGGCTCAATTATTTACATTGACTAAGTTTTTGTTCTCCTTTTGGATTCCCACTATAGTCTATTAATTAAGATCTGCATTCCCTGTGTTCATCATACATACTCCCTAACTCCTATTTCAAGATATAAGAATGTCAAAATTAAATGAAGGTTTACAATTTTACAGATAGTAGATACCTTCACAGGGAAGAATGTTATTTTCCTGTCACCAATATGTATGCTCACACACACACACACACAGGAGAAAAACACAGACACAGAAGAGTGCCTGTAGACTTGAGGGTAAGATATAGGCACCCACACATATGCGCAGGTATGTATACGTGTGTGCGCATGTATGTGTGCAAAATTATGTTTTCTAGATGTGAACAAAAAGAGACCCTGATATTTGGTGGTGGAGTATAACTTCAATAAGTTTTATATACTCTCCAACAAATAGCCACTGGTTTTTATATCCCAGAATCAAACTGAGAGCTCCAAGTGTGATGCACAAAATAAACAAAACACTTAAAGGTTAAATCATAAATAACTACAAATATACAAATAAAGTAAGCGCATAAACATGAGAAATGAATTGTGGTAATTATTGAGAACATTTCAATAATAACATTTACTATATGATGAAATAAGCTAATATTTTTTTTTTTACTAAATCAAGTTTTAGAATGACAAAAGAGTGTTTTCATGGAAAAACTGTAGACAATGCCAGGGATTTAATAACATACTAAATTTATAACATAATGTATAACACAAATATTGACTATTAAGACAACACTATATTTTAAAGAAAATTTCAACAGATAGGTTTATTGGTAACATTAAAGCCTGCTCTGTCCATGACTAGTACAACCTTCTTAAGGTTGTGTGTATATACATATAAAATAATATAACCAAGAGATGTGTATTTTTTTAGCCACAGATAAAAAAGTAGCAAAGCTGAGACAGAGCTAATATCCCATTACAGTTCTATTGAGGAGTAAGCTTCCTAAGCAATTATTTCCTCTCAGAGAACTTGACCTCTAATTTAAGCAATCTACCACAAATTGTTAGTCTCAAGGTTTAAATTTTGAACTGAGTTATTAATCTGAAATTTTTAAATCTGCTAAAATATCTCAGGTAAAATAGAAAAAATATGTAAATAAAATTTAAATTGACATCTCACTTTAGGATAAATCTTAACAAAAAAACAAAAACTTAAAATACAATAGATGGCTATAACTTTCTTGACCAGGTTCTCTATTACAAAAACAAATCTGGGGCGCCTGGGTGGCGCAGTCGGTTAAGCGTCCGACTTCAGCCAGGTCACGATCTCGCACTCCGTGAGTTCGAGCCCCGCGTCGGGCTCTGGGCTGATGGCTCAGAGCCTGGAGCCTGTTTCCGATTCTGTGTCTCCCTCTCTCTCTGCCCCTCCCCCGTTCATGCTCTGTCTCTCTCTGTCCCCAAAATAAATAAATGTTGAAAAAAAAAAATTAAAAAAAAAAAAAGAAAAAAACAAAAACAAAAACAAAAACAAATCTATTTTCAGCTGTAAAAGCCACATATACTCACTATGTAAAATATATAAAATATTGTAAAGAAGAAAAAAATCACTTATTATCACATCATTCATATAGGAAAAACTTCCATATAAATTTCCAGTATTTTCCCGTGTATCTATTAAAACTATGTAGAACATAGGAGGATACTTTTGTATAGTATGTATAAGCATTTGATTTTAAGTAAAGAAAAACTACAGTTGGGATTGTAGATCTGGTATTCACTAGATGAATGAATATAAGCAACTGACTCAATTTATCTAAGACATTTATTCCTGTCTGCAAAACCAAGAGAGTTCAGCTATGAAAAATAAGTAAATCCAATGTATGTAATGTATTTATCAAAATATCAAGTACATAGTAAATGCTCAAGTAATGTTACATATAATTATATTAAAGCTATCTAATTATTAAATTGTGATAATACTCTTTTTAAATAAAATATCCTCTTTTGCTTAAAAGTGAATTTTGTGAATTCTGTTATTTCTCAGTAGTATCCTTATTGCTCCTGTCGCAAAGAATTTAAGATACACATATTTTTCAAAGTTTACTTGTTTATTTTGAGAGAGAGAGCACACGAGCAGGGGAGAGACAGGGAGGGAGATAGTGAAGCCAAGTAGGCACCACTCTGTCAGCATGGAGCCCTATGCAAGGTTCAATCTCATGAAATATGAGATCATGACCTGAGCCAAAGTCAAGAGTCAGACACATAGCCAACTAAGCCACCATGTGCTCCCAAAGTGGCATATGATGAGATTCCCATTTTTATGGCCATCACCTTAAGGGCAAGCACACAGGGGAGGAAAAACTCCAAGGGAAGGCCTGAAATCTTTTGGGCCTAAGAACAAGGGGACTGAATTTGTAGCAAGCACTGCCATGGGATATTGAGAGAGGATTCTAGAGTATAGAGGGCCAAGGAGAAGGATTACCAAACTGAATGTATAATTCTGCTAAAATCTCTGATCAGACACTAAAATATAAATTTTCAAGGGAAGTTAAAAATAGTTAAGTGAAAAATAAAAACACTGGGTTAAGTTTGAGATGACACCCAAAAGACAAACTTTTCAGTTTGAGTCTAAGCAAGTTAATCTGCTCAAATAAAAATATCAGTACTTTTGGGAGAATGTAACAGATGCACGGTCACCAAAGGTTAACATTCTTAATGCCCAAGAACAATCCAAATTACTTAGCATACAGAGAATCAGGAAATTGTTACCCAGTCTCAATAGTAAAAATAGTCTATCAAGACTAACACAGGTCCATAATTTGCAATAGTGGACAAGTACATTACAGTAGCTATTTTATCAATGCTGAGTGGAGTTAAAGTGAAAATGTGAAATGTAAATAAGACATAAGAAATCTCATAATTGAAAAAAGAAACCATAAAAAGAACAAAACAGAAATTTGCACTCTGAAAGATGAATTATCTGATATAAAAATTTACTGAATTCGATGAGAAGATATTTGCAACTATCTAATAAGAGGTTAGTATCCAAAAATATATAAAGAAATTATACAACTCAACATCAAAAAAAAAGGATCTGATTAAAAAATGGTCAGAGAACCTGAAAAGTCATTTTTCCAAAGAAGGCATATAGATGGCCCACAGACAAATGAATATCACTGATCATTAGGGAAATTCAAATTAAAACTACAATGAGAATTCTACAATTAAAAATACAAGAAATAGCATGTGGACAAAAAGGAACTCTCATGAACTGTTGGTAGGAATGCAAAAAAAGTAATCAAGCTAAACAAAAGAGAGAACAAAGAATAATGCAAGAAAACAATAGATTTGTGAACTAAGAGATTCCTTCAAATGCAATAATATTTGTATTATAGGAGTAAAAGGGGCAAAAGAAATATACAAACTAAGAAAAAAATAAGACATCTCAATGAAACCAGGAGCTTGTTCTTTGAAAAAAAATCAGTTGATAAACTTTTAGCCAGACTTATCAAAGAAAAAAAGATGACTCAAATAAATAAAATCACAAATGAAAGAGGAGAAATAACCATTATCACAGAAATACAAACAATTCAGAGAGTATTTTGAAAAACAATATGCCAACAAAGTGGATAACCTGGAAAAAATGTATAAATCCCTAGAAACATAAACTACCACAACTTAACATAAATAATACTAATAACCTGTAAAGAAATTGATTATTAATAACAAAAACAACAACAACAAACAAAAGTCCAGGACATATGGCTTCAAGGTGAATCCTGCCAAACATTTAAAGAGTTTATACTTATTCTTCTCACACTATTCAAAAGACAGAACAAGAAGGAAAACTTCCAAATTCATTGTATGAGGTCAGAGTTACTCTGACACCCAAACCAGATAAAGTCACCAGAGAGAGAGAGAGAGAGAGAGAGAACTATAGGCCAGTATCTTTGATGAACATAGATGCAAAAATCCTCAAAAAAATACTAGCAAAAAGAATCCAAAATTACATTTAAAAAATCATTCACCATGATTATGGAGCATTTATTTCTGCTGGTTGCAATGATGGTTCAATATTCACAAATTAATCAACCTGATCCATCACACCAGTAAAACAAATTATAGGAAACATGATCATTTCAATAGATGCACTGAAAGTGTTTGACAAACAACATAAATTTATGACTAAAAACGCTCAACAAAGTAGTTTTAGAGAGAATATGCTTCATCAAAATAAAGACCATTTATGAACAAACCACAGGTAACATCATCCTCAAAGGGGAAAAACAGAACTTTCACCTTAAGGTCAGGAACAAGACACGGATGTCCACTCTCACCCCTTTCATTTAACATAATACTTGGAAGTTCTAGCCACAGCAATCAGAACACATAACAAATTAAATGCATGCAAATCAACAGGGAAGAAGTAAAACTTTCACTATTTGCAGATGACATGATACATTATATAGAAAACCATGAAGACTCCATTAAAAAAACTGCTAGAACTGATATAAAAATCATTAAAGTTGCAAAATATAAAATCAGTGTACAGAAATTTGTTGCATTTCTATACACCAATCCTGAAGCGACAGAAAGAATTTAAGAAATCAATCCCACTTAAAATTGCACCCAAAGCAATAAGATACCTAGGAATAGAACTAACTAAAGAGGTGAAAGACCTATACTCTGAAAACTATAAAATAGTGATGAAAGAAATAGAAGATGACACAAAAATGGAAAGACATTCCATACTCATGGATTGAAAGAACAAATATTGTTAAAATGTCTCAACTAACCAAAGAAATTTACACATTTAATGCAATCCCTATCAAAACACCAGCAGCATTTTTCACAGTACTAGAACAAACAATTCTAAAATATGTGTGGAAGCTCAAAAGACCTTGAATAGCCAAAGCAATCTTTAAAAAGAAAAGCAAAGCTATAGGCATCACAGCTCCAGACTTCATGTTACAAAGCTCTAGTGGTCATAAAAGTATGGTAATGGTGCAAAAATAGACACATAGATCAATGAAATAGAATAAAAAATGCAGGAATAAACCTACAACCATAGGGAAGACTAATCTTGACAAAGGATTAAAGAGTATCAAATAGGAAAACACCATCTTGAAAACAAATTATTTTGGAAAAACTGGATAGCAATATGGAAAAGACAGAACTGTACCACTTTCTTTCACCATACACAAAAATAAATTCAAAACGGATGAAAGTCCTAAATGTGAGACAAGAAACCATCAAAATCCTAGAGAACAGTCAGCAACCTCTTTAATCATGGCTATAGCAACTTCTTACTAGATATGTTAGCCTCTTCACATTGTATATTTCTTCAGGATTTAGTCTTGAAATATTGTGTTTCAAAGAATTTATCCATTTCTTCCAGGTTGTGCAACGTGTTGGCCTATAATTGTTTATAACAGCTTCTTATGATCCTCCTTATTTCTTTGGTATCATTTGTAACTTCTCTTTCATTTCTTAATTTTTTTTATTTGAGCTGTCTTTCTTTTTATGTTGGTGTCTTGCTAAAGGTATGTCCTTTTTTTTTTATCTTTCAAAGAACCAGCTTTTAGTTTCATCAACCTTTTCTATAACATTTTAATCTCTTATTTATTTCTTCTCTGATTGTTATTATTTCCTTTTTTATAGTAACTTTTCTTTTGTCTTGGTTTTCTAAGTGTAATTTTTTTTGAGATTTTTTGTTTCTTGAGGTAGGCTTGTATTGCTATGAACTTCTCTCTTAGAAGAACTATTGCTGCATCCAATAGTATTTGGTGTGTCATATTTCTCTTTTCATTTCTCTCTGGAATTTTTTGATTTATCCTTTGGTTTTTCTTGTAATTGATTTCTAGTTTTATATTATTGTTGGATGTAATTTCAATTTTCTTGGATTTATTGAGACTCATTTGGGCCTCACACTGACATATCCTGGAGAGTGTTTCATGTGCACATAAGAAGAATGTGAATTCTGCTGCTTTTGGGTGGAATGTTCAGTACATGTCAATTGATTCCATCTGGTATAATGTGTCATTTAAGCCCAATATTTCCTTATTAATTTTCTGTCTGTATTATTTGTCCATTGATGTAAGTGGGGTGTTGAAGCCACCTACGATTACTGTACTTCTGTCAATTTCTCTCTATAGGTTTTATAATGTTATCCTTACATATTTTGGTGCTTTATTTTGGGGATATATGTATTTATAAATGCTACATGTTCTTGCTGAATTGACATCTTTATCATTATGTAATATGGTCTTTGTTTTAAAGTCTATTTTGTCTGATACATGCATAGCTATGACAGTTTTCTTTTAATTTTCATTTGCATGAAATGTCTTTTCTAATCACTTAGCTTTAAGTCTGTGTGTGTCCTTACTTCTGAAGTCAATCTCATAGGTAGCATAAAAATAAGATATATATATATATGTATGTATAAATTTATATATATATAAAGGCCAGTTTTAAGCTGATAGGAGCTTAAATTTGTACACATTTTAAAATTATATTTTTCCTCCTTCCCCTATGTTTGATATTTTTGATATCATATTTTACATCCTTTTATTTTAGTATTCCTTAACTAGTTATGGTGGTTTAAGTTAATTTTATTACTAGTATCGTCTTTTTTTGTTGTTGTTTTTATTTTTATTTATTTATTTATTTTTTTAATATATGAAATTTATTGACAAATTGGTTTCCATACAACACCCAGTGCTCATCCCAAAAGGTGCCCTCCTCAATACCCATCACCCACCCTCTCCTCCCTCCCACCCCCCATCAACCCTCAGTTTGTTCTCAGTATTGTCTTTTAACCTTCATACTGGCTTTGTAAGTGATCCACTATCTTTACTATATAGTTACATTTTTTAGTGAGATTTTAAATTTTGTATGTTTTATTGCTATTAGTGCCACTTTTTTTTAACAACTTAACATCTCTTGTAAGTCCAGACTACTATGATTAATTCCTTTGGATTATTTTTTTCTGTAAAGCTCTTAATCTCCCCATTTCTTAAGGACAACCTTGCTTGGTAAAGAATTTTTCGTTGGAAGTTTTTTTTTTTTTCTTTGCAGCACTTTGAATATGTCATAACATTCCTTGTGGCCTGCAAAATTTCTTCTGAAGAATCTGTTGATAGTCTTATGGAAATTTCATTGTGTATAAGAAGTTGTTTTTCTCTTGCTGCTTTTAAGATCTTCTTTTTATCTTTAACTTTTATCATTTTATTTATAATGTCTTGGTGTGAATTTCTTTGGGTTCACCTTATTTGGAAACCTCTGGACTTCTTGGACCTGGATATGTATTTTTCTCCTCAGATTAAGAATGTTTTCAGTTATTATTTATTTAAATATTTTTTCTGGCCCATTCTTTCCATCTCTCCTCATTCTTGGACCCCTATAATGCACATATTATTTTTCTTGATATTATCCCTAAGATCCCATAGATACTTTCACATTTTCAATACTTCTTTCTTTTTTTATGCTCTTTCTGTGTGTTTCATTTGTCTTCCAGCTCACTAACTCATTCTTCTTCATCAAGTCTGCTATTGATTCTCTCTAGTGTACTTTTCAGTTTAGTTTTTGTATTCTTCAGTTCTGTAACTTGCATTTGATACATTATTATATTTTCTAGCTCTTTCTTAAAGTTCTCACTGTACTCATGTATTCTTCTCCTGACTTTGGTGAACATCTTTATGACCACTACTTTGAACTCTTTGTCAGGTTGAATGCTTATCTTTGTTTCATTAAGGACTTTTTCTGAGGTGTTGTCTTGTTCTTTTGTTTGGATCATGTTCCTCAGTATTCTTATTTTGCGGGACTATGCAAGGAGTAATCCACACTGAAAGATCTTCAGAATAGAGGCTCTTTCATCAAATCAACTGTCTAAAGCTAGTGCTTAATTCTTCACTAGGGAATAATAACAATTTTGTACCACAATGCAGCTGAATATATATATATATATATATATATATACACACACACACATACATACATCTTCAAATAATTTAATCATTGTATGAAATTGAGTTTTCATGTGCAGATAAAAATACACTAGCAATAAATTATTTAGGTAAAAAGAAGAAAGTAAGTCTTTTAAAATTTTTTTAAATGTTTATTTTTGAGAGAAAGAGAGAGACAGAGAGAGAGAGAGAGAGAGAGAGAGAGAGAGAAAATGAGCAGAGAAGGGGCAGAGAGAGAGGGAGACATAGACTTCAAAGCAGGCTCCAGGCTCTGAGCCATCAGCACAGAGCCTGACACGGGGCTCAAAGTCACAAACTATGAGATCATGACCTAAGCCAAAGTCATACACTTAACTGACTGAGCCATCCAGGCATTCCAAAGTTGGTCTTGATTATAAAAGAATGCAATAGAGTTTTCTCTAATTTTCATTGTTCAAAAAAATCTTCTTATGTCCTGATATTATGCAAATACAGGCTTCATTTCAGTTGAAATGAAATATATATTGCCTGCAAAAACACTAATTATTCTACATGGAAAAAAATTTCATCTCAGAAACAAAGTATCATACTTTAAGCTAATGTTATTTTTCTTTCTTTATTTGGGCACTTTAGTTTGGTGTGAAATCATTATTTCTAATTGTTTTCCTAATATTTTAAACAATCTATTTTTTATTTACAAATTAATTGCAATTATCATTCTAAGTAAAAAAGTGGGAAAATTATTTTTATCCCCATTCACCTTCTTTCTCCTCTTCCTCTATTTTTCTCATCTTTATTCTCCTCTTTTATCTTCTTTCTCATTCTTTTATCCCTCCTCCTTCTTCTACTTCATATCTTTTGTTTCATTATTGTTATTACTGCAATTTTTAAAGATACAGGGTTTTATTTTTAGTATGTTCAAGGCTCTGCGTGCTATATTGAGAATTTTATGTATATTATCATCCTTATTCCTTAATACAGTCTCATTATCTAAGTCCATTTGGTAAATATTGTTCCCATTTTAAACTGAATGGAAGTGAGCTGCAGACACAGTAAATAATTTGTCCAAAGTTTCACAGCTAATACATTGTGGAGATAGTCAATAAAATCAACACAGCTGCACAGTTTTTCAGATGAGCTCAGTTTATCAGAGCTTGATTTTTAAATATTTTTTAAGTAAAACTGTAGGCAGATTTTATGAACTAATGTTTCTCTTACAAAGTATTTGTAAGCCTTAATAGTAGAAACAACTAACATATGTTGAGTAGTTACTAGTTATCAGATACTAGCTTAACTTCTTTCCCTGTTATTACACGTAAATGTTCAGGAACTTACACAAAGTCACACAGCTAACAATCGGTAAAAGTATTAACCTAGACATTCTGAGTTTAAATATCAATCATGGTAAGATGACTTTTAATAATTATGTGGTCTCATTTTCTGTAAGTTTTTTTTTTTGTGTGTGTGGGGGGGTGACACACAATGTTACATTAGTTTCATGCATAAAATGTAATGAATTTTCTGTTGTTTTAATACTAGTATCTGAAAAAAATAAAATGTGTTTATATTTTTGACTATAAAGAACAATGATATCTTCATTCTGGAAATTTCTTCAGATTTTCATTCTGGAAATGGTAAGATTAAATACTGAATTAGAAAAATATTTTTTCTTGAGAATACAAGTTGATATAGAATACTTCTCAACAGACTGTAAAAGCATACCTATGAGAAACTCAAAAATTTATCTGTTTTGCCTCCTATCAAGAATATAATACTGGTTTAATTAGTAACTCCTAGGAACTAAAATTCTTGCCTCTGGAAGTTCTGGGTTTCTTTCTGTGGTAAAAAAAAATTGAGATTGGGCTTAAATTTCTTATGGTTCTATACTTTCAGGGTTATATAACTCTCTAGGACTTGAGAGAGAGCACAATGAGATGGATTATTAGTAGTAACAATTTATGCTAAACTTCACTAGCACACTTCATGGATCATTTAAGTTAATATTCAAAATCTAGGCTTCCAAAACAAAAAGAGATTTATACAGAATTAAGTGGCCAGAAAGAAAATGTGATATACATTCCACCTCTTCTATTTCATACTCCTCTGTCCAAGGGTAGGATGTTTCATATGGCATAGATCTGCCAAAAAACAAAATGTGGCAGGTACTGTTTTGTATTTACCTTGATCCCTTGCCATTGCTGAATTATTGCACTAAATATGTAAGGTAAGGCATGGGAGAGTGGAGAAAATTTTGAGTTAGAGGCTTTTACATTACTGACAGCCATCAAGTCAGATGGCCTTGATTGTTTGTCTTTGAATTTAGGACTTTATGACTTCAATCCCTTGCTTCTTGAAAACAGTTAGAAGAGTCTTAAATTAGTGAGCTTCTAACCTGGGTCATGAACAAGAATGGGGGAACAGTTAGATTTAATTCATATGTAATCCTTTACTAGAAAACCTCTTACTTTCTACCATTATATTTTTGGTATTCACCTTCATATTTTCCCCCCAAAAAACATTAAAATTACATTATACATACTTACTTCGCATAGCTCCATTTGAATATCACTACATGTGTCAGCAAGAACCTCTCTTGATTTATCCTAGCCTGATTCCTATACATATTCATTAGGACAAGACAATTAATGCTGTACAAAAACATCTTTAAAAACAAATGAAGTTGGGAAGGAGGAACAGTTAGATTTTATTGCAACATTCAGCTTTTCAAAGGATTCGTTCACTCTATATGGAACTTATAATAAAAATGACAATAATAAACACAATCTCATTCACACTCCTTTCCAGTATTACTCAGAATACTTCTCCCATAATCCAACAATAATATAGGCATAAAATTCAAAAATCAATGCACTGAGTAAAAAAATTTAAACTACTGAGTAAAATGGTATCAATTTATTTCAGAGCCCATCACGTTGAAAGTCATGGTCTTCAATTGTTAGAGCCAGACACCAATGAGAGGAAATGGTTTTGCAATCCAAACACTTGACTTCAATTTTTAAAAGCCAAAGACTGGAACATTCAGATAATAAAATATATATTATAATAGCCAAATGGGTAGGAATGTAAGATGATATAAAACTCATGTTTCTATTACTTTATAAGGATGAATAAATGGAAGCTTTGAGAAAATTGGGAAAGGAAAAATAAACATTTAAACTTGGCGGGACAGTCAGATACTACTCTCTGGCACACTCCTTAGGTTGAAATCTGAGTGGGCCAAGAGGATAGAATCACCAGCCAGATAGGCTTGTTACATTAAAAGCAAAAATATGTTTGTCTCTCATATTACAACAACTCCGTGAACAAAAAATAGCTTTTCAGGGTTATTGCATTAATTTGGGACATCACTGAGTTGTATGAAAGGGTAACTATAGTGACTTAGCAAAATATGTGTTTATTTTGCTTCTGTATCAAGAAATCCAAAAAAGAAAAAAACAGTCCAGGACTGGTTGCAGCAGCTCCAAAAGTTCACCAAAGTTCCAGAAGTCTTCTATCTGGTGGTATTACCATTCTTAGCACATGCATTTTATCCTCATGATCATATGATGGCAATAAGTTTGCCACCACATTATAGGTGGCAATAAGAAAGTAAGTGGGAAGACTTGCATCAGGAAACAAAATGACCAAAGTCCAGTTTTCCAGAAGTCAACACTAATACAGTGTTTGTTTGTTTTAAGTAGGCTACACACCCAATGTGGGGCTTGAACTCATGACCCTGAGATCAAGAGTCACATGCTGTACTCACTGAGCCAGTCAGGCACTCCTGAGATAGAAGGTTTAAATTTCATTATATTTAGGGAACAACACCTGTGCAAGGGAAGAGGAAGAAGCAGGATTGGGTTCAGGGATGTCAGATAAAATATAGGTTATATAAAGATTTGGCCAAGCCAGTGAGACCCCTGGAATGTTTATAGTCATCAGAGTTTTTCCACACTGAGCTAAATTAGCCAACACTTGATAAGTCATTGGTTGTGGACTTGCCCAGGAAAGGTAGGTCCTTGGACAAAGCAACTCTCTGAAGACACAAGCTATGAAAACTAGCAGGTAGAAACTGGCTGTTGGCAGCTGGAGCAATAATTGCTTCCTCAAATGGAATCTGAATGATGCATCTCTATGTTTGCTACTGTCCTCCCTTGGCCTACTTGGACCTATTTCTTCATATCCATTCAGAAAAGAGTATCTTGGGACTCTTGTGATCCTTTCTTCTTAGGATAAACTTATGAGGAAAAGTTAATGGGACAAATTTCAGCTTTCAACAAGTTTCAAGTCCACAATTGATTCTCATTGTCTTTATCTGCAACTACCCATTTTATTTTTTAAAATTTTTATTTAAATTCCAGTTAGTTAACATACAGTATAGTATAAGTTTCAGGTGTACAATATAATGATTCAACACTTCCATACAACACCTGGTGATCATCACAGCAGGTGGACTCCTTGATCCCCATCACCTATTAACACATCCCTGACCTTTCTCCCCTCAGGTAACCATACATCATTTTCTATAGTTAAGAGTCTGTTTCCTGGTTTTCCCCACCCTCTCTCTTTTTCACTATTTGCTTATTTGTTATGTTTCTAATATTTCACATATGAATGAAATCATATTGTATTTGTCTTTCTGACTGATTTATTTCTTTCAGCATAATACTCTCTAGCTTTATCCATGTTATTCCAAATATGCCATTATCCATTTCAGATTCCCTTTAGCTTCATATAACACTTATATTGGCCTCAGTGGCTTATCTCATGGCATGACTCACACATTTATTCCTCGGGGATATACACTTCTTGTTGTCAGACCTTTCTCAGGCTGGTATTGCTCCATTTGTCCATTCATTGTCACAATTTGGTAAGAGAGTATAAAAGAAGCGCCTAAGTGGAATACCTGTATATTGCAAATAGTTCTTCTTGTCTCCATTATTAACATTAATGCTATCTTTTCCTAATGATCAAGGTAAACTATCCCTGCCAAATTATTGACTCCTTCCTTTGTATGATAGTCGCTGAACACAAGGAACTTAATATGATTAGGTGAGAGCTATAGTTATAATTCAATGGTATTATTTCTGTGCCCCTTGAGAAAAGTGCCCCATTTGGGACCAGGATCTCTAACCTTATAGAACCTAGAGTTGTGGGTATTTAAGAGGCAAATTTCCTAGGTTTTTCAGGAGTGAATGAAAATATGACCATTCTCCTTCATCCCTTGGTGTTTGAACTCAAGTATTCTTCCTATTTGGAATACAGTATTCTATAAAAGTCTTTCACTACATGTGTACATTAAATCTTGGAGGATGGCTTTGTATTCTCTGAGGACTTTCATAGTTATCATCTCAACTCCATTTTAACTTTCTATCAGACCAGCCAATACCTTTATAATATAGGATACAACCAGTCTTGCACCCACTCCCATTTCTCCTTTGCTGAAAAGTTCGTTCCTTGATTTGACTGTGTTATGTGGGCTATCATGCTAACAAATCAAACACTGCATAAGCCTTGAAATAGTGATTTTAACTGAGGCCCCGTGGAAAAGAAGGATAAATTCATATCTGGAATATGTGCCTATATCTCAGACAAAAACTTCTGGCCCTTTCAGGATAGAAGGAGACTACTGTAGTCAATTTGGCATAAGTGACCAATTGGTCTGTATGAGGAATGATGACAATCTGAGGCCTCAGTGTTGATATCTCTAACCAACAGGTTAGGTATTCAGAGAAAATGTTATATTATCAGCCTTAAGTGGAAGTCCATTCTGTTAAACCCATGAATAGCCATCTCTCTTTCTCATGCTCACTCTGTTCATGTGTCTAGACTTCTAACAGTTGACTATCCAATGGCAAAGGCTAACTAATGTCAACTGGCTACGTCATTCTGTCTACTTTGTGATTCAGTGCGACTTCCATGGTGATTAACTCCGTTGGGCATTAGCATATTATACAAAGATCATACTTTGTGCCCAATCCCATGAGTCAATCCACAAATTTCTACTCCAGACCTCTTTGATTCCATTGCTAATATCTTTCCCTTAGAAACCCATAAGCAGCCAACCAGGCCATTAACCACTTCTCATGAGTTTATATGTATTACAAAGTCAGACTGCTGTAACACCACATCCATCTCCCAAACACTTGCCCTTTAAGAAATGTTGCCCTTAAGGTGCTTGCCAGGACCATCTCACTCGCCCATCCCCCAGCCAAAATCCCAAAGGGAACCAGTTCCTTCCAGGGAACTGGCTTGCACCTCGCAAACACGGAATGCTGTGCTTCTGTGGATCCATCCCTCCAGTGGGTCTGAGACCCTCCCTGTGCTTCAGGGCCCCTCCCGAAGTGGATCACGGAAGGATAAGTGAGCTGAGCCTGCCCATCCTGCCCCCGTGCACCTTGGCAATCCACCCCAGCTAATACACCAGATCCCCAGCACCACAAGACTGGCAATGTGCAAGTAGCCCAGATGGGCCCACCACCCCACAGTGAATCCTACCCCTAGGAGAGGGGAAGAGAAAGTACACACCAGTCTGACTGTGGCCCCAGCAGTGGGCTGGGGGCAGATATCAGGTCTGACTGCAGCCCCGCCCACGAATGCAAGTTATTCAAGACAGCACAGGGGAAGTGCCCTGCAGTTCTGCACCACTCCAAGGACTATCCAAAATTACGAAACAGAAGAATTGCCCTCAAAAAAACCTCCAGGAAATAACGACCACTAACAAACTGATCAAAAACGATTTAAACAATATAACAGAAAGTAAATTTAGAATAATAGTCATAAAATTAATCTCTGGGCTTGAAAACAATATAAAGGACAGCAGAGAATCTATTGCTACAGATATCAAGGGACTAAAGAACAGCCAGGAGGAGCTAAAAAATGCCATTAATGAGCTGCAAAATAAAATGGAGATGACCACAGCTCAGATTGAAGAGGCAGAGGAGAGAATAGGTGAACTAGAAGATAAAGTTATGGAAAAAGAAGAAGCTGAGAAAAAGATAAAAAAATCCAGGAGTATGAGGGGAAAATTAGAGAACAAAGTGGTACACTAAAGAGAAATAATCTACACATAATTGGTATTCTAGAGGAGGAAGAGAGAGGGAAAGGTGCTGAAGGTGTACTTGAAGAAATAATAGCTGAGAACTTCCCAGATCCGGGGAAGGAAAAAGGCACTGAAATCCAAGAGTCACAGAGAACTCCCTTCAGACGTAACTTGAATCGATCTGCACGACATATCATAGGGAAACTGGCAAAATACAAGGATAAAGAGAAAATTCTGAAAGCAGCTAAACGTGCTGTAACATATAAAGGGAGACCTATAAGACTCGTGTCAGATCTCTCTACTGAAACTTGGCAGTCCAGAAAAGAATGCCAGGAGATCTTCAATATGATGAACAGACAATACGGGGCTGAGAATCCTTTATCCAGCAACTCTGTCATTTAGAATAGAAAGAGAGTAAAGGCCTTCCCAAACAGACAAAAACTGAAGGAATTCGTCACCACTAAACCAGCCCTACAAGAGATCCTAAGGGGGATCCTGTGAGACAAAGTACCAGAGACATCGCTATAAGCATGAAACCGACAAACATCACAAGGACTCTAAACCCATATCTCTCTAGAATAACAGTGAACGTAAAAGGACTAAATGTGCCAACCAAAAGACATAGGGTATCAGAATGGATAAAAAAACAAGACCCACCTATTTGCTGTCTACAAGAGACTCATTTTAGACCTGAGGACACCTTCAAATTGAAAGTGAGGGGATGGAGAACTATTTATCATGCTACTGGAAGTCAAAAGAAAGCTGGAGTAGCCATACATATATCAGACAAACTAGACTTTAAATTAAAGGCTGTAACAAGAGATGAACAAGGGCATTATATAATAATTACAGGGTCTATCCATCAAGAAGAAATAACAGTTAACAATGTCTATGCGCCAAATACGGAAGCCTCCAAATATATAAAACAATTACTCACAAACATAAGCAACCTTATTGATAAGAATGTGGTAATTGCAGGGGACTTTAACACTCCACTTACAGAAATGGATAGATCATCTAGACACATGGTCAATAAAGAAACAAGGGCCCTGAATGATACATTGGATCAGATGGACTTGACAGATATATTTAGAACTCTGCATCCCAAAGCAACAGAATATACTTTCTTCTCGAGTGCACATGGAACATTCTCCAACAAAGATCACATACTGGATCACAAAACAGCCCTTCACAAGTATACAGGAATTGAGATCATACCATGTATACTTTCAGACCACAATGCTATGAAGGTTGAAACCAATCACAGGAAAAAGTCTGGAAAACATCCAAAAGTATGGAGGTTAAAGAAAACCCTACTAAAGAATGAATGGGTCAACCAGGCAATTAGAGAAGAAATTTAAAAATATATGGAAAGAAAAGAAAATGAAAATACAACAATCCAAACGCTTTGGGATGCAGCGAAGGGAGTCCTGAGAGGAAAATATATTGCAATCCAGGCCTATCTCAAAACAAGAAAAATCCCAAATACAAAATCTCACAGCACACCTACTGGAACTAGAAGCAGAGCAGCAAAGACACCCCAAACCCAGCAGAAGAAGAGAAATAATAAAGATCAGAGCAGAAATAAACAATATAGAATCTAAAAAAACTGTAGAGCAGATCAATGAAACCAAGAGTTGGTTTTTTGAAAAAAATAAACAAAGCTGATAAACCTCCTGCCAGGCATCTCAAAAAGAAAAGGGAGATGACCTAAATAGATAAAATCATGAATGAAAATGGAATTATGACAACCAATCCCTCAGAGATACAAGCAATTATCAGGGAATACTATGAAAAATTATATGCCAACAAATTGGACAACCTGGAAGAAATGGACAAATTCCTAAACACCCACACTCTTCCAAAACTCAAACAGGAGGAAATAGAAAGCTTGAACAGACCCATAACCAGCTAAGAAATTGAATCAGTTATCAAAAATCTCCCAACAAATAAGAGTCCAGGCCCAGATGGCTTCCCTGGGGAATTCTACCAGATATTTAAAGCAGAGATAATACCTATCCTTCTCAAGCTATTCCAAAAAATCGAAAAGGAAAAAAAACTTCCAAACTCATTCTATGAAGCCAGTATTACTTTGATTCCTAAACCAGAGACAGTGTAAAGAAAGAGAACTACAGGCCAATATCCCTGATGAATATGGATGCAAAAATTCTCAATAAGATACTAGCAAATCAAATTCAACAGCATTTAAAAAGAATTATTCAACATGATCAAGTGGGATTCATTCCTGGGATGCAGGGCTGGTTAAACATTCGCAAATCAATCAACGTGATACATCACATTAATAAAAGAAAAGAGAAGAACCATATGATCCTGTCAATCGATGCAGAAAAAACATTTGACAAAATTCAGCAACCTTTCTTAATAAAAACCCTCGAGAAAGTCGGGGTAGAAGGAACATACTTAAACATCATAAAAGCCATCTATGAAAAGCCTACAGCTAATATCACCCTCAATGGGGAAAAACTGAGAGCTTTCCCCCTGAGATCAGGAACACAACAGGGATGTCCACTCTCACTGCTGTTGTTTAACATAGTGTTGGAAGTGTTAGCATCATCAATTAGACAACAAAAGGAAATCCAAGGCATCAAAATTGGCAAAGATGAAGTCAAGCTTTCACTTTTTGCAGATGACATGATATCATACATGGAAAATCCAATAGACTCCACCAAAAATCTTCTAGAATTGATACATGAATTCAGCAAAGTCTCAGGATACAAAATGAATGCACAGAAATCAGTTGCATTCTTATACACTAATAATGAAGCAACAGAAAGACAAATAAAGAAACTGATCCCATTCACAATTTTACCAAAAAGCATAAAATACCTAGGAATAAATCTAACCAAAGATGTACAAGATCTGTATGCTGAAAACTATGGAAAGCTTATGAAGAAAATTGAAGAAGATATAAAGATGGAAAAACATTCCGTGCTCATGGGTTGGAAGAATAAATATTGTTAAAATATCAATTCTACCCAAAGCTATCTACACATTCAATGCAATCCCAATCAAAATTGCACCACCATTCTTCTCAAAGCTAGAACAAGCAATCCTAAAATTCATATGGAACCACAAAGGGACCTGAATAGCCAAAGTAATTTTGAAGAAGAAGACCAAAGCAGGAGGCATCACAATCCCAGACTTTAGCCTCTGCCAGAAATCTGTAACCATCAAGACAGCATGGTATTGGCACAAAAACAGACACATAGACCAACGGAACTGAATAGAAACCCCAGAACTAGACCCACAAAACGATGACCAACTCATCTTTGACTTTTTGATTTTTTTTTGACTTCTATATCATTTATTTCTTTTCTAATCTCTTATATTTCCTTTATTTTGCTGGCTTTCGGATGTATTTGCTTTTCTTTTCCTAACTCCTTTAAGTGTAAGTTTAGTTTCTGTATTTGAGATTTTCTTGCTTCTTGAGGTAAGTCCGTATTGCTCTGTACTTCCCTCTTAGGATCACTTTCGCTGCATCCCAGAGGTTTTGGGCTCTCATGGTTTAATTTTCATTTGCTTCAATTTATTTTTTTATTTACTCTTAAATTTTCTGGTTGACTCATTCATTGTTTAGTAGCATGTTGTTTAACCTCCATGTATTTATGGTCTTTCCAAATTTTTCTTGTGGTTAACTTCAAGTTTTACAGCATTGTGGTCTGAAGATATGTGTGGGATGGTCTTAGTCTTTTTGTACTTGTGAGGCCTGTTCCCATTCCTAAATTACAGATGGTTTTCAGCTGTTATTTCCTCAAATAAATTCTCTGCCCCATTTTCTCTGTCTTCTTTTCTGGGACTCCTATAGTATGAATGTTATGTTTCATGAAGTCTCTGAGTCTCTTAACGTCTATTCTCTTGTTCCATACTGTTTCTCTTTTGTTCAGTTTCATTATTTTCCATTATTTTTTTCCTTCTCTGTCACTAATTCCTTCCTCTGCTTCTTCCAGCTTGATGCTCATTGCATCAAGCCTGTTTCCAACCTCATTTACTGCATTCTTTATCTCTGTTTGGTTCTTTTTAAACCTATTTTATCTATGTGGCAAGAGTCTCACTGCTGTTGTGTATTCTTTTCTCAAACCCCGTGAGTAACGTTATGATTGTTGCTTTAAATCTCCATGAGGCATGCCACTTACATCTGTTTTGCTTAGAGCCCTAGCTGTAGCCTTATCTTGGTCTTTAATTTCGGATTAATTTCTGTGTCTTGGAACTTTGTCTAAATAAATCTGCCTTCTTCTCTGTGTTGGAAAGGCCAATTATGTTCCCTGCTCTTGAGAGTAATGGCTTTATGAAGAAGAGTCCATATAGTGTCCAGGGCCTGAAGCTTCTGGGAATGTCTCTGGTGTGTTCTGAAAGCACTCTCCTGTTGTGTTTTGGCTGCCCAACACTTTCGGCCATTCATCTGCAGAGGTTCTCCTTGCCTGATGTGGGCAGTGTTTGGTCTCTTGCCTAAATATGGTGAGTTTTCGCTAGTTGTGCCCTTGTCTTCTTCTGAAATGAGACCTGATACCACTTCCACAAGAACTGAGGCCCTGTAGAACTCTCCAATTTGGAGACATGATATGGGCAAGGGTCTTCAAGGTGAGAGTCCAACTTACCTGGGACTGAGCCAAGCTCGGATGAGAGGGGCAGTCCTGCCAGAAATCAGGGGAGTGGGTTTGGTATAAACAAATATGGCAGCCAGTGTGAGCACCATGTTGCTTCCTGCAGGTGGCTCTGTGTTTATGCTGAGGAGTGGGGGAGGGAAATGACACTAGCCAACTCCTTTTTTTCCCAAAGAGGAGTTTCCCTGAAACCTGCCTGTCAGGAACAGGCTTTGTGAATAAAACTAATCACCTCCCTATGTGCCCCAGGTGTTTTTCAATAGTGTTTCCACATTGTCCCTGGGTTGTTTGCCTGTCTTCTCTCCAGGAATAGTGCAGTGCCCTCTGGACTCTATCTCAGCCTAGCCTGCTGACGTTCCAAACTCGAGGCTTTAGATATGTGGTGTGGCTAGGGATTTGTGCTGTTCTTTTTGGGAAGTGGTCTGCCATACTGGAACTGAGGCAAACTTTACTTAGAATGGTAGTTCCAATAGAGTGCAGTGGCGTGGACCTTTGTGTAAGCAAATTAGGCAGCCAGTATTGGTGCTGGATTGCTTCCCACAGGCGGCTTTTTGTTTATGCTAAGGGGAAGGGGAAGGAACTGGCACCAGCCCGCTTCTTTGTTCATAGAGAGGACTCTCCATGAAAGCTTCTTCACAGGGATAGGGTCTGAGAAGAGTGAATAATCTCCACCCTGTGTGACCCAGGTGTTCATCAGATTGCTGTTTCCACACTGCCCCCATATTGTTTGGCTTCTCTCCAGGAGCAGCACAGTGCCCTCTATGCTCTATCACTGCCAAGCCCACAGACCTTTGAAACTGAAAGCTTTAAGCCTGACTGGTTCCAAGAACTCACAAATTTCAGTCCTCAATTTTTTACAAGCCAATGACTTTTGGGAAATATTCTCCTTGTTCAGTCCTCTTTGTGTTCCTCTCTCTCTCTCTCTTGTGATTCTCTTGGACCATGGCTCCTTCCCTTTCACAGCACCCTTAGTCCTTTTCTCCTGTAAACCATGTCTCTGCATTTCCTACCTTCTTGGATGTGGCCTTTTATCTCCTTTTTGTTAGGGAGTTTGTTCTGACTTTCTTCAGGTTGATTTCTGGGGTATTTTGGATGATTTGATACATATCTAGTGTCCTTGGGACTAGATGAGCCTAGGTTCCTATTCTAATGCTATCTTTTCTCCAACCTAATGTTTTTCTATATGTAGTTTTGAAACATCTATTGATTATGAAACATATTTAGTAAGTTGAAAAATATTTTTAATTAAATACAATATAATATTTTATTTAAATTAATTACAATATAATGGAATAAAAAAGGGGAAAAAAGAAGGAAGAGGAAGAAAATAGAAAGAGAAGAGAAAACAGAAGAAGTGTTTGCTTCAATTACAGTTTTGTATATTTGTGTGTACTGTGTCTCAATATGAAATTTATTTCTTACTATCTATAAACCACAAAGAATGTGATGGTTACTTGAAATACATTGCACAGTATCTGATATGTACTTGATGCTCTATAAATGATTGTTCTCTGAATATGATAATAAATTATTAAATCCACTATTTTGGGTACAGGATAAAAGTTATACCCATAGAGATAAGATGATTTGTTTAAGCTATCACAGATGGGTAGTGATTATCCTGGAAGTGGAATACATTTTATCTCCTTCCTAGTCAAATGCTCTTTTAATTTTATCACCTTATTTTTCTCAAAGGATGTATATACTATACATCAGTTTCATATGTGCCTCAGGAGAACATAGAAGTTGCAACATTCAGTAATAATCTCTCAAAATACTATTGTGAGTTTAGACTGTGTAACTTTAACATAATGAAATATAATTTAAACAGAAAATTATAACACCAGATAAAGGGAATTATTAATTATTCCAAAAAACTTCATAGTATAGTTGCTGTAGTTTTATACTTCACATATTGTAAATGAAAGCTAAGGATATATAGACAATTGTGGTGTTTTTGTCATGTTGTTAACTTTTATGTTTTAATTGCATTTTTATCATCATATCTCCTGTTGATTACATTTTGAACTAGTTGTTTGTAGTACAATACAGTATTTAAATAAGAGCAATGAAGCTTTGAAAAGTTTGTTAAAAAATTGTCTTAAAGCAATGGAGTTGTTGCTGAGCATAGGGCAATAGGGCAACTTTCCAGATAATTTTAAAATAGGTTATTGTGCCCTAGAAATTCTAATCTTTAAAATCACTTCTTGAATAACAGTAGCACACCAGAAAGCAAAATTAATGCAAGGTTTTTATTATAAGAATAGAGATTGTGATTTATTTCCATTTGATAAGGAAAAATTCTGTGATGTATTGTTTTTACTGTCAAAGCAAGCTTTTAGAAAAATATTCAACATCACATTATATCCCACACTAATTCAATCAAGTTGTTTACAAGCTCTTCTATTAGTTTATTCTAATATGCGTATTCCAGACATATGTTTATTTTCACATTTTTTAGTTACAAGTATCTACTTTTATAGTCCCTTTAACTTTTTAACATAGCATAACACTTGAAGATGTCATTTTTCTAAACAAGGAATGTATTTGCCCTTTGTGTTTTATATTCCTCACTAGGATTAAAAACAAAAAAAACCAAAAAACACAAAACCAACCCACGTATATATGGTAAACTAACATTTAACAAGGGACCCAAGAATACTCATTGGGGAAAGGAAAAAGAATTCAATAAATGGTACTGGGAAAACAACATAACCATGTAAAGAAGACTGAAATTGGACAACTGTCTTATAACACACATAAATTAAGAGTGCTGATTCATAGGGGCACATGTACTTCAATGTTTATAGCAGCGCTTTCAACAATAGCCAAATCATGGAAAGAGCCTAAATGTCCATCAAATGATGAGTGGATAAAGAAGATGTGGTTTATGTATAAAATGCAATACTACTTGGCAATGAGAAAGAATGAAATCATGCCTTTGCAGCAACGTGGATAGAACTGAAAGGTATTAGACTGAGTGAAATAAGTCAGTCAAAGACAGATACCATATGTTTTCACTCATATATGGATCTTGAGAAACTTAACAGAAGACCATGGGGTAAGGGAAGAAGAAAAAAATAGTTACAGAGAGGGAGGGAGGCAAACCATAAGACTCTTAAATACAGAGAACAATCTGAGGGTTGATGGGATGGTAGGGGTAGGGGACAGGGGAAAATGGGAGAGAGGGAAAAGAGGCATTAAGGAGGGCACATGTTGGGATGAGCACTGGGTGTTGTATGTAAGCAATTAACCATGAGAATCTACCCCAAAAACCACGACCGCACTTTACACACTGTATGTTAGCCAATTTGACAATAAATTATATTAAAAATAAATAAAATAATTAAAAAATAAAATTTTAAAAAAATTTTAAAAATTAAATGGAAAAAAATTAGCCTCATATGGATTAAAGACTTAAAATAAGACTTAAAATCATAAAACAAAATACAGCAGGGAGTAAAAAACCTTGGCATTGGTCTTGGTAAAAATTTGTTTTAGATATGATACCAAAAACACAGACAATTAAAAAAATCAATAAAAGAGAATATATCAAACTAAAAACCTTCTGCACAACAAAAGAAACAATAAAACAGAAAAGAAAACTACTGAGTGAAAGATAATATTTGCAAATCAGATACCGAAAAAAAGGTTAAATAACTTGTGTGTGTGTGTGTATGTGTGTGTGTGTGTACAGAGAAATAGGGGGGGGGGGAGAGAGAGAGAAAGAGACAGAGGGAGAGAAATCATATCATTCAATAGCAAAAACAAACAAAAAATCTAATGAAAAATGGGCAAAGGAAAGAGAATGGCATGGTATATTCAGATGCTAAATGGGGAAAATCTGCAGCAAGGAATACTCTATCCAACAAGACTATCATTTAGAATAGATGGAGAAATAAAGAGTTTCCCAGACAAATAAAAAATAAAGGAGTCCATAACCACTAAACCAGCTGTGCAAGATATTTTAAAGTGTCCACCTAGAGTGAAAAGGAGAGACCAAAATGACAAAGATAGGAAAGGTTCAGAGAAAATCTCCAGAAACAAAAACAACAAAACAAGTTAAAAATGCCACTATTACATACCCATCTATAATAGCTTTAAATGTAAATGGACTAAACACTCCAATCAAAATACATAGGAGGCTGGGCTCACTGCGTCCTGCTGATCACTTAGATTCCACCCACATCTGCCTAATATACCCAGAAAACCGCCAGAAGATAGCAGAAGGGACTCTCCAGAGCCAAGCATAGATGAGAGGCCCACAGAAGAGGGTAGGAAGGGTGGAGAGGTGGTGCTAGCTACATGGACTGTCAGGAGGGAGCCAGGGAAGTAGAGGGGCAGTCAGTCCACCTGGCAAGACAGAGCCCCCGAGTCTGGCTTGCAAAAGTGGAGGGGCCAGACAGAGTGTGTTCTGACAGCCAGTGGGACTTAACATCTGAAATATTATAAGTCAATAGCTCTGCTTGGAGAGCAGAGAGCAGAAGGGCTAAAGGACAACAAAAGGGACAGTTGTTGAGCCCTGGAGGACAGAGCTCAGCTTGGCGGAGGAACAAAGGCGCTGGGAAGCCCCATCTCCCTTGCCCATCCCCCAGACAAAATCCCAAAGGGAACCCGACACGAACTTGCTTTCACCGCAAACGCCCAATGCTGTGCTTCTGCGGATTCATCCCTCCGACAGGTCTGCCTCCCTCCCTGTGCCACAGGGCTCCTCCAGAAGTGGACAACTGAAGGCAAAGTGAGCTGAGCCTACCCCTCCCGCCCCTGTGCACCTTGCAGATCCACCCCCGCTAAGACACCAGATGCCATCGAATCAGCACCACAAGCCTGGCAGTGTGCAAGTAGCCCAGACAGGCCACATGACTCCACAGTGAGTCCTGCCCCTGGGAGAGGGGAAGATAAGGTACACACCAGTCTGACTGTGTTCCCAGAAGTGGGCTGGGGGCAGACAGCTGGTCTGACTGCGGCCCCACCTACCAACGGAAGTTACTCCAGAAAGCACAGAGGAAGAGCCCTGAAGTTCTGTACCACTCCAGGGACTATCCAAAATGATGAAACAGAAGCATTCTCCTCAAAAGAAACTCCAGGAAGTAGTGACAGCTAATGAACTGATCAAAAACGATTGAAGCAATATAGCAGAAAATGAATTTAAAATAATAGTTATAAAATTAATCGCTAGGCTTGAAAAAAAGTATAGAGAACAGCAGATACTCTATTACTACAGGGATCAAGGGAAAAAAAGAAAGTCATGAGGAGCTAAAAAAATGCTATAAATGAGCTGCAAAATAAAATGGAGGTGACCACAGCTCGGAATGAAGAGGCAGAGGAGAGAATAGGTGAATTAGAAGATAAAATAATGGAAAAAGAAGAAGCTGAGAAAAAGAGAGATAAAAAAATCCAGGAGTATGAGGGGAGAAAATTAAGAGACAGAATTAAACGAAATAGTATACACATAATTGGGATTCCAGAAGAGGAAGAGAGAAGGAAAGGTGCTGAAGGTGTACTTGAAGAAATCAGAGCTGAGAACTTCCCTGAACCGGGGAAGGAAAAAGGCACTGAAATCCAAGAGGCACAGAGAACTCCCTTCAGACGTAACATGAATCGATCTTCTGCACGACATATCATAGGGAAACTGGCAAAATACAAGGATAAAGAGAGAATTCTGAGAGCAGCTAGGGATAAACGTGCTGTGACATATAAAGAGAGACTGATAAGACTGATGGACTTGTCTACTGAAACATGGCAGGCCAGAAAGGAATGGCAGGAAATCTTCAATGTGATGAACAGAAAAAAAATGCAGCCGGGAATCCTTTATCCAGCAAGTCTGTCATTTAGAAGAGAAGGAGAGATAAAGGTCTTCCCAAACAAACAAAAACTGAAGGAATTCGTCACCACTAAACCAGCCCTACAAGAGATCCTAAGGGGGATCCTGTGAGACAAAGTCCCAGAGATATCACTGCAAGCGTGAAACCAACAGACATCACAATGACTCTAAACCCATATCTTTCTAGAATAACACTGAATGTAAATGGACTAAATGCACCAACCAAAAGATAGGGGATCAGAATGGGTAAAGAAACAAGACCCATCTATTTGATGTCTACAAGAGACTCATTTTAGACCTGAGGACACCTTCAGATTGAAAGTGAGGGGATGGTGAAATATCTATCATGCTACTGGAAGTTAAAAGAATGCTGGAGTAGCCATCCATATATCAGACAAACTAGACTTTAAATTAAAGGCTGTGTCAAAAGATTAAGAAGGACATTATATAATAATTACATGGTCTATCAATCAGGAAGAGCTAACAATTATAAATGTCTATGCGCCGAATAGAGGATCCCCCAAATATATAAAACAATTACTCACACACACAAGCAACCTTATTGATTAGAATGTGGTAATTGCAGGGGACTTTAGTACTCCACTTATAACATTGGATACATCATCTAGACACAGGATCAATAAAGAAACAAGGGCCCTGAATGATACACTGCATCAGATGGACTAGACAGATATATTTAGAACTCTGCATCCCAAGCAACAGAATATATTTTCTTCTCGAGTGCATATGGAACCTTCTCCAATATAGATCACATACTGGGTCACAAAACAGCCCTTCATAAGTATACAAGAATTGAAATCATACCATGCATACTTTCAGACCACAATGCTATGAAGCTTGAAAACAACCACAAGAAAAAGTCTGGAAAATCTCCAAAAGCATGGAGGTTAAAGAACACCCTAATAAAGAATGAATGGATCAACCAGGCACTTAGAGAAGAGACTAAACAATAAATGGAAACAAATGAAAATGAAAATACAACAATCCAAACGCTTTGGGATGCAGTGAAGGCAGTCCTGAGAGGAAAATACGTTGCATTCCAGGCCTATCTCAAGAAACAAGAAATATCCCAAATACAAAATTTAACAGAACATCTAAAGGAAATAGAAGCAGAACAGCAAAGACACCCCAAACAGCAGAAGGAGAGAAATGACAAGGATCAGAGCAGAAAAAAAAATATAGAATCTAAAAAAAACTGTAGAGCAGATCAATGAAATGAAGAATTGGTTTTTTGAAAAAAGTAAACAAAACTGATAAACCTCTAGCCAAGCTTCTCAAAAAAAAAGGTATTTGAACAAAGTAGATAAAATCGTGAATGAAAATGGAATTCTTACAACCAATCCCTTATAAATACAAGCAATTATCAGGGAATACTATGAAAAATTATATGCCAACAAATAGGACAACCTGGAAGAAATGGACAAATTCCTAAACACCCACACTCTTCCAAACTCAAACAGGAAAAAATAGAAAACTTGAACAGACTCATAACCAGCGAAGAAATTGAATCAGTTATCAAAAATTTCCCAACAAATAAGAGTCCAGGACCAGATGGCTTCCCAGGGGAATGCTACCAGACATTTAAAGCAGAGATAATACCTATCTTTCTCAAGCTATTCCAAAAAATAGAAAGGGAAGGGAAACTTCCAGACTCATGCTATGAAGCCAGCATTACTTTGCTTCCTAAACCAGACAGATACCCAGTAAAAAAAGAGAACTATAGGCCAATATCCCTGATGAATATGGATGCAAAAATTCTCAATAAGATACTAGCAAATCAAATGCAACAGCATTTAAAAAGAATTATTCACCATGATCAAGTGGGATTCATTCCTGGGATGCAGGGCTGGTTCAACATTTGCAAATCAATCAACATGATACATCACATTAATAAAAGAAAAGAAACATATGATCCTGTCAATCGATGCAGAAAAGGCCTTTGACAAAATCCAGCACCCTTTCTTAATAAAAACCCTCGAGAAAGTTGGGATAGAAGGAACATACTTACACATCATAAAAGCCATTTATGAAAAGCCCACAGCTAACATCATCCATAATAGGGGAAAACTGAGAGCTTTTTTCCTGAGACCAGGAATACGACAGGGATGTCCACTCTCACCGCTGTTGTTTAACATAGTGTTGGAAGTTCTAGCATCAGCAGTCAGACAACAAAAGGAAATCAAAGGCATCAAAATTGGCAAAGATGAAGTCAAGCTTTCTCTTTTTGCAGATGACATGATATTATACATGGAAAATCCGATAGACTCCACCAGAAGTCTGCTAGAACTGATACATGAATTCAGCACAGTTGCAGGATACAAAATGGATGTACAGGAATCAGTTGCATTCTTATACACTAACAATGAAGCAACAGAAAGACAAATAAAGAAAGTGATCCCATTCACAATTGCACCAAGAACCATGAAATACCTAGGAATAAATCTAACCAAAGATGTAAAAGATCTGTATGCTGAAAATTATACAAAGCTTATGCAGGAAATTGAAGAAGATATAAAGAAATGGAAAAACATTCCATGCTAATGAATTGGAAGAATAAATATTGTCAAAATGTCAATACTACCCAAAGCTATCTACACATTCAATGCAATCCCAATCAAAATTGCACCAGCATTCTTCTCAAAGCTAGAACAAGCAATCTTAAAATTCATATGGAACCACAAAAGTCCCCGAATAGCCAAAGTAATTTTGAAGACGACCAAAGCAGGAGGCATCACAATCCCAGACTTTAGCCTCTACTACAAAGCTGTCATCATCAAGACAGCATGGTATTGGCACCAAAACAGACACATAGACCAATGGAATAGAATAGAAACCCCAGAACTAGACCCACAAACGTATGGCCAACTCATCTTTGACGAAGCAGGAAAGAATATGCAATGGAAAAAAGACAGTCTCTTTAACAAATGGTGCTGGGAGAACTGGACAGCAACATGCAGAAGGTTGAAACTAGACCACTTTCTCACACCATTCACAAAAATTAACTCCAAATGGATAAAGGACCTGAATGTGAGACAGGAAACCATCAAAACCCTAGAGGAGGAAGCTGGAAAAGACCTTTCTGACCTCAGCCGTAGCAATCTCTTACTCGACACATCCCCAAAGGCAAGGGAATTAAAAGCAAAAATGAACTATTGGGACCTCATGAAGATAAAAAGCTTCTGCACAGCAAAGGAAACAACCAACAAAACTAAAAGGCAACCGACAGAATGGGAAAAGATATTTGCAAATGACACATTGGACAAAGGGCTAGTCTCCAAAATCTATAAAGAGCTCACCAAACTCCACACCCGAAAAACAAATAACCCAGTGAAGAAATGGGCAGAAAACATGAATAGACCCTTCTCTAAAGAAGACATCCGGATGGCCAACAGGCACATGAAAAGATGCTCAACGTCGCTCCTTATCAGGGAAATACAAATCAAAACCACACTCAGATATCACCTCACGCCAGTCAGAGTGGCCAAAATGAACAAATCAGGAGACTAAAGATGCTGGAGAGGATGTGGAGAAACGGGAACCCTCTTGCACTGTTGGTGGGAATGCAAATTGGTGCAGCCGCTCTGGAAAGCAGTGTGGAGGTTCATCAAAAAATTAAAAATAGACCTACCCTATGGCCCAGCAGTAGGACTGCTAGGAATTTACCCAAGGGATACAGGAGTGCTGATGCATAGGGGCACTTGTACCCCGATGTTTATTGCAGCACTCTCAACAATAGCGAAATTATGGAAAGAGCCTAAATGTCCATCAACTGATGAATGGATAAAGAAATTGTGGTTTATATACACAATGGAGTACTACGTGGCAATGAGAAAGAATGAAATGTGGCCCTTTGTAGCAACATGGATGGAACTGGAGAGTGTTATGCTAAGTGAAATAAGCCATCCAGAGAAAGACAGATACCATATGGTTTCACTCTTATGTGGATCCTGAGAAACTTAACAGAAACCCATGGGGGAGGGGAATGACAAAAAAAGAAGTTAGAATGGGAGAGAGCCAAAGCATAAGAGACTCTTAAAAACTGAGAAGAAACTGAGGGTTGATGGGGGGTGGGAGGTTGGGGAGGGTTGGTGATGGGTATTGAGGAGGGCCCCTGTTGGGATGAGCACTGGGTATTGTATGGAAACCAATTTGACAATAAATTTCAGATATTGAAAAAAAAGTACACTAGACAGTCACTCAGAGCCAGAGAACATATAACGGTCATAGGTTGAAGCAGATAAAAAAAAAAAACAGTATTACTTAAATTGTTTTCTAACTCCACATTTTATTTTCTACAGGATTTAAAAGAAAAATAATAAAATGTTTTATAAATCCATTAATGGATACACAATGTATGAATACACAATTTGTTTACATCAATAACATAGTGGCAGTGGTACAAAACAGTGGAGGGATAGAAGTTTTGTATGCAATTGAAGTTAAGTTGATATCAACCCAAATTAACCTGATGTTACTTTAGGATTTTAAATGTAATCGCTATGGTATTCACAAAGAAGACATCTATAGAGTAGAGCTTAAATGAAATTGCAAGAGCATCAAAGTGTGTTACCACAAAATTCAAAGACACACACACACACACACACACACACACACACACAGACACACACACACACACAGAGTAATGGAAGAAATTAAGGGTGGAAAAAATCTAAGAGCTACAAAATGCAAGTAAGTAGATGGCAAAAGTAAGTCTTCCCTTATTAATTTATTTGAATGTGAAATAACTAAATTTTACAATCAAAAGATAGAAATTTGCAGATTTTTTTAAAAAAATGAAACAACCCTATCCTATCTACAGAAGATACACTATGCATCTAAAGACACAAATATGTTGAATGTGAAAGGAAGGAAAAAGATATTCTGTGCAAATAGAAATAGATATAGAAATAAATATTCTATGCAAAAAAGTATAGCGGTGGCCATATTAGTATTAGAAAAGTAGTTTTAAGTAAAAAAATTCTACAAGAGAGAAAGATGGACATTATGCTTTCATTAAATGTCAACATGAAGAAGATAGAACAATAATAAGCATATATACACCAAACATTAGAGCTCCAAAGTATAAGAAGTAAATATTGACAGAATTTAAAGGAGAAATAGACAGGTCTACAATAAAACTCATAGACTTCAACATCATGCTTTAAATAACAGATAACACAATCAGAAGAACAATAAGTAGAAGATTCAACAACACTAAAAGTCAATTTGGCATGAATATATAGAGAACACTTCAACCAACAAGAACAGAATACACATTTTTTTCTTACCTGAACATTAATAATTCTTCAGTTTATACCATATTTTAAGACCAAACACCAGTGTTAATATTTAAAAAAATATTTAAATATTAAAATTATCTTTTCTGATACCAATTGAAAGAGTATTTAAATCAATAACAAAGGATAACTGAAAAATGCACAAAAATATAGAAAGTGAACAACACACACTTAACAATAATAAAGAATAAACCACCAAAAAACTAGAAAATACCTTCAGACAATTGAAATTAAAACACAATATTTTAAAACTACATGAATGTTGTATAAAGGTTGCCTAGAGTATAGAACCAATAAGATGCCTATATATAATAAAATATTTATTATAAGGAAATTGGATCATGCAATTGTGGAGGCTAAGAAATCTCTTGATCTGGCATATGCAAGCCTGAGATCTAGAAAAGCCAGTAGCATATTTAAGTCTCAGAAGGCCCAGGAAGTAAGGGAGTTGATAACATATTCTAGTTTGGATCTGTAGGCCTGAGAACCAGGAGAGATAGGGGCAAGAAAGATTGCTGTCTTAGCTCAAGCATACAGGAATCAAAGAGTAAATTTCTCCTTCCTCTGTTTTTTATCCAGTTCAGGCCCTCAACACTGGATGATGACTGCTCACATTGGGAAGAACAATCTACTTTACTGACTCCATTGATTCAAATGCTAATCTTTAAACACCCTCAGAGAAAAACCCAGAAATAGTGTTTAATTTGGGCTTCCCATGCCTAGTGCAGTGACATATAATTATCATGGGTGCAGTGAAAACAGTACTAGAAGGAACACTTATGAGTATAAACACATATATAAAAAAGAAAATATATCTCAAATCAATTATCCAACTTTACAACAAAATAATTATCCAACTTTACAACTTAAGCAACTGAAAAAAGAATAAACTAAACCTAAAGTTATCTGATGTAAAGAAATTTAAAACAATTAGAATAAAGATAAATAAAATAAATATTAGAAAAAATAGAGAAAAATATGAAACTAAAAGTTGTTTTTTTTAGAAATGATCAATTAAATGAATAAATCTTTAGCTGGATTCATGAAAAGAGAGAAGATTCAAGTTTATAAACCATAAATAAAAGTAAAGATATTAGTATGAAATTTAGTGAAATAGAAAGGATTATAAGGAAGTTCTTTGAGTAATAGTGTACTAAAAAATTGGATAATCTAGATGAAATACACAAATTCCTGGAAGCACAATTCCTAGAAGCACACACATTCCTAGAAAAAGTGAATCATTCTTTTATGAAGATAGTGCCAAAGGTGTAGAAGGAAGCCCTTGCTCCTCCCAAAACCAAAGCCAAAGCTTTTAAGGCCAAGAAAGTGGTGCTGAAAAGCATCCACAGTAACAAAAATAGAAGATTGACACATCACCTACATTCCCATGGTACAAGACACTGTGTCGCCAAAGACGGCCCAAATATCCTCAAAAAGGTGACCCCAGGAGAAGCAAATTTAACCATCATGCCATCATCAAGTTCGCCTTGACTACTGAGTTAGCAATAAAAAAACCAGAAGATAGAAACACACTTGTGTTCATCGTGGATGTCAAGACCAATAAGAACCAAATCAAGGAGGCTGTGAAGAAGTTCTATGACATTGACATGGCCAAGGTCAACACCGTGATCAGTCACAAAGGAGATAAAAAGGCATATGTTGGGGCGCCTGGGTGGCGCAGTCGGTTAAGCGTCCGACTTCAGCCAGGTCACGATCTCGCGGTCCGTGAGTTCGAGCCCCGCGTCAGGCTCTGGGCTGATGGCTCAGAGCCTGGAGCCTGTTTCCAATTCTGTGTCTCCCTCTCTCTCTGCCCCTCCCCCATTCATGCTCTGTCTCTCTCTGTCCCAAAAATAAATAAACGTTAAAAAAAAAGGCATATGTTTTACTGGCTCTTGACTTTGATACTTTGGATGTTGCCAACAAAATTGGGGTCATGTAAATTGAGTCCAGCTGGCTAAATCTAAATATAAATTTTTCACTATAAAAAAGTGAATCATAAAGACAATGAAAATTTACATACAACAATAACTATTAAGGAGAATAACTTTGTAATTAAAAACCTGACAAGCAAGAAAAGCCCAGGACTAGATGATTTCACTAATGAATTACTGTTAAAGAATTAACATAAATCCTCTTCAAACTCCTCCAAAAATGGAAGAGGAGGAAACCCTTCCCCACTCATTTTATGAAGTTGGATTAATCTGATACTACACATAGACAAAAGTACTACAAGAACAGAAATCTACAGACCAAATCCATTATGAATATTGATGTAAAATTCTTCAACAAAATACTGGGGAAATTAATTCAACAGAATATTAAAAAGATTAAACACCATGATCAAGTTGGATTTATTCCTGGAATGTAAGTTTGTTTCAACATGCCAAAATCAACATAACATATCACATTGTCAGAAGTTAAGAGGGGAAAGAAAACAATGATTATATAAAATTAATCAGAAAGAGTAGTAGATAAAATTCAAAATTATTTAATGATAAAAACACCCAAAAAACTATAATAGAAGGAAACTGTCTCAAATGTAATAAAGGGCATATATGAAAAACCCACAGTTAACATCAGACTCAATTGTGAAAGGCTAAAAGCCTCTCTCCTAAGCTCAAGTATTAGACAAGGGCCCACATATTTTTCCCTTCTACTCCACATAATTTTGGAAGTTCCAGCTAGAAAAGTTAGGCAAAGGATATAAATAAAAGTCATCCAAATTGGAAAGAAAGAAGTAAAATCATCTGTTTCCAAATGACATGGTATTACATGTAAAAAACAACCCTAAAGTTTCCACAAAACACAATACTAATAAACAAATCCATCCACCTGGAAGGACACAAAATCAGCAAGCAAAAATAAGTTGCACTTCAACATATCTATCAATGAAACTTCTGACAAAAATAACCCAAATGGTAGTAGGAGGAGAGAAATGGAATTATACTATTATAAGTTCTTCATACTATATGTGAATTGGTTAAGCATCAACTGAAGGTAAACTGAAATAAGCTAAACATGTAAACTGTAAATCTTAAAGTAACAACCAACATTATAAAGCAAAGAATTACAGCTAAAACACAATGTAAAATATATTTAATCAATTCAAATAAAGTCTGGCACAGGGGAAATGAGTATCAATGAATACATGGGACAAAAATAGTAATTTGATATAAATAAACCTAACAGGTCAAAAATTACAATTAATTTATTTTTAAATGTTTATTTATTTTGAGGGATTGGGGGAGGGAAGGGAGAAAGAGAGAGAGACAGAGACAGAGACAGAGACAGAGAGAATCTCAAGAAGGCTCTGTTCTCACGGCACACAAGGGACTCAATCTCATGAAATGTGAGATCATGACCTGAGCTGAAATCAATAGTCAGATGCTTAATTGACTGAGACACCCACGCGCCCCTACAATTAATTTAAATGTAAACCCATCTTACACTGTGGTAGTGTAAGATAGACATTCTCTGAAAACTTAAACAAGGAAGGCTCAATTCAGTGCTGCGTTTAGGGAATACACTTTAAACATAAAGACAAAAATAAGTTAAAAGTAAATAGATAAAGACACCATAGGGGAAAAAAAAAGGAAACGTGGTTTGGTCGCATTAATATCAGATTAAGTTATCTTTTTTTCTCTTCCAATATTTTTGCCTTCTCTCTATTAATATGGTCCCATTCAATATCACTTAATTTATTCTCCTCTCTTAACATACCTTATAATATTACTGTCACACATTTCACTTATCTCTAAGATGTAATCACTAAATACACTGTTGCTATGATTATTTTCAACAAACTGATACATCAAACAAATACATTAGATCAATTAAGGTTAAGAAAAATATAGTATTTTATTTTGCTTTTAATTTTTCATTCTCTAATATTCTTTCTTATGACAATCAGAGTTTGTGGTTGTTATGGGCAGATTACTTGTTCTCAAAATTCATGTTGAGACCCTAAACCATTATGTGACTCTATTGGAGATAAAATCTTTTAAATAAATGATTAGAGTACATGAGGTCATAAGGATAGGACCATGATATGATAGATTAATATCTTTATAAAAGAGACACACGAGAATCCTGTCTTTTTTTCCCCACATGCATAAATGTTCGTGTGAACATACAGTCATATGATGGCCACTTAAAACACAGAAAGAGAGATCTTACCAGAAATAACTGGCCAGATTCTTGATCTTGGAGTTACCTGCCACAGAACTATGAGAAGATAATTTTTTTCTTTAATTAAAAAAAAAGCAGTTATTCTTCTATGTGCTAAGACAGAATAATCTGAAAATAAAATTAGAAAAATTTACAAAACTTGTAAAAGAATAAAATAGTGAGGAATAAACTTAGCCAAAGAAGAGTGATATTAGTACCCTGAAAACTATAAAACATTGCTGAAAAATATTAAAGATCACAAATATAAGGTCATCTTGTATTCATCAAATGGAAGATTTAATATAATCAAGATATCAATACTACGAGAATTATCTACAGATTCAATGCAATCCTTATCAATCTCTCAACTATTTTTCTATAGAAATAGAAAATCCATCCTAAAATTCATATGGAATATCAAGAAACCCCAAATAGCCAATAAATCTTGAAAATAATAGCAAAGTTGAAGGACTCACACCTCCTGATTTCAAAACTTAACTATGAAGCTACATTAATCAAAACAATGCACTACTGGCATAGAGACATATATATTTGTATATACTGATGGAAGAGAATAGAGTGTCCAGAAACAAACCCTAACATATATGGTTTTATGATTTTCAACAACAAGGGTTCCAAGACAATTCAACAGGGAAAAGCAGTCTCTTCAATAAATTGTGCTAGGAAAACTGAATATCCACATGTAAAAGAGTTTGACCATTGCCTTACACTATATACAAAAATTATTGATAATGGATCAAAGGGGAAACTTTCAGCTAATATTATAATACATTTAGAAGAAAATTTAGGGAAAAAACTCCATGATACTGTATTTGCCTATGTATTCTTGTCTGTGACACCAAAAATACAGATTACATAATATACATACATTGGATTTCATCAAAATTAAATTTTTATGCATCAAAGACCAATTTGATAATAAATTATATTTAGAAATTAAAAATAACTTTAATAATCCAAAAACATAAAAAATTAGTATTATTTCTTCAAATAATAAAAGGATAATCATTAACAAAAAGACTAGTATCAACAGAATGAGAAAGCAATCCACAGAATGGAAGAAAATATTCACAAATCAGATACCTGACATGTAATTAATATCCAGAACATATACGGAACCCTTATAGCTTAATAAGAAAAAAATCCAGTTAAAAAATTGGCAAATGACTTGAATACACATTTGTGTAAAGAAGATATGCAAATGACAAATAAACACAAGCAAAAATTCTCAACATCAATAATCAGTGGAGCAATGTAAATCAAAACCACCAGGAGATGCCACTGCACCTCATTATGATGGCTATCACCAAAAAAAAAAAAAAATATATATATATATATATATACATATATATATATATAAAATAAAATAAAATAAAAGTAAAGTAAAGTAAAGTAAAGTAAAGTAAAATAAAATAAACAAATGTACCAAGAATTAGCACAAATGTGGAGAAATTAAAACCCTTGTGAATTGCTGGTAGGTATGTAAAATGGTGCAGTCACTGTAGAAAATACGGCAGTTCCTCAAAAAATTAAACATTAAATTACCATAATGATCCAGCAATTTCATTTCTTGGTATATACCCAAAACAACTGAAAGCTGGGTCTTGAACAGGTATTTATATACCAATGTTTATATACATATAATATTCAATAGCCAAAGATGGAAGCAATCCAGCAATAAATGGATAAAAAAGTGGTATGTACATGCAATAAAGAATTGTTCAGGTGTAAAAAGGAGTAAAATTCTGATACATGCTACAACATGAATGAATCTTGAAAGCATGCTGAATGAAAGAAAAAAGACACACAAAAAAACAAATATTGTATGATTCTATTTATATGAGGTAGCTAGAATAGTCAAATTCATAAAGACAGAAATCAAAATAATCGTTACCAGGGGCTGAGGATGGGAAAGAATGGAAAGCCATTGTTAATGGGTACGGAATTTCAGGTCTGGTTGATGAAAATATTCTGGAGTAGATAATGAGGATGGTTATACTACAATGTGAATGTACTTAATTCTACTGAAGTGTACACTTTAAAAATGATTAAAATCATAAATATGTTATGCATATTTTAACACAAAAAATATATATATTATTATGAAAGCAGTTATATTATAAAAATGAATAAAATATACAACATCAATATAGCAAATCATATATATGTATATATATCAATTATGTAGGAAAATCTAAGATTAAAAAATGTAAAAGTATAAGCCAGCATAAAGTTATCTGACTTTTTGTTTTCCAATTTTTAGTTTTCCTCAAATTTTATTATTTTTTTTAATTTTGAAGTTTTTATTTTAATTCCATTTAGTTAACATACAGTATTATGTTAATTTCAGGTGTACAATATACTGATTCAACACTTCATATAGCATCCAGTGGTCATCACAATTGCACTCATGAATCGCCATCAACTATTTAACCCATCCCCACAAACCCTCCCCTTGAGTAACCATCAGTTTGTTCTTTATAATTAAGAGACTGCTTTTTGATCTCTCTCTCTCTCCCTTTTTTACCCCACTTTGCTTATTTGTTTTGTTTCTTATATTCTACATATGAAAGAAATCATATCCTATTTGTCTTTCTCTGACTGACTTGTTTCACTTAGCATTATACTCTCTACTTCCATCAATATCAATGCAAATGTCAAAATTTCATGCTGGTTTATGGCTGAAGAATATTGTTTGTATATATGTATACATATACACTCACATATCTCCTTTACTCATTCATCAATTGATGGACATTTGGGCTGCTTCCACATTGTGGCAATTGTAAATAATGCTGCTATAAATATAGGGGTGCATGTACACTTCTGAATTAGTGCTTTTATATTCTTTGGGGAAATGCCCAGTACCACCATTACTGAATCATGGGATAGTTCTATTTTTAACTTTTTGAGGAATCTCCATATTGTTTTTCACAGTGGCTGCACCAGTTTGCATTCCCACCAACATGGTAAGAGGTTTCCCCTGTCTCTACATCCTTGCCGGCACTTGTTTCTTAATGTCGTTGATTTCAGACTTTGGGACAGATGTGAAGTGATATCTCATTGTAGTTTCTTTTTAAGTTTGTTTATTTATTGGTTTGTTTGCTTATTTTGAGAGACAGAAAGAGTGCAAGCAGGGTGAGAGGCAGAAAGAGAAATAGAGAGAGAGAGTCCCAAGTAAGCTCCACCCTGCCAGCACAGAGCCCAATGTGGATGGAACTAGATCTCACAAACATGAGATCATGACCTGAGCTGAGATCAAGAGTCAGACACTTAACTGATTGAGCCACCTAGGTGTCCCTCATTGTAGTTTTGATCTACATTTTCAACATGGTAAGTGATGATGAGCATCTTTTCATGTGCCTGTTGGCCATCTGTATGTCTATTTTGGAGAAATGTCCATTCATTTCTTCTGCCCATTTTCTAATTGGACTATTTGGTTTTTGGGTGCTGAGTTTTATAAGTTCTTTATATATTTTGGATACATCCCCTATTATTTGTAAATATCTTCTCTCATTCCTTAGGCTGTTTTTCAGTTTTGTTCATTGTTTCATTTGCTGTGCAGAAACTTTTTATTTTGATGTAGTCCCAATAATTTATTTTTGCTTTTGTTTCCCTTCCTTAGGAGACCTATCAAAACAAATTTGCTATGGCCAGTGTCAAGGAAGTTACTGCTTGTACTCTTTTCTGGGATTTTTATGGCTTCATGTCTCACATTTAGGTCTTTAATCCATTTTGAGTTTATTTTTCTCTATGATGTCAGAAAATGGTACAGTTTCATTTTTTCCATGTTGCTGACCTGTTTCCCCAATGCCATTTATTGAAAATACTGTCTTTTTCCCATTCAATATACTTTCTTGCTCTATTAGAGATTAATTGACCATATAATTGTCGGTTCATTTCTGGGTTTCCTATTTTCTCCCATTGATCTATGTGTATATTTTTGTGCCAGTACTGTACTGTTTTGATTACTATAGCTTTGCAATACAACTTGAAGTCCAGAATTGTGATCCTTCCATCTTTGATTTTCTTTTTCAAGATTCCTTTGGACATCAGAGGTCTTTTCTGGTTCCATACAAATTTTAGGATTGTTTTTTCTAGTTCTGTGAAAAATCCTGGTGGTATATTGACATGGATTGCAATAAACGTGTAGATTACTTTTGACAATATAGACATTTTAACAATATTTGTTCTTACAATCTATGACAATGGAATGTCATTGCATTTCTTTGTGTTATTTTCAATTTTTTCCATAAGTGTTTTATCATTTTCAGAGTACATATATTTCATCGTGTTGGTTAGGTTTACATCTAGGTATCTTACTATTTGGAATCATTTTCTTAATTTCATTTTATTCTGCTTTATTTTATATATATATATATATATATATATATATATATATATCCAATTGATTTGTGTATATTGATTTCTGTATACTGATTTTATATCCTGAGACTTTACTGATTATTTTTTTTTATCAGTTCTAGGAGTTTTTCAGTGGAGTCTTTCAGGTTTTCTAAATACAGTATCATGTCATTTCCAAATAGTGAAAATTTGACTTCTTTCTTGCCAATTTAGATGCCTTTTATCTCCTTTTTTTTTTTTATTGTCTGATTGCTTTTGCTAGGACTTCCAGTATGATGTTGAATGAAAGTAGTGAGAGTGGACATCCTTTTGTTTTTCCATGAAGTAGGATGTTAGCTGTAGGTTTTTCATAATGGCCTTTATTATGCTAAGGTATGTTCCTTCAAAACTACTTTGTTGAGGGTTTTTATAATGAATGGATGTTGTTGTTAAATGCTTTTTCTGCATCATTTGAAATAATCATATGTTTCCTATCCCTTCTCTTATTGATGTGATGTATCATACTGATTGATTTGTAAATATTGAACCACCCTGCAGCCCAGGAATAAATTCCACTTGATCATTGTGAACAGTTTTTTAAAAATATATATATTGTTGAATTTAGGTTGTTATGATTTTGTTGAGAATTTTCGTCTCGATATTCATCAGGGATACTGGCCTGTCCTCTCTTTCAGTGGTATCCTTATCTGGTTTTGGTATCAGGGAAATGCTGGTCTCAGAATGAATTTGGAAGTTTTCCTTCTTTTTCTATTTTTTGGAATAATTTGAGAAGAATAGGTATTAACTTTTCTTTAAATGTTTAGTAGAATTCGCCTGTGAAGAACACTGATCCTGGACTTTTGCTTTGGGGGATTTTGTCTGTTTTGTTTGTTTTGTTTGTTTGATTATTTGCTTGTTTTTGCTTTTTGGTTACTGATTGAATTTCTTTGCTTATTATCGGTTTGTTTAAATTTTCTATTTCTTCTTGTTTCAGTTTTGGTAGTTTATTTGTTTCTAGGAATTCAGTCTTTTCTTCTAAGTTGTCCAATTTGTTGGCATATAGTTTTTCATAATATTCTTTTATTTGTATTTCTGTGATGTTGGTTATTTCTCCTCTCTCATTTATGTTTTTATTTATTAGGGTCAATTTTATTTTCTTTTTGATAAGTATGGCTACAGATTGATAAATTTGTTATTCTTTTTTAAAAAAAATAATGTTTTTATTTATTTTTGAGGGAGACAGAAATACAAAACATGAGCGGGGAGGGGCAGGGAGCAAGAGAGACAGAATCTGAAACAGGCTCCAGGCTCTGAGCTGTCAGCACCGAGCCCAATGCGGGGCTCGAACTCACAGACCATGAGATCATGACCTGAGCTGAAGTTGGACCCTTAACCAACTGAGCCATCCAAGCGCTCCGATTTTGTTCATTTTTTCAAAGAAGCAGTTCCTGGATTTGTTGATCTGTTCTACTATTACTGTTAGGTTTCTATGTCGTTTATTTCTGCTCCGATCTTTATTTCCTTCCTTCTGCTGGTTTTAGTTTTTTTTTTTTTCTTTTTTTGTAGCTACCTTAAGTTTAAAGTTAGCTTACCTCTTTGGGATTATTCTTGCTTCTTGATGTAGTCCTGTATTGTTACAAATTTCCCTATTAGCATTCCAAATATTTTGGACATTTCTGTTTTCATTGTTATTTGTTTCTATGTATTTTACATTACTTAATTTCCTGGTTGACTCATTCATTGTTTAGTAGCAACATATAGATGGGTCTTATTTTCTTATCCATTCTGTCACAATGTCTTTTGATTGGAGCATTTAGTCCATTTATATTCAAAGTAATTATTGATAGGTGTGTATTTATTGCCATTTTATTATCTGTTTTGTGGTTGTTTTTAAATATTTTTTCTGATCCTTTCTTGTCTTTTTCTTTCTTTCTTGTATATTTGTATATTTGTATATTTTCTTGTATATTTTCTTTCTTGTATATTTTCTTTCTTTCTTTCTTGTATATTTGAATTTCTTTTTCTTCACTCTTTGCATATTTATTAGTGGTTTTTGACTTGTGGTTACGATTAGGTTGTATATAACATCTTTTGTATACAGAAATCTGTACTAATTTGATTTCAAGTTTGAACCCATTCTTTATTCCTCTCCTCCCCACATTTTTGGTGGATCATGCCATATTTTACATCATTTTATTTTGTGAGTCCTTTGGCCGGTATTTTACAAAAATATTCATTTTTACTGCTTTTGTATTTCCTACATTCTTGCTGTCACTTTTGGATTTTCCTTTCCACTCAAAGATTTCCCTTTAATATTTCTTGCAGAGATCATTTAGTGGTCATGAACCCCTTTTGCTCTATGTTTCTTTATCTGAAAAACTCTATCTCTCCATCTATTCTGAATGATAGCTTTGCTGGATAAAGTATTCTTGGCTACAGATTTCCCCCAATGATCACTTTGGATCTATCGTGCCATTCTCTTCTGGCTTTGAAAGTTTCTGCTGAAAATCCCCCTGATATGCTTATGAATTTCCCTTGTATATAACTGTCTCCTTTCGTCTTTCTGCTTTTAAATTTTTTTCTTTATCACTATATTTTGCAAATTTAATTATAATATGTCTTAGTGTGGATCTGCTCTTGTTGATTTTGTTGAGGGTTCTCTATGCCTTCTTGATCTAGAGATCTGTTTCCTTCCACAAACTGGGAAAGTTTTCAGCTGTTATCTCTTCAGATAAATTTTCTGCTCTTTTCTCTCTCTTCTTCAAGGACTCCTGTACTGCAAATTTACTCACCTTTGATGAAGTCACTGAGTTCCCTAATTTGATTCTCACTTTGTATAATTCTTTTTTTTCTCTTTCATTCAGCTTAATTACTTTCCATTACTCTTTCTTCTAGGTCATTAACTGTTCCTCTGCTTTTTCCAGCCTATTATTCATTCCATTAAGCATGTTTCTCATTTCATTTATTGAGCCCTTTATCTCTGCTACATTATTCCTTATGTCTGTGTTAAGAGTCTCAATCATGTCTTCTACTCTTTGCTCAAGTCCAGTGAGTAGCTTTATGACCATTACTTTAAATTCTCTGCCATACATGTTACTTATGTCTGTTTTGCTTAGATCTATGACCATGACTTTGTCCTTTTCTTTCATTTAGGAAAAATTTCTATGTCTTCTCATTTTGTCTAAATCTCTGTGTCTGCCTCTCTGTGTTAGAAAATCTATGTATCTTGTTCTTGAGAGAATGGAATTATGAAGAAGAGGTCCCTTAGTGCCCTCCCATGCAGTGTCCCCTGTTCCCCAGGGCCCAGTGTTTTGTGCAGTGTCTCCAGTTTGTGCTATGTGTGCTCTGCTATTGTGTTCTTGCTGTTTTATCCTTTAGGCCAATAGTCTGCGAAGGCTTTCTTTACCTGTTGTGAGTAGTGTTTGGTCCCTGGCCTGAGTGTGGTGCATTAACTAGGTGTGCTCTGATCTGATTGTGACCTGAATCAGTGGCCACTGTCACTAGAACTGAGGCCCTTCAAAAACTACCTGGTCAGGAGATGCATGTGGGCGGGGGTTTGGGCAGGTCTTCAGGGGTAGTGGTTTCGCTGCACTGAGACTGAGGCAAGCTTGACTGTGAAGGGTGGTTCAGTAGGAGTAGGGGATGGTACTTGGTGTAAGCAAGTTAGGTAGTAAATGTAGGGGTTGTGCTGAGTCCAACACTTTACTCTGTGTTTATGCTGAGAAGAGGTGGAGGGGAATGGTGCCTCCCAGTTCCTTTGTTCCCTGAGGGTTTTCTCCATGAATTATATACCTTTAGGATATGATTTGCTCTTTAGGATATGCTTTGAGATGAGCATTTAACCTCCCCACTGAGTGCCCCTGGCACTCCTTAGATAACTGTTTCCATGATGCATGTACAAAAGTTGTTTGCCCTGTTTTCTATCCAAGAGCATGCCCTCCAGACTCTCTTTGAGTCAAGCCAGCTGACCTTTAGATGTCCAAGGATTAAACTCCACTATTTACCAGAAGTCACAAAACTTGGCCCCTTCTCACTTTCCAAGCCAATTGCTATGGAAATTCATTTACTCCATGAACTCTCCTGTATGCTAGTCTCTCTTGGGACTATGGCTCCCTTCCCACCACAGTGGCCAGAATCTCTTTCTCTCCCAAACCATGTCTCCACATTTCCTACTTTCTTCAATGTGGCCTCTTCTCTACCATTAGTTGTGGAGTTTGTTTTACCAGCCTTCAGGTTGATTTCTGGAGTATTTAGGATGATTTGGTAGTTCTCTAGCTGTATTCATGAGATAAGGTGAGCCTACAGTCCTCTTACTCTGCTGTCATCTTCCTTTCTAATGATTTGTGTAGTTTTGTTATACGTTTTTATAACAGGAAGTATGGCTTTTCCAATTTTGTTCTTTATTAAATCTATCTGATCATTTATGATCCTTAAGATTCCATATGTATTTTAAGATGTTTAAAAAATTCTGCCAAATCAGGAGACTATAGATGCTGGAGAGGATGTGGAGAAACGGGAACCCTCTTGCACTGTTGGTGGGAATGCAAATTGGTGCAGCCGCTCTGGAAAGCAGTGTGGAGGTTCCTCAGAAAATTAAAAATAGACCTACCCTATGACCCAGCAATAGCACTGCTAGGAATTTATCCAAGGGATACAGGAGTACTGATGCATAGGGGCACTTGTACCCCAATGTTTATAGCAGCACTCTCAACAATAGCCAAATTATGGAAAGAGCCTAAATGTCCATCAACTGATGAATGGATAAAGAAATTGTGGTTTATATACACAATGGAATACTACATGACAATGAGAAAAAAATGAAATATGGCCTTTTGTAGCAACGTGGATGGAACTGGAGAGTGTGATGCTAAGTGAAATAAGCCATACAGAAAAAGACAGATACCATATGGTTTCACTCTTATGTGGATCCTGAGAAACCTAACAGAAACCCATGGGGGAGGGGAAGGAAAAAAAAGAGGTTAGAGTGGGAGAGAGCCAAAGCATAAGAGACTGTTAAAAACTGAGAACAAACTGAGGGTTGATGGGGGGTGGGAGGGCGGGGAGGGTGGGTGATGGGTATTGAGGAGGGCACCTTTTGGGATGAGCAGTGGGTGTTGTATGGAAACCAATTTGACAATAAATTTCATATATTAAAAAAAAATTCTGCCATAATTTGTGGTTGAAATTTTAATATGGAGCAAGTGACCATGTCTGAAGGGAGCAGAGAGGGAGAGCTAAATTTTAAAAGAAGAAGAAAGGCATTTGTTTAGAAGTTGTGAATGTACACAAACTTTTAATTATTTCTAATGCTACAGAACCCAATATCCCAGTAGAACATCGCCACTTCTTTCTTATAAATAGTGAGTTATAAGAAAAGACAGATAAGTATTTGATAAAGGTGTTCTTTAAATGCAGGGCAATACATAAGACCTGAACTGATTGTCCATTGGACAGGGAAAGTATATGGCTGGGGAAATGGATGGGAGCTTTTTTCTGTGTTGCTTTTCTGAATAGTGCCAGTTAGTTTCTACCACTTCTTCCAGCTTGAATTCAGAAATATGCCACTTATTCTTACCTGAACTCCAACACAAACAAAACAGAGAACAGTTCTTCAGGAAGCCCCTAGATTACTTAAAATGCTGCAAATGATGTCTGCTTTATTTCCTTCGGTTTGAGGGAGTAAATTGGGAACTGGTTTGCCATGTAGTCCAAACCAAAATCACACAGTTCCTGGCAGAAGGTGGTGGGACAAGTAGTTAAAATGCCACAAAATTGCCTATATTTTTGAATGTGGTAGTTTCTTGATTAGGTATTCATTTTGTTGTACATCTTTGACTCTTTCTCCAGAAATCTTTTAAAGATATTTCATCAAGTATCTAGTTGGTCTTAGAAGTCTGTGTGGAGGTACAGAGTTCCAGAGCTTTCTAATCTGCCTTTTTCTAGTACTTCCTAGTCCACATTTTCCTGATATAATTCTCCTTTGACCTCAGTAATTATCTATTTATGCTCTTATGTTTATTATTATTTTCCTTCTAGTTTTGGGGGGTTTATCTTGCAGTTGTTTTTCTAATTTCTTCAAAATATTCTTAGTGCTCCTTTCTTTCTTTTCTACTACTATTTATCTAACATCTATCTATCTATCATATATCAATATGTGTATGTTTATATATAATAGTAATGATACAATGATAATATATATTATAATATATAACTATACAATAATAAATACCTTAAGGTATAATTTTGTTGTATCTGACAAGTTTTATGTATTATATATTATTTTGTCATTAAATTCTAAATATTTTTTTACATTTCTATCATGATTTTTTTTTAATACTCACTTATATAGTAGTATATCTCAATTTCTAACACTGTGGGTATTTTCTAGTTACAGTTTTACACTAATCTCTGATCTAACTGCATTGTTATTTAAAAATCATCCTAATAGTATTTTTCAATCATCTGAATTTCAATGGAATTACTTTATGGTCTGCCATATTGTTAACTTACGAAATACATTTCATGTGCTAAAAAAAATCTGTATTTCTTTTTATTTTCAAGGTGAGGTATTCTATATATGTAAATTTAATCAAGTTTGATAATTGTGTTTATGATTTACCTACTTTAAATACGTTTTTCATATATTTGCTTTATTGCTGAGAACTGTGTGTCAAATATTAACTTATGACTATGGATTTGTCACTTTCTCCATGTAGTTCTATCAGTTTTCATTTTAAATATTTAGAGGTTATGTTATACATGTATGTAAAATTCCCATGTCTTCCTTGCAATGCTATTTATTTATTTATTTATTTATTTATTTATATATATATATGAAATTTATTGTCAAATTGGTTTCCATACAACACCCACTGGTCATCCCAAAAAATGCCCTCCTCAATACCCATCACCCACCCTCCCCGCCCTCCCACCCCCCATCAACCCTCAGTTTGTTCTCAGTTTTTAACAGTCTCTTATGCTTTGGCTCTCTCCCACTCTAACCTCTTTTTTTTTTTTTCCTTCCCCTCCCCCATGGGTTTCTGTTAAGTTTCTCAGGATCCACATAAGAGTGAAACCATATGGTATCTGTCTTTTTCTGTATGGCTTATTTCACTTAGCATCACACTCTCCAGTTCCATCCACGTTGCTACAAAAGGCCATATTTCATTTTTTCTCATTTCCACATAATATTCCATTGTGTATATAAACCACAGTTTCTTTATCCATTCATCAGTTGATGGACATTTAGGCTCTTTCCATAATTTGGCTATTGTTGAGAGTGCTGTATTGAACAGTGGGGTACAAGTGCCCGTATGCATCAGTACTCCTGTATCCCTTGGGTAAATTCCTAGCAGTGTTATTGCTGGGTCATAGGGTAGGTCTATTTTTAATTTTCTGAGGAACCTCCACACTGCTTTCCAGAGCGGCTGCACCAATTTGCATTCCCACCAACAGTGCAAGAGGGTTCCCGTTTCTCCACATCCTCGCCAGCATCTATAGTCTCCTGATTTGTTCATTTTGGCCACTCTGACTGGCGTGAGGTGATACCTGAGTGTGGTTTTGATTTGTATTTCCCTGATAAGGAGCGACGCTGAACATCTTTTCATGTGCCTGTTGGCCATCTGGATGTCTTCTTTAGAGAAGTGTCTATTCATGTTTTCTGCCCATTTCTTCACTGGGTTATTTGTTTTTTGGGTGTGGAGGTTGGTGAGCTCTTTATAGATTTTGGATACTAGCCCTTTGTCTGATATGTCATTTGCAAATATCTTTTCCCATTCCGTTGGTTGCCTTTTAGTTTTGTTGGTTGTTTCCTTTGCTGTGCAGAAGCTTTTTATCTTCATAAGGTCCCAGTAGTTCATTTTTGCTTTTAATTCCCTTGCCTTTGGAGACGTGTCAAGTAAGAAATTGCTACGGCTGAGGTCAGAGAGGTCTTTTCCTGCTTTCTCCTCTAGGGTTTTGATGGTTTCCTGTCTCACATTCAGGTCCTTTATCCATTTTGAGTTTATTTTTGTGAATGGTGTGAGAAAGTGGTCTAGTTTCAACCTTCTGCATGTTGCTGTCCAGTTCTCCCAGCACCATTTGTTAAAGAGACTGTTTTTTTTCCATTGAATGTTCTTTCCTGCTTTGTCAAAGATGAGTTGGCCATATGTTTGTGGGTCTAGTTCTGGGGTTTCTATTCTATTCCATTGGTCTCTGTGTCTGTTTTTGTGCCAATACCATGCTGTCTTGATGGGTACAGCTTTGTAGTAGAGGCTAAAGTCTGGGATTGTGATGCCTCCTGCTTTGGTCTTCTTCTTCAAAATTCCTTTGGCTATTCGGGGCCTTTTGTGGTTCCATATGAATTTTAGCATTGCTTGTTCTAGTTTCGAGAAGAATGCTGGTGCAATTTTGATTGGGATTGCATTGAATGTGTAGATAGCTTTGGGTAGTATTGACATTTTGACAATATTTATTTTTCCAATCCATGAGCAGGAATGTCTTTCCATTTCTTTAAATCTTCTTCAATTACCTTCATAAGCTTTCGATAGTTTTCAGCATACAGATCCTTTACATCTTTGGTTAGATTTATTCCTAGGTATTTTATGCTTCTTGGTGCAATTGTGAATGGATCAGTTTCTTTATTTGTCTTTCTGTTGCTTCATTGTTAGTGTATAAGAATGCAACTGATTTCTGTACATTGATTTTGTATCCTGCAACTTTGCTGAATTCCTGTATCAGTTCTAGCAGACTTTTGGTGGAGTCTATCGGATTTTCCATGTATAATATCATGTCATCTGCAAAAAGCGAAAGCTTGACTTCATCTTTGCCAATTTTGATGCCTTTGATTTCCTTTTGTTGTCTGATTGCTGATGCTAGAACTTCCAGCACTATGTTAAACAACAGCGGTGAGAGTGGACATCCCTGTCGTGTTCCTGATCTCAGGGAAAAAGCTCTCAGTTTTTCCCCGTTGAGGATGATGTTAGCTGTGGGCTTTTCATAAGTGGCTTTTATGATCTTTAAGTATGTTCCTTCTATCCCGATTTTCTCAAGGGTTTTTATTAAGAAAGGGTGCTGGATTTTGTCAAAGGCCTTTTCTGCAGCGATTGACAGGATCATATGGTTCTTCTCTTTTTTTTTGTTAATGTGATGTGTCACGTTGATTGATTTGCGAATGTTGAACCAGCCCTGCATCCCAGGAATGAATCCCACTTGATCATGGTGAATAATTCTTTTTATATGCTGTTGAATTCGATTTGCTAGTATCTTATTGAGAATTTTTGCATCCATATTCATCAGGGATATTGGCCTGTAGTTCTCTTTTTTTACTGGGTCTCTGTCTGGTTTAGGAATCAAAGTAATACTGGCTTCATAGAATGAGTCTGGAAGTTTTCCTTCCCTTTCTATTTCTTGGAATAGCTTGAGAAGGATAGGTATTATCTCTGCTTTAAACGTCTGGTAGAACTCCCCTGGGAAGCCATCTGGTCCTGGAATTATTTGTTGGGAGATTTTTGATTACCGATTCAATTTCTTCGCTGGTTATTGGTCTGTTCAAGCTTTCTATTTCCTCCTGATTGCACCTTTCCCTATCTCATCCTCCTCTGGGATACCAATTATGCGTATATTATTTCTTTTTAGTGTATCACTTAGTTCTCTAATTTTCCCCTCATACTCCTGGATTTTTTTATCTCTCTTTTTCTCAGCTTCTTCTTTTTCCATAACTTTATCTTCTAGTTCACCTATTCTCTCCTCTGCCTCTTCAAGCCGAGCTGTGGTGGTTTCCATTTTGTTATGCATTTCGTTTAAAGCGTTTTTCAGCTCCTTGTGACTGTTCCTTAGTCCCTTGATGTCTGTAGCAAGAGATTCTCTGCTGTCCTGTATACTGTTTTCAAGCCCAGCGATTAATTTTATGACTATTATTCTAAATTCACTTTCTGTTATATTATTTAAATCCTTTTTGATCAGCTCATTAGCTGTTGTTATTTCCTGGAGATTCTTCTGAGGGGAATTCTTCCGCTTGGTCATTTTGGATAGTCCCTGGCGTGGTGAGGACCTGCAGGGCACTTCCCCTGTGCTGTGGTGTATAACTGGAGTTGGTGGGCGGAGCCACAGTCAGACCTGATGTCTGCCCCCAGCCCACCGCTGGGGCCACAGTCAGACTGGTGTGTGCCTTCTCTTCCCTTCTCCTAGGGGCGGGATTCACTCTAGGGTGGTGTGGCTCGTCTGGGCTACTTGCACACTGCCAGGCTTGTGATGTTGGGGATCTGGCGTATTAGCTGGGGTGGGTAGGCAAGGTGCACGGGGGCAGGAAGGGCAGGCTTAGATCGCTTCTCCTTAGGTGATCCACTTCAGGAGGGGCCTGTGGCAGCGGGAGGGAGTCAGATCCGCTGCGGGAGGTTTGGCTCCGCAGAAGTGCAGTGTTGGGTGTTTGCGGGGAGCGAGCAAGTTCCCTGGCAGGAACTGGTTCTCCCTGGGATTTTGGCTGGGGGATGGGCAGGGGAGATGGCGCTGGCGAGCGCCTTTGTTCCCCACCAAACTGAGTTCTGTTGTCAGGGGGCTCAGCAGCTCTCCCTCCCTTTGTCCTCCAGTCTTCCTGCTTTCCGAGCAGAGCTGTTAACTTATGACCTCCCAGAGGCTTAGTCACGCTTGTTGTGGGAACACAGTCCGTCAGGCCCCTCCGCTTTTGCAAGCCAGACTCGGGGCTCTGCTTGGCCGGCGAGCCGCCCCTCCGCCCCGGCTCCCTCCCGCCAGTCCGTGGAGCGCGCACCGCCTCGCCGCCCTTCCTACCCTCTTCCGTGGGCCTCTAGTCTGTGTTTGGCTCTGGTGACTCCATTCTGCTAATCCTCTGGCGGTTTTCTGGGTTATTTAGGCAGGTGTAGATGGAATCTCAGTGATCAGCAGGACGTGCGGTGAGCCCAGCATCCTCCTAAGCCGCCATCTTGCAAAAAACTCTGAGGGGCTATAAGGTAAGGCCTGGGTGCAGAATAGTCTCCATTCTTTTTTCCTTGGCAGGGTAATTGCCAAGACCAGTGTTTCCTCCTGCCTTGGGTTTAATTGGAGGCTAGTGTGTCCAGTGGGTCCAAAAGTTATCTGCACCCCAAGTTTGGAGAGCGGATCCCAGCCCAGGAGAGGACTCAGGCAGTAGGTAAGTAGAGGAACTCATGACGGATTTTGTGACCCCCCAAGTTCACATTGTTGAGCTTGACAGAAGGGCTGCTACATTGCCTGTGTCCCAGTAGCCCCAAGTATGGTTGCTGTCTTTTGGCTTAAGAGCGCCACCTGGGAAGTAACAACAGAGTATCCAGCCCCAGTGCCAACCATGAAAGTTATTGTTCAGCCCCCTAACTTCATCTTGACCATGGGCTCATGGGAGCCAAGGGAGAAAGAGCTCGGCCACCCTCAGTCCGATTCTACCCCAGCCAGACCAACGAGGTTCTCACCTCGAGGTTCCTCCTTATAGCAGCTGGGTTTCGAAGGCCCCTTCCGATTTGGACATTTATTCTTCCAGTGTCCCTTCTTTTTACAGTATGCACATTGGTCCCTTGCCAAGGGGGCTCTGGGCTTCCCCCCTTTGGTGGTTGGGGTCTTCCCATCTTTTCATCATCTGTTTCTTTTAGTGATGCTGTGAGAAGGGTGGCCTTTTTTTTAGTCTTCTCTCAGCTTCTCTTTTGGCTGCGACTTCTCTGTTTATGATAACTTTATTGGTGACCTCTATCAGCTGAGTGATATTCATCCCGGCAAAGCCCTCCAACTCCTGGAGTTTTCTTCTGATATCTGGGGCAGCCTGTGCCACAAAAGAGGTGTTTACCATCTGTTGACTTTCTGGTGCCTCGGGGTCAAACTGGGTGTATACACGGTATGCTTCACATAATCTTTCATAGTAGTCTCCTGGAGACTCCCCAGGGTGCTGTGTGATTGAGGATATTTTAGTCATGTTCATGGGATTTTTGGCTCCAGCTTGGACTCCCTGAAGGAGGACTTCCTGGTATCATCGGATGTGGGCTTATACTTATTCTGTGGTGAAATCCCATGTTCGGCGTTCTTCAGACATGGCAGCTTGAGCCCAGACAGCAGGGTCACTGATCCCCAGAGGTGTGTGATCATCTAAATACTGTTGTGTTTCTCTCATTCTTCTTCTTTTTTCTTCTATATTAAACAGAGTACGGAGTAACTGTTGACAATTTTCCCAAGTCGGTCGGTGGATATGTAAGAGGGACTCCATCAAATCGACCATTGCTTGTGGCTTTTCAGAGTATGATGGAGTGTTGTGTTTCCAATTGAGGTCGGATGTAGACAAAGGTTGATAATACATCATGGAAAGGCTGGGCTGGACTGTTCAGTCCTCATTCTGTCTTTCAGGCTCTCTTGTCTCCCTTACAGGCATTTGGAAAGCATTAGGTCTGGGTCTGAGGTGCAGTCTGGCTGCTGACCTCTGTGGGGGAGGGTTCTCTGGGTCCGAGAGGGGTGAGGAGATGTGTGGCATCAACTGTGGTGGTGGCGGAGGCGGCAGTGGCGCCCACTGCCACGGTAACTGTTGCTGTGGTGGAGAGACAGATGGGGGAGGAGTTTCAAGCTTAGGGAGAGCATGGAGGGAGCTTGGCAAGTAGTTAGGAGGGGGAAAGACAATATCTTCCATATTAGAGGAGCGGTGGGTCGCTTCTTTGGCTCCCTGGGTGAGCTTCTGGATAAAGTGGCTAAAACCTTTGCCTGGCTCTGTTTGATAATGTTGAATCACATCCAAGGCAGGGGATTTTGGTCAATTTCAAGCCAGGAGTCGATGTATGGAAATTGATCAGGGTGGCCTGGGTTCCCAGTGATTATTAGCCAAACCCACCGCACTATTTGAGCATCTAATGTCCCTTCTGGAGGCCATCCTACATTGAATATGGGCCATTCTAGTTCACAAAATGTCCTTAACTTCCTGGGTGTTATTTTCACCCCGTAATCGTCTGAAACTCCCTGTTTAAAATTTTTGAGCATTACCTCTAAAATCATAGGCTTACTCTGTTTTGATCCCATTATTAATTTCTTTCTCGTGTTCAGTGTGGCAAAGACAGACAAAGGTAGGGTATCCCCTTGGATGAGAGGACCAATCAGATACTCCTCTGGTCGTGTTCCTGAGGGAAACTTTAGGTGAGGTTTGGCAGTAGGGGACTCAGCTTTGTGTCTTGAAATCGGAATCTGATCCAATACTGCCCTAGCCCTTATACTCTCACCAGGACGTAGGAGAGCCCATTCAGACTCTGTAGACTTTTGGGGACCTTAAGGGTGCCCGTCTGTGGAGCCACAAACTCAAACACGACTGGCAAGCCTGGCCGAGCCACAAATTCACACACACACACACACACACACACACACGCACACACACACCAGAGTCTATTACATTCCCTCCCGCAAAATTTTCTACCTGTGAGATCTATTAAGGTCTCCAGGGATTGATCAGGCCCTGCTTCCACCCTTTTGGGTAGGCCTGACTTCTTTGAGGCCCTGGCCTTACTGGTTCGGATGCCAGGTCCAGGTCCTCAACTACCAGGTCTCTTTGAGCCTGGTGGAAACAACAGAGCGGGGCTGGCCCAAGGCAACCAAGGAGACTGCTGAAATTCAGGCAAGGTGCGCCTTCTCCCTTGAGATTCCTCGCTCCGTCACCACCTCGCTGTTCTCCCAAACCAGTGACAACAATGGGCCAAGGCATTTGGGTTTCCCAGTCAGGGAACCAAGTATGTTAAGGGAGCAGGGTGGAACACTGGCAAAAAAACCAAGTGGCACTCGGAGATCTTGGTGGATTGGAGATTTATTTAACACCGGTGGGCTCAGAGGAAAATGTTTCTCCAAAGGTCTGAGCGCAGAATGCAAGTGGTGAGGGTAATTTATAGTTGTCAGCTTCCATATCTATGTTTTTTGTTTGTTTGTTTGTTTTTGTTTTTTGGGTTTTTTTTTGTTTTTTGTTTTTTGTTTTTGTTTTTGTTTTTTTGTATGCACAGCAAACAAAGGAAGAAAAACATGGAGGAGGGGTCTCTAAGCTGGAGACCAGAGTCTGTTTTAGCACCGTTGGTCATCTTTGGCATACTTTATTCACTTCTCTAGCAATTTTCTGTTCAAATTAAATATAGGTTTGTTAGTTTGTTTTTTACTTCCTAATGAGAGATGCTGGTACTGCTATTTTCCAGATCACAGGTCTATGATATTCTGTCCAAATTAAAAGGGACTGCTCCACTCTCAATTCTGTTTGCCAGCTATTTGGATAGCTGTAAGTGCCAAATGTATTTTTGGATGCTAAATATGTTTTCCTCTACAGGGTTGAAAGGAAAGCTCTATATTCAATACATAAATGTAAAAATATAAATAAATATAGTTATTGAGTGTGTGTTGGGGTAGGAAATGTGATGGTAAGAACTATTCACGAAGCCACGCTAAAAGTCTTATTTTGTGGCTTTGTTTTCTAATATAATAAATTTGCTGTTATTGTATTTCTTAATTCTGATTGATAATAATTAGGGAGTGAAACATTTTGTGTGGGATTATTTTCCAATTTAACTTTCTTGGTACCATTCCTCAATAGGGAATGTATTCTCAAGATAAACATACACACCTGTGACAAAAGAATAGCTTTTAATTAATAACTTAAGAAATAGACTCAAATGGAAATTGATTTACAGAAGGCATAAACTACTAGGTTCCAATGAAAGCTCTGTATTATTTTTCCACAATTCTTCACAGAAAAAGAAAGAAGAATTCTTCATTGAAATGGAATATATATGTGTGGTATGAATGATGGAAATTAACGTAAATTAAGTAAAAAGAATTTTTTTAATTTTTTTAAATTTTTTTGAGAGAGAAAGACAGTGTGAAAACGTGGGGGAGGGGCAGAGAGAGAGAGGGAAACATACAATCCAAAGCAGGCTCCATGCTCCAAGCTGTGAGCACAGAGCCTGACGCAGGGCTTGAACTCACAAACTGTGAGATTTTCTTTTTTCAATGTATGAAGTTTGTCAAATGGGTTTCCATAAAACACCCACTGCTCATCCCAAAAGGTGTCCTCCTCAATACCCATCACCCACCCATCACCCACCCTCCCCTCCCTCCCATCCCCCATCAACCCTCAGTTTGTTCTCAGTTTTTAAGAGTCTCTTATGCTTTGGCTCTCTTCCATCTAACCTCTTTTTTTTTCCTTCCCCTCCCCCATGGGATGCTGTTAAGTTTCTCAGGATCCACATAAGAGTGAAACCATATGTTATCTGTCTCTCTCTGTATGGCTTATTTCATTTAGCACCACACTCTCCAGTTCCATCCATGTTGCTACAAAGGGCCATATTTCATTCTTTCTCATTGCCACGTAGTACTCCATTGTGTATATAAACCACAATTTCTTTATCCATTCATCAGTTGATGGACATTTAGGCTCTTTCCATAATTTGGCTATTGTTGAGAGTGCTGCTATAAACATCGGGGTACAAATGCCCCTATGCATCAGTACTCCTGTATCCCTTGGGTAAATTCCTAGCAGTGCTATTGCTGGGTCATAGGGTAGGTCTATTTTTAATTTGCTGAGGAACCTCCACACTGCTTTCCAGAGTGGCTGCACCAATTTGCATACCCACCAACAGTGCAAGAGGGTTCCCGTTTCTCCACATCCTCTCCAGCATCTATAGTCTCCTGATTTGTTCATTTTAGCCACTCTGACTTGAGAAAGGTGATATCTGAGTGTGGTTTTGATTTGTATTTCCCTGATGAGGAGCAATGTTGAGCAACTTCTCATGTGCCTGTTGGCCATCTGGATGTCTTCTTTAGAGAAGTGTCTATTCATGTTTTCTTCCCATTTCTTCACTGGGTTATTTGTTTTATGGGTGTGGAGTTTGGTGAGCTCTTTATAGATTTTGGATTCTAGCCCTTTGTCCAATATGTCATTTGCAAATATCTTTTCCCATTCCTTTGGTTGCCTTTTAGTTTTGTTCATTGTTTCCTTTGCTGTGCAGAAGCTTTTTATCTTCATAAGGTCCCAGTAGTTCATTTTTGCTTTTAATTCCCTTGCTTTTGGGGATGTGTCGAGTAAGAGATTGCTACCACTGAGGTCAGAGAGGTCTTTTCTTGCTTTCTCCTCTAGGGTTTTGATGGTTTCCTCTCTCACATTCATGTCTTTTATCCATTTTGAGTTTATTTTTTCCAACGTTTATTTATTTTTTTGGGACAGAGAGAGACAGAGCATGAACGGGGGAGGGGCAGAGAGAGAGGGAGACACAGAATCGGAAACAGGCTCCAGGCTCTGAGCCATCAGCCCAGAGCCTGACGCGGGGCTCGAACTCACGGACCGCGAGATCCTGACCTGGCTGAAGTCGGACGCTTAACCGACTGCGCCACCCAGGCGCCCCTTTTTTGAGTTTATTTTTGTGAATGGTGTGAGAAAGTGGTCTAGTTTCAACCTTCTGCATGTTGCTGTCCAGTTTTCCCAGCACCATTTGTTAAAGAGACTGTCTTTATCCATTGAATGTTCTTTCCTGCTTTGTCAAAGATGAGTTGGCCATACGTTTGTGGGTCTAGTTCTGGGGTTTCTATTCTATTCCATTGGTCTATGTGTCTGTTTTTGTGCCAATACCACGCTGTCTTGATGATCACAGCTTTGTAGTAGAGGCTAAAGTCTGGGATTGTGATGCCTCCTGCTTTGGTCTTCTTCTTCAAAATTACTTTGGCTATTCGGGGCCTTTTGTGGCTCCATATGAATTTTAGGATTGCTTGTTCTAGTTTCGAGAAGAATGCTGGTGCAATTTTGATTGGGAGTGCATTGAATGTGTAGATAATTTTGGGTAGTATTGACATTTTGACAATATTTATTCTTCCACTCCATGAGCACGGAATGTTTTTCCATTTCTTTATATCTTCTTCAATTTCCTGCATAAGCTTTGTATAATTTTCAGCATACAGATCTGTTACATCTTTGGTTAGATTTATTCCTAGGTATTTTATGCTTCTTGGTGCAATTATGAATGGGATCAGTTTCTTTATTTGTCTTTCTGTTGCTTCATTGTTAGTGTATAAGAATGCAACTGATTTCTGTACATTGATTTTGTATCCTGCAACTTTGCTGAATTCATGTATCAGTTCTAGCAGACTTCTGGTGGAGTCTATCGTATTTTCCATGTATAATATCATGTCATCTGCAAAAAGTGAAACGTGAACTTCATCTTTGCCAATTTTGATGCCTTGGATTTCCTTTTGTTGTTTGATTGCTGATGCTAGAACTTCCAACACTATGTTAAACAACAGTGTGAGAGTGGGCATCCCTGTCATGTTCCTAATCTCAGGGAAAAAGCTCTCAGTTTTTCCCCATTGAAGATGATGTTAGCTGTGGGCTTTTCATAAATGGCTTTTATGATATTTAAGTATGTTCCTTCTATCACGATTTTCTCGAGGTTTTTATTAAGAAAGGGTGATGAATTTTGTCAAAGGCCTTTTCTGCATCGATTGACTGGATCATATGGTTCTTGTCTTTTCTTTGATTTATGTGATGTATCACATTGATTGATTTGCGAATGTTGAACCAGCCCTGCATCCCAGGAATGAATCCCACTTGATCATGGTGAATAATTCTTTTTATATGCTGTTGAATTCGATTTGCTAGTATCTTATTGAGAATTTTTGCATCCATATTCATCAGGGATATTGGCCCGTTGTTCTCTTTCTTTACACTGTCTCTGGTTTAGGAATCAAAGTAATACTGGCCTCATAGAATGAGTTTGGAAGTTTTTTTCCTTTTCGATTTTTTGGAATAGCTTGAGAAGGATAGGTATTATCTCTGCTTTAAATGTCTGGTAGAATTGCCCAGGGAAGCCATCTGGTCTTGGACTCTTATTTGGTGGGATATTTTTGATAACTGATTCAATTTCTTAGCTGGTTATGGGTCTGTTCAAGCTTTCTATTTCCTCCTGTTTGAGTTTTGGAAGTGTGTGGGTGTTTAGGATTTGCTCATTTCTTCCAGGTTGTCCAGTTTGTTGGCATATAATGTTTCATAGTATTCCTTGATAATTGCTTGTGTCTCTGATGGATTGGTTGTAATAATTCCATTTTCATTCATGATTTTGTCTATTTGGGTCATCTCCCTTTTCTTTTTGAGAAGTCTGGCTAGAGGTTTATCATTTTTATTAATTTTTTCAAAAAAACAACTCTTGGTTTTGTTGATCTGCTCTACAGTTTTTTCAGAGTCTATATTGTTTATTTCTGCTCTCATCTTTATTATTTCTCTTCTGTTGGGTTTAGGCTGTCTTTGCTGTTCTGCTTCTATTTCTTTTAGGTGTGCTGTTAGATTTAGTATTTGGGATTTTTCTTGTTTCTTGAGATAGGCCTGGATTGCAATGTATTTTCCTCTCAGGACTGCCTTCGCTGCATCCCAAAGCGTTTGGATTGTTGTCTTTTCATTTTCATTTGTGTCCATATATTTTTTAATTTATTTTCTAATTGCCTGTTGACCCATTCATTCTTTAGTAGGGTGTTCTTTTACCTCCATGCTTTTGGAAGTTTTCCAGACTTTTTCCTGTGGTTGATTTCAAGCTTCATAGCATTGTGGTCTGAAAGTATGCATGGTATGATCTCAGTTCTTATATACTTATGAAGGGCTGTTTTGTGACACATTATGTGATCTATCTTGGAGAATGTTCCATGTGCACTTGAGAAGAAAGTATATTCTGTTGCTTTGGGATGCAGTGTTCTAAATATATCTGTCAAGTCCATCTGATCCAATGTATCATTCACGGCCCTTGTTTCTTTATTGACCATGTGTCTAGATGATCTATCCATTTCTGTAAGTAGAGTGTTAAAGTCCCCTGCAATTACCACATTCTTGTCAGTAAGATTTCTTATGTGTGTGAGTAATTGTTTTATATATTTGGGGGCTCCCGTATTCGGTGCATAGACAGTAATAATTATTAGCTCTTCCTGATGGATAGACCCTGTGCTTACAGCAGAGCTGTTAGCTTATAACCTTCCAGATGTCAAGTCCCCCTTGCCGTCAGAACACACTCCGTCTGGCCCTTCAGCTTTTGCAAGTCAGACTTGGGGGTTCTGCTTGGCCGGCTGGTTGCCCCTCCTCCCCGGCTCCCTCCCGACAGTCTGTGGAGAGTGCACCGCCTTGCCGCCCTTCCTACCCTCTTCCGTGGGCCTCTTGTCTGCGCTTGGCTCTGGATACTCCGTTCTGCTAGTCTTCTGGCGGTTTTCTGGGTTATTTAGGCAGGTGTAGGTGGAATCTAAGTGATCAGCAGGATGCGCGGTGAGTCCAGCATACTCCTACACAGCCATCTTCCCAGGATTCTCTCCTGTGAGATATTTACCTGAGCCAAAAATCAGACATTTAACTAACTGAGAAACCCAGGTGCCCCTAAAGAAACATACGTTTTTAGTAGAATGATAGAGATATTGGTTTCAAGAAACAATCTTCACAAGAAAGTATGAATATCAAAAGTAGAAATAGAAATCTGTGAACCAAAGCATTTTTTGGTAAAATAAAAAAAAAATCTGTTTCATTTTTGTCCCTGATTCACTAATTTTAAAGTTTTTATTTCACTATTCCATAAGGTGGACATAATTTTTCTTTCCTGCCTTACAATAACTTTCCTTTTAATAGCTACAGAGTAATTTTGCCGTGGACATTTACCTGCCTTATCCATATACTGTATTGTTTAGTTTCTAATTTTGTTTCAGCACTACCTGTGTTCAAATCCTTGCCTTGCCACTTCACAGCTATGTAATCATAAACTAGTTACTTAACCTCTTTGTGTATCAATTTCTTGCCTTATAATGTTGGAATAATAATTTTCCTCTCTTCATAGGGTGGTTATAGGATTAATTTAGTTAATATCTATAAAGATTATGGAACTGTGTTTTTCACATGCTTAGTGCCAATCTAGGTTAGCTAGTCTTATTGATCTCAGACCTTGTTTTTTTTTCTTTTTCTTTTTAAAAATATTTTTAATGTTTATTTATTATTGAGACAGAGAGACAGAGCATGAGCATGGGAGGGGTCGAGAGACAGGGAAACACAGAATCTGAAGTAGGTTCCAGGTTCTGAGCTGTCAGCACAGTGCCCGATGTGGGGCTTGAACTCACAAACCCCGAGATCATGACCTGAGCTGAAGTCGGACACTTAACTGACTGAGCCACCCAGGCATCAAAGAAATGGGAAGAAGACATGAACAGACATTTTTTCTAAAGAAGACATACAGATGGCTAATAGACATATGAAATGATGCTCCACATCACTCATCATCAGGGAAATACAATAAAAACTACAATGAAATATCACTTCACACCTGTCACTATGACTAAAGTTGACAACACAGAAACAACAGATGTTGGCAAGGATGCAGACAAAAGGGACACCTCTCCCACTGTTGGTGGGAATGCAGACTGTTGTAGCCACTCTGGAAAACAGTATGTTTGTTCCTCAAAAAGTTAAAAATAGAAATGCCCTACGACACAGGAATTGCACCAGTAGGTATTATACAAATTCTAAAAAAATTATACAAATTATACCCAAATTATACGAAAATACTGATTCTAAGGAGCACATGCTCGTGCATGTTTATACCAACATTATCATCAATACCCAAATTATGTTCAGATCCCAAATGTTAATCAACTGATGAATGGATAAAGAAGTTTTGGTACATATATGCAATGGAATATTACTCAGCCATCAAAAAGAATGAAATCTTTTCATTTGCAATTACTTGGTTGAAGCTAAAGTGTATTATGCTAAGTGAAACGAGTCAGTCAGAGAAAGGCAAATATCATGTGGAATTTAAGAAACAAAACAGAGGATCATAGGAGAAGAGGGAAGAAAAATAAAAGGAGAGGGAGGCAAACCATAAGAGACTCTTTTTTTTTTAAATTTTTTTTTCAACATTTATTTATTTTTGGAACAGAGAGAGACAGAGCATGAATGGGGGAGGGGCAGAGAGAGAGGGAGACACAGAATCGGAAACAGGCTCCAGGCTCTGAGCCATCAGCCCAGAGCCTGACGCAGGGCTCGAACTCACAGGCCGCGAGATCGTGACCTGGCTGAAGTCGGACGCTTAACCGACTGTGCCACCCAGGCGCCCCAAGAGACTCTTAACTATAGAGAACAAACTAAGGGTTTGTGGAGGGGAGGTGGGTGGGGGATGGGCTAAATGTGTGATGGATATTAAAGAAAGAACTTGTGATGGACATTGGGTATTATATGTAAGTGATGAATCACTAAGTTCTACTCCTGAAACCAATAGTATACTATATGTTAACTAGCTGGAATTTGTACAAAAACATGAAGCAAACAAAATAAATATCAATCAATCAATCATCAATAAAGCCTTTTGGCCTGTTTAAGATAGTTTAATTTTTCAAAAATTTTTTTTTTGGTGTTTTATTTTTATTTATTTATTTTTTTCTGAAATTTATTGACAAATTGGTTTCCATACAACACCCAGTGCTCATCCTAAAAGGTGCCCTCCTCAATACCCATCACCCACCCTCTCCTCCCTCCCACCCCCCATCAACCCTCAGTTTGTTCTCAGTTTTTAACAGTCTCTTATGCTTTGGCTCTCTCCCATTCTAACCTCTTTTTTTTTTTTTCCTTCCCTTCCCCCATGGGTTCCTGTTAAGTTTCTCAGGATCCACATAAGAGTGAAACCATATGGTATCTGTCTTTCTCTGTATGGCTTATTTCACTTAGCATCACACTCTCCAGTTCCATCCACGTTGCTACAAAAGGCCATATTTCATTTTTTCTCATTGCCATGTAATATTCCATTGTGTACATAAACCACAATTTCTTTATCCATTCATCAGTTGATGGACATTTAGGCTCTTTCCATAATTTGGCTATTGTTGAGAGTGCTGTATTGAACATTGGGGTACAAGTGGCCCTATGCATCAGTGCTCCTGTATCCCTTGGATAAATTCCTAGCAGTGCTATTGCTGGGTCATAGGGTAGGTCTATTTTGAATTTGCTGAGGAACCTCCACACTGCTTTCCAGAGCGGCTGCACCAATTTGCATTCCCACCAACAGTGCAAGAGGGTTCCCGTTTCTCCACATCCTCTCCAGCATCTATAGTCTCCTGATTTGTTCATTTTGGCCACTCTGACTGGCGTGAGGTGATACCTGAGTGTGGTTTTGATTTGTATTTCCCTGATGAGGAGCGACGTTGAGCATCTTTTCATGTGCCTGTTGGCCATCCGGATGTCTTCTTTAGAGAAGTGTCTATTCATGTTTTCTGCCCATTTCTTCACTGGGTTATTTGTTTTTCGGGTGTGGAGTTTGGTGAGCTCTTTATAGATTTTGGACACTAGCCCTTTGTCCGATATGTCATTTGCGAATATCTTTTCCCATTCCGTTGGTTGCCTTTTAGTTTTGTTGATTGTTTCCTTTGCTGTGCAGAAGCTTTTTATCTTCATAAGGTCCCAGTAATTCACTTTTGCTTTTAATTCCCTTGCCTTTGGGGATGTGTCGAGTAAGAGATTGCTACGGCTGAGGTCAGAGAGGTCTTTTCCTGCTTTCTCCTCTAAGGTTTTGATGGTTTCCTGTCTCACATTTAGGTCCTTTATCCATTTTGAGTTTATTTTTGTGAATGGTGTGAGAAAGTGGTCTAGTTTCAACCTTCTGCATGTTGCTGTCCAGTTCTCCCAGCACCATTTGTTAAAGAGGCTGTCTTTTTTCCATTGGATGTTCTTTCCTGCTTTGTCAAAGATGAGTTGGCCATACGTTTGTGGGTCTAGTTCTGGGGTTTCTATTCTATTCCATTGGTCTATGTGTCTGTTTTGGTGCCAATACCATGCTGTCTTGATGATGACAGCTTTGTAGTAGAGGCTAAAGTCTGGGATTGTGATGCCTCCTGCTTTGGTCTTCTTCAAAATTCCTTTGGCTATTCGGGGCCTTTTGTGGTTCGCAAATCAATCAACGTGATACATCACATTAACAAAAAAAGAGAGAAGAACCATATGATCCTGTCAATCGATGCAGAAAAGGCCTTCGACAAAATCCAGCACCCTTTCTTAATAAAAACCCTTGAGAAAGTCGGGATAGAAGGAACATACTTAAAGATCATAAAAGCCATTTATGAAAAGCCCACAGCTAACATCATCCTCAACGGGGAAAAACTGAAAGCTTTTTCCCTGAGATCAGGAACACGACAAGGATGCCCACTCTCACCGCTGCTGTTTAACATAGTGCTGGAAGTGCTAGCATCAGCAATCAGACAACAAAAGGAAATCAAAGGCATCAAAATTGGCAAAGATGAAGTCAAGCTTTCGCTTTTTGCAGATGACATGATATTATACATGGAAAATCCAATAGACTCCACCAAAAGTCTGCTAGAACTGATACAGGAATTTAGCAAAGTTGCAGGATACAAAATCAATGTACAGAAATCAGTTGCATTCTTATACACTAACAATGAAGCAACAGAAAGACAAATAAAGAAACTGATCCCATTCACAATTGCACCAAGAAGCATAAAATACCTAGGAATAAATCTAACCAAAGATGTAAAGGATCTGTATGCTGAAAATTATAGAAAGCTTCTGAAGGAAATTGAAGAAGATTTAAAGAAATGGAAAGACATTCCCTGCTCATGGATTGGAAAAATAAATATTGTCAAAATGTCAATACTACCCAAAGCTATCTACACATTCAATGCAATCCCAATCAAAGTTGCACCAGCATTCTTCTCGAAACTAGAGCAAGCAATCCTAAAATTCATATGGAACCTCAAAAAATTTTTAAAAAGTCAAGAAAAATAAAGATTCCTGAAATCCACTTCCATAATTTCAATAAGTTAGTGGGACCCAAGCAAATATCTTTTAAACTTCCCAAGATATTCTGCTGCCTTCCTATTTAAAATTACTGATATAATAAAATGATAGATCTGGAGTGGACACAATTCTAGGAAGGATTACTATTAGAAATAATTAAAAAAAACACATGAGATCATTCTTTGCATTCTTCCATTTCCTTTTATTGCACTTGCTCTGTTCTTAAACAATTGTTAATTAGAAGGGTATACTAATGATACCAAAGTGTTCTGCTCAAGGTATTTGCATGTTGATAGAGACTACTCCCTTAGAATTAATGACGCTGATGTCAAACTTTTAGCATAGTGGGAAAAAAGTGGATATTTAGCTAAACAGGCTTTATCTGGACTCTTCCAAACTATTTATATGTGGCTCATCCTTTCCTCCATATTTTCCCATTCTGTAGTTAGATATATATCACTTTTTGTCACATCATAAGGAGGGGTTTTATGACATGTGAATATAAGGTTGAACTTAAATGACATTTGTTTTTAATTTTTAAAAAAGATTTAATGGTTTAGTAAAGTTCTAAATGGCCAAGAAGAGAGGCAGTTGCCTTTTCTAAAGGTAGGCCATTAAGAAATTTTCCAGGGGCACCTGGGTGGCGCAGTCAGTTAAGTGTCCGACTTCAGCCAGGTCACGATCTCGCGGTCTGGGAGTTCGAGCCCCGCGTCAGGCTCTGGGCTGATGGCTTGGAGCCTGGAGCCTGTTTCCGATTCTGTGTCTCCCTCTCTCTCTGCCCCTCCCCCGTTCATGCTCTGTCTCTCTCTGTCCCAAAAATAAATAAACGTTGAAGAAAAAATTAAAAAAAAAATTAAAATTAAAAAAAAAAGAAATTTTCCAGATGTTCTTTAATTCTGCTTTCCATTGCATTGATTCAAGTTACTTTCCACCTATTATAATGCAGCATATTTCTGAGTTGCTGTGTTTTCTATTTGTTATTTTGGATGAAATGCATTTTCACGGTTATCACGTTGTATTTTAATTTATTTATTAAAATGGCTTAAATAATAACATACTTTTTAGGCATGGATGGGAATCCTACACATTACAGAATTATAATTTTGTTTTTGTTATTATTTACTGTTTTAGTAGGTAAAGAATTAAGATTTTTTTTGTTTTCAAAGAAACCCCAAATCCTCTTCACTTCTATAGATTCCTTGTTCAAAAGGTTATTTCTGAAAAATATTTTTGATTTAATTTTATAATGAGGTTTTAATTTTTCGGCATAGATGCTCATAGTCATATTGTCAATGGCTGGTTTTGCCCTTACAACAGCAGAGTTGAGTCCTTGTGACAGAGACATTATGGCTGCAAATCTTAAATATTTACCCTCTGACCCTTTGCAGAAAAAGAATTTTGCTTATCACTGCTCCAACTAAAATAACTGAGCTAGTTATGCAGGAAATTATTCAGGAAAAAGTTGATTTATAGAACTGAATAAATAGTTGTATATTGTTATTATTGTCAAAATAATTAAACCTACTCTCTAAACATAAAGTTAGGTATAGTTTTCCCATATATATTGAGTGTATATTCCTGTAAGCACTTATATCTAGCTGGGCATTAGTATTTTAATATTTATAAAGTGGTAACTCTTCTCCAGACCCTAAGGGAAGTCCTTTACCTCCATGATATTATGAAATCCTTGTTACAAACTGCATAAACAAACTACAATAAAATTATTATTTCCTATTATGAGGAAACCACTAGAGATCAAGAGCCTAAACCCCAATTTGTGTAACCGTTAAGTAGTAGAAATGAGATATGGTAACATTCCAGTCTTGTTTCAGAACCAAAGCACACAACCAATGTACTATACCTAAACTTAACATTCATATACTACATGAGAAGCCCTTTATAGTTTCAGTGTTTTTTAGTATAGTTGATCTTACTGAGAGACTTCCATCCTTGAGGTACAGAACTATGTTTAGCGATAACATATATCAGAGCTAATGTTGTCACTAATTGCAGAATCATAAAACAATCATAGAAATTGAGCATCACCAAACCATATCTGTTCTTGGTACTTCTTATTAGATTATGAGTTGTTTCCTTTAGTTCTATAACAAGTTCACTCAGAAGTTTCTATTACAGCAACGCATGTGTTCATTCATCAAAGCGATGTTTATTGAAAGCTTAATAATTGTCAGGCAGTCTTTTAAAAACCAAACACAAAGCAGAAAAAAAATCAGGAAACAGTTTTGGTCTAAAAAACTTGTACTCTAGAAAGGGTAAAAAATACTAACAATTATACTTTATAATGGTACAGTGCCAAGGGAAAAAAATAAGTGAAAGAAGGAGAGAGAGAGAAGAGGGCACAATTATGGACAGGGTGATGAATAGACAATATAAAACCCAATCCATGTTACCTCATGTCTTCCATTTTAATGCACTTTAGCTTGACTTCCAACTGTCAGCATCTGCATCTCATTGCCAAAGAAATTGACCCTCCTACACAAACAGAAAGCAGCTCCTTATTTCTTGAGTGTGATAAAGTCTGAAGTATGTATTCTATAATGTCTCAGAGTCCCCCAGAAGCATTAAGTTCTGATTGTCCATAATAAGTTGTTTGATAAAAAGCACCCTTTATGTTATGCTTTTTATTCCCTCACTTCTCTTCCCTACAGATGTTTCCTGGGACCAGCTTCCCAATAAAACCACTTGCACTCTGAATCTTATCTCCAGGTCTGTTTCTAGACAATGAAAACAAAGAAAGTTGTACAGATAAAGGAATGATACTTCTCTACATGGTTCTTCTCTTAAAATGTATACAGCTTTTAACCCAACATATTTACTTACAGGAATTTATCATAAGGAAATAATTATGTATATGCACAAATGTTTGCAATTTTTCAGTAACATGTAGAAAGAACAAAACCTCCATTTAAACACTAGGTATTAGAATTTTTAATATTTTAATTGTGGGGAATAAGTTTAAGAATACCCTGAGCTTGCACCAATGGGTTAACAAGGCTTAGGATGAAAGCATCCAGGATTAGGTAAACAGGGCAAAAGCATCCCCAGTATAGAACAAAGGCATAAGAATAAGCAGCCACAGGATGAAAGTATCCAAGATTAGATCAGGGTGGAAGTGCCCCCAACATAGTACAAAAGCAGAAAGTTGCTTTCACAGGAGGAAAGTAAAGAATAGGTAAACAGGTACACAGGGCTATGGACCACGGCAGCTGGGTGAAATTGCCCAGAGTGGAGCTAATTAGAAAAATAAGTGTGCCATGTTGACTCTGAGGTAGCATGTTCTGTCTTATCCCCTAGGCAAGCTAAGATAAATAGACATGGAGCTTCATGCCTGCCATAAACAGCCATCTGCCCAGCACTGGGATTTTGTTTTGTATTGACACAAACTCTTAACACCACCTATCTTCAGAACCCCCTTTCTCTCACACACATGAGTTAATGTTCATGGTTTCACTGTCTTTCTGTACATCCATCAGGCTTGTCAGCCTTCTGATGCTAATAAAAACAAAGAACCCTTACTCAGGGCTGTCTCCTCACAGACATTAGATTCTTTAGCATTTTAATTCTGCGACCACTTGATGGACAAGAGGGAACTCCAGACCCAGAGTCTACAACATTTAATATCTTAGAGAAGAAAATTGTTTCAAGATTTTGTTACAACCCACATTTCTATTACTACTTTGATAATTGAACATTTTTTGTATTTTTGTGGATAATTTGATTTTCACAGTTTCCCTAGTTAAGTATTTTGTACATTTTTATATTTGGATAATCAATTTTTATTAAATTTTTATTAATTTGGTAAAGATATATGTATGCTAAAAATATGCATGCTAAAATTATTAGGCCTTTGTTTAATATGCCACAGATATTAGACCCAGATTTTGACTTACCTTTTGTATTTGTGCAAAGACTGATGATTTACCTTATTTATGTGTCAGATTTATCAATTTCTTACTCTGTTTTGACTTTATCATTGAATTCAGAATGATCTACTCTAACTAAGATTATATTCAGAGAGTTGTGTGTTGTGTGCATGTATTTCTAGTAATTTTATTTCTGTGTTTTTATATGTGTATAGTATAAATCAAAGATCTGACTTTTCCTCCCAAATTATTGACATATTTACTCAACATCACTTTTTCAATAATATATGGTTTATATTTTGATATTAATTCAGGTGATTAATTTTAGAACAAGGTGCTAGTAAGACCAACCTCAGCTGTTGGTCATTTCTAATGGATCAGGTAACTTTATACGAATTCTGCAGAGATATAGAGCTGAGTCTCAGTCAAATATTCACAAGTGCTTACTTTTGAATAAGAGAGACATTGAATGTGAGTAGAAGAAAGAATATAAATAAACTTAAATCTATCTCCATTGCTCTTTCCTACTCATAATAGGAAAGTAATCTAATGTTTCCAATGTACAGCATTTGTTTTGTTATTTCCAAAGACATTTTCTTTTTTTTCTTTTTCTTTTTATTACTATAGAAAAGGTCATGCTAAGACTAGTGATCTGTGCAAACTAGAAGATATTTATCAAATTATCAATAATTAAATCTATTATATTTTATTAGAAAAACTAATGCCAATTTTGTTATGAAATCAATTTTTCAAAATAATGAGTAGTTCAGTGATCGATTTCCATTAAAGAACTCTTTGGTTAGTAAAAATCTGGCTATATATGATCCCATGGAATACCTCAAGTAGAAAACATCTATTTGACATTGTGTGCTTTAACAATATCCTCATCTTTTCTCTTATCCAAACTAAAAGCCTTTAATTCACACTGTCATATTTTTTTTAAAAAAACAAGATATTCTATTAGTTACTGGTACCAGAAGACTGTTGGATAAAATAGGAACAATTCCTTGAAGGAAAAGTTTAAACATTACAGAATTTTGATTGGTATTTCAATATAACTAAGAACTGTTGCTATGCATTAGAAAATTACACACTTTTGTATGCACTACATACTGATATTATAGCATTGCTGGTATTATCAAAAGGAGCATAGTAAGATTGAGAAACTGAACAGTTTCCTGGATTAACAACCTATTTTGAAATCTGATTTTTAAAAATTTTTGTGTAATTTGGAATGAAGAAATAGATGGTAAAAATTTTGAATTTGCATTCTCTTTCCCTGGATCCTACATCTAGAACAAGATAAGGGATATTGAGCCCCATAATTTCATAAGATGCGTTATCTTGCTCTTCAGTTTTCATATCTGTTTGAAAAGAGTAATACATTTGGAAACCCAAATGTTTTCCATTAAGAAATGAGTAAAATTTTCCTTCTATAATTATTGACAATTCAATGGATACAAAATCCAAACAAATATCAATAGCTGAGAAAAAGAGCAAGGGTGGGGGAGACAGAGACAGAAGGAGACAGAGAGTTTGAGTTTTGGAACAAAGCTCTTAATGAAGTTCAGCCTTAATTAAACAAGCCATGCCTCTAGTTGTTAGCCTCTATTACAGGGTAAAATTGGTTGCAAAATTCAAGCTTTGGAGGTTGACGGCTTATTTTACACACTAAGAAGTCATACACCAGAGAGAGTATAGACACAAAAGTAGAAAACAGAAGTTCTTTATAAGAAATCTTAATGAAAGTAGTGGAGAATCCTCTGAATCGCATACTGATACACTGATCTCCTTTGGATTTTAAAGGGCTTATAAAGCAAAAACGAGTGTTGTTGAATTGAATTGAAAATTGCAGGTCAGTTTTGCTAGGGAGATAAAAAGTTTCTTTCATCTTTATTTCACACATAATGAGATTTCAATGCCTATTGGGATTTCTTTAAGGTGGAAAAAAAAATCTATGTCTTTCATTAAAAAAAATTCAAACGACACAATTTCTGTCAATAGATATCCAACAGCTAAATTTAAGAATGGATTATTCTCAGAAAACCAGGGATGCAAAATCTTATCTGTCATGACTAGCAGTCCAATTTGAAAGCCAATATTCATATTCAGTATCTTTGAAAAACAGTATATAATACCTGTATAAATATAATACAAAGAATAAGGACACAGTTCAGAAAAGGGGTAAGTTAATGTAGAGTGAAGTGCTCATTGAAGATTTTATAAAGAAACTAAGATTTAATGTGGACTTAAATGTACGATATGGAAAGAGAAACATGAGTGAATACTGTACAGAGAGAGAACGAGGTATGGGATGTAGAGGTTGGACCAGATTTTGGAAGATCTTGCATGCCAAGCAGAAGATTGTATGGTTGTGATTATAGGCTATAATAATAGCTAATTTAAAAATGTACAGAGTGTGTAACATATAAAAGAGTTTATATGCAATACAGTAACTGATAAGCACAAAGAACCTCCTTATGTATTAGGAAATATAACTAACCCCAATTTGCAGCTAACAGAACTGAAACTTAAGGTCACTTAGATAGTGGCAGAATCTGGATTTGAATCCATTTAGTCGGATTCCTAATTCTATGAATATAGCATGACACTAAACCATCAAGGAAGAGATTTGGAGACATTTGAGAATATTTAATAAAAATACATTTCTTCTTTGAATTAGATGAGATAATGAAAGCTGGTGATAAAAAGAACCATTAAGGTTCTTAAAATATAATTCTAGGTTCTAAAGGCTTTCTCCTATGTGATCTTCCAATAGTTTTATAGTTGTAAGCCCATGGTTTCCCCTAGTAATTTTCACTACCTTAAGTTTACTTTACCTGGTATTAATATTAATATAACCACTCCTACTATCCTGGGATTAATGTTCATATGGTATATATTTTTCTATTTTGTACTTTTACCTTATAAATATTATCATATTTAAATTCAGCTATTTGTAAACAGTATATTGTTAAGCCATGTTATTTTTTGTTGGTTTGCTTTCATGCTTTTGGTTCATTCGTCCATTCTGCAAACTATTATTTGACATAATTAGAACATTTGGATGTAATGTAATTATTGATACATGAGGGTTTGACTCTGTCATTTTACTTTATTTTTTGTTTGTTCTCTCAGTTTCTACTTTTCTTTTCTCTGCCTTCATATGTAATATTTTTACATTTTAAAAATATTCCATCTTAATATATCTATATGGGTTTTGAGTGTACTTTTGTGTAAATTTTTGCAGTTTCTTTAGATGTTATTTAATATATAAATAACTTCATACAGCATAGTATTGTCAACATATTACTCTTTTTGAATGGAGTGTTAACACTCGCCTCCCTTTTTGTCATTTTTCTTGCCTTCATTTATAATAGGATTTCTAAAATATTTCCCTATATACATTTTATTTTTTATGAAATTTATTGACAAATTGGTTTCCATACAACACCCAGTGCTCATCCCAAAAGGTGCCCTCCTCAATACCCATCACCCACCCTCCCCTCCCTCCCACCCTCCATCAACCCTCAGTTCTCGGTTTTTAACAGTCTCTTATGCTTTGGCTGTCTCCCACTCTAACCTCTTTTTTTTTTTTTTTTTTTTCCCTTCCCCTCACCCATGGGTTCCTGGTAAGTTTCTCAGGATCCACATAAGAGTGAAACCATATGGTATCTGTCTTTCTCTGTATGGCTTATTTCACTTAGCATCACACTCTCCAGTTCCATCCACGTTGCTACAAAAGGCCATATTTCATTTTTTCTCATTGCCACGTAATATTCCATTGTGTATATAAACCACAATTTCTTTATCCATTCATCAGTTGATGGACATTTAGGCTCTTTCCATAATTTGGCTATTGTTGAGAGTGCTGCTATGAACATTGGGGTACAAGTGGCCCTATGCATCAGTACTCCTGTATCCCTTGGATAAATTCCTAGCAGTGCTATTGCTGGGTCATAGGGTAGGTCTATTTTTAATTTTCTGAGGAACCTCCACACTGCTTTCCAGAGTGGCTGCACCAATTTGCATTCCCACCAACAGTGCAAGAGGGTTCCCGTTTCTCCACATCCTCTCCAGCATCTATAGTCTCCTGATTTGTTCATTTTGGCCACTCTGACTGGCGTGAGGTGATACCTGAGTGTGGTTTTGATTTGTATTTCCCTGATAAGGAGCGACGCTGAACATCTTTTCATGTGCCTGTTGGCCATCCGGATGTCTTCTTTAGAGAAGTGTCTATTCATGTTTTCTGCCCATTTCTTCACCGGGTGATTTGTTTTTCGGGTGTGGAGTTTGGTGAGCTCTTTATAGATTTTGGATACTAGCCCTTTGTCTGATATGTCATTTGCGAATATCTTTTCCCATTCCGTTGGTTGCCTTTTAGTTTTGTTGGTTGTTTCCTTTGCTGTGCAGAAGCTTTTTATCTTCATAAGGTCCCAGTAATTCACTTTTGCTTTTAATTCCCTTGCCTTTGGGGATGTGTCAAGTAAGAGATTGCTACGGCTGAGGTCAGAGAGGTCTTTTCCTGCTTTCTCCTCTAAGGTTTTGATGGTTTCTTGTCTCACATTTAGGTCCTTTATCCATTTTGAGTTTATTTTTGTGAATGGTGTGAGAAAGTGGTCTAGTTTCAACCTTCTGCATGTTGCTGTCCAATTCTCCCAGCACCATTTGTTAAAGAGGCTGTCTTTTTTCCATTGGATGTTCTTTCCTGCTTTGTCAAAGATGAGTTGGCCATACGTTTGTGGGTCTAGTTCTGGGGTTTCTATTCTATTCCATTGGTCTATGTGTCTGTTTTGGTGCCAATACCATGCTGTCTTGATGATGACAGCTTTGTAGTAGAGGCTAAAGTCTGGGATTGTGATGCCTCCTGCTTTGGTCTTCTTCTTCAAAATTCCTTTGGCTATTCGGGGCCTTTTGTGGTTCCATATTAATTTTAGGATTGCTTGTTCTAGTTTCGAGAAGAATGCTGGTGCAATTTTGATTGGGATTGCATTGAATGTGTAGATAGCTTTGGGTAGTATTGACATTTTGACAATATTTATTTTTCCAATCCATGAGCAGGGAATGTCTTTCCATTTCTTTAAATCTTCTTCAATTTCCTTCATAAGCTTTCTATAATTTTCAGCATACAGATCCTTTACATCTTTGGTTAGATTTATTCCTAGGTATTTTATGCTTCTTGGTGCAATTGTGAATGGGATCAGTTTCTTTATTTGTCTTTCTGTTGCTTCATTGTTAGTGTATATGAATGCAATTGATTTCTGTACATTGATTTTGTATCCTGCAACTTTGCTGAATTCATGTATCAGTTCTAGCAGACTTTTGGTGGAGTCTATCGGATTTTCCACGTATAATATCATGTCATCTGCAAAAAGCGAAAGCTTGACTTCATCTTTGCCAATTTTGATGCCTTTGATTTCCTTTTGTTGTCTGATTGCTGATGCTAGAACTTCCAGCACTATGTTAAACAGCAGCGGTGAGAGTGGGCATCCTTGTCGTGTTCCTGATCTCAGGGAAAAAGCTCTCAGTTTTTCCCCGTTGAGGATGATGTTAGCTGTGGGCTTTTCATAAATGGCTTTTATGATCTTTAAGTATGTTCCTTCTATCCCGACTTTCTCAAGGGTTTTTATTAAGAAAGGGTGCTGGATTTTGTCGAAGGCCTTTTCTGCATCGATTGACAGGATCATATGGTTCTTCTCTTTTTTTTTGTTAATGTGATGTATCACGTTGATTGATTTGCGAATGTTGAACCAGCCCTGCATCCCAGGAATGAATCCCACTTGATCATGGTGAATAATTCTTTTTATATGCCGTTGAATTCGATTTGCTAGTATCTTATTGAGAATTTTTGCATCCATATTCATCAGGGATATTGGCCTGTAGTTCTCTTTTTTTACTGGGTCTCTGTCTGGTTTAGGAATCAAAGTAATGCTGGCTTCATAGAATGAGTCTGGAAGTTTTCCTTCCCTTTCTATTTCTTGGAATAGCTTGAGAAGGATAGGTATTATCTCTGCTTTAAACGTCTGGTAGAACTCCCCTGGGAAGCCATCTGGTCCTGGACTCTTATTTGTTGGGAGATTTTTGATAACCGATTCAATTTCTTCGCGGTTATGGGTCTGTTCAAGCTTTCTATTTCCTCCTGATTGAGTTTTGGAAGCGTGTGGGTGTTCAGGAATTTGTCCATTTCTTCCAGGTTGTCCAGTTTGTTGGCATATAATTTTTCATAGTATTCCCTGATAATTGCTTGTATCTCTGAGGGATTGGTTGTAATAATTCCATTTTCATTCATGATTTTATCTATTTGGGTCATCTCCCTTTTCTTTTTGAGAAGCCTGGCTAGAGGTTTGTCAATTTTGTTTATTTTTTCAAAAAACCAACTCTTGGTTTCGTTGATCTGCTCTACAGTTTTTTTAGTTTCTATATTGTTTATTTCTGCTCTGATCTTTATTATTTCTCTTCTTCTGCTAGGTTTAGGCTGCCTTTGCTGTTCTGCCTCTAGTTCCTTTAGGTGTGCTGTTAGAGTTTGTATTTGGGATTTTTCTTGTTTCTTGAGATAGGACTGGATGGCAATGTATTTTCCTCTCAGGACTGCCTTCGCTGCGTCCCAAAGTGTTTGGATTGTTGTATTTTCATTTTCGTTTGTTTCCATATATTTTTTAATTTCTTCTCTAATTGCCTGGTTGACCCACTCATTCGTTAGTAGGGTGTTCTTTAACCTCCATGCTTTTGGAGGTTTTCCAGACTTTTTTCTGTGGTTGATTTCAAGCTTCATAGCATTGTGGTCTGAAAGTAAGCATGGTATAATTTCAATTCTTGTAAACTTATGAAGGGCTGTTTTGTGACCCAGTATATGATCTATCTTGGAGAATGTTCCATGTGCACTCGAGAAGAAAGTATATTCTGTTGCTTTGGGATGCAGAGTTCTAAATATATCTGTCAAGTCCATCTGATCCAATGTGTCATTCAGGGCCCTTGTTTCTTTATTGACCGTGTGTCTAGATGATCTATCCATTTCTGTAAGTGGGGTGTTAAAGTCCCCTGCAATTACCACATTCTTATCAATAAGGTTGCTTATGTTTATGAGTAATTGTTTTATATATTTGGGGGCTCTGGTGTTCGGTGCATAGACATTTATAATTGTTAGCTCTTCCTGATGGATAGACCCTGTAACTATTATATAATGTCCTTCTTCATCTCTTGTTACAGCCTTTAATTTAAAGTCTAGTTTGTCTGATATAAGTATGGCTACTCCAGCTTTTTTTTGGCTTCCAGTAGCATGATAAATAGTTCTCCATCCCCTCACTCTCAATCTAAAGGTGTCCTCAGGTCTAAAATGAGTCTCTTGTAGACAGCAAATAGATGGGTCTTGTTTTTTTATCCATTCTGATACCCTATGTCTTTTGGTTGGCGCATTTAATCCATTTACATTCAGTGTTATTATAGAAAAATACGGGTTTAGAGTCATTGTGATGTCTGTATGTTTTATGCTTGTAGTGATGTCTCTGGGACTTTGTCTCACAGGGTCCCCCTTAGGATCTCTTGTAGGGCTGGTTTAGTGGTGACAAATTCCTTCAGTTTTTGTTTGTTTGGGAAGACCTTTATCTCTCCTTCTATTCTAAATGACAGACTTGCTGGATAAAGGATTCTCGGCTGCATATTTTTTCTGTCTAGCACCCTGAAAATCTCGTGCCAATTCTTTCTGGCCTGCCAAGTTTCAAAAGAGAGATCAGTCACGAGTCTTATAGGTCTCCCTTTATATGTGAGGGCACGTTTACCCCTTGCTGCTTTCAGAATTTTCTCTTTATCCTTGTATTTTGCCAGTTTCACTATGATATGTCGTGCAGAAGATCGCTTCAAGTTACGTCTGAAGGGAGTTCTCTGTGCCTCTTGGATTTCAATGCCTTTTTCCTTCCCCAGTTCAGGGAAGTTCTCAGCTATTATTTCTTCAAGTACCCCTTCAGCACCTTTCCCTCTCTCTTCCTCCTCTGGGATACCAATTATGCGTATATTATTTCTCTTTAGTGCATCACTTAGTTCTCTAATTTTCCCCTCATACTCCTGGATTTTTTTATCTCTCTTTTTCTCAGCTTCCTCTTTTTCCATAACTTTATCTTCTAGTTCACCTATTCTCTCCTCTGCCTCTTCAAGCCGAGCTGTGGTGGTTTCCATTTTGTTATGCATTTCGTTTAAAGCGTTTTTCAGCTCCTCGTGACTGTTCCTTAGTCCCTTGATCTCTGTAGCAAGAGATTCTCTGCTGTCCTGTATACTGTTTTCAAGCCCAGCGATTAATTTTATGACTATTATTCTAAATTCACTTTCTGTTATATTATTTAAATCCTTTTTGATCAGCTCATTAGCTGTTGTTATTTCCTGGAGATTCTTCTGAGGGGAATTCTTCCGCTTGGTCATTTTGGATAGTCCCTGGTGTGGTGAGGACCTGCAGGGCACTTCCCCTGTGCTGTGGTGTATAACTGGAGTTGGTGGGCGGGGCCGCAGTCAGACCTGATGTCTGCCCCCAGCCCACCGCTGGGGCCACAGTCAGGCTGGTGTGTGCCTTCTCTTCCCCTCTCCTAGGAGCGGGATTCACTGTGGGGTGGTGTGGCTCGTCTGGGCTACTTGCACCCTGCCAGGCTTGTGATGCTGGGGATCTGGCGTATTAGCTGGGGTGGGTAGGCAAGGTGCACGGGGGCAGGAGGGGCAGGCTTAGATCGCTTCTCCTTAGGTGATCCACTTCAGGAGGGGCCCTGTGGCATCGGGAGGGAGTCAGATCCGCTGCGGGAGGTTTGGCTCCGCAGAAGCGCAGAGTTGGGTGTTTGCGCGGAGCGAGCAAGTTCCCTGGCAGGAACCGGTTCTCTTTGGGATTTCGGCTGGGGGATGGGCGGGGGAGATGGCGCTGGCGAGCGCCTTTGTTCCCCACCAAACTGAGCTCTGTTGTCAGGGGGCTCAGCAGCTCTCCCTCCCTTTGTCCTCCAGCCTTCCCGCTTTCCGAGCAGAGCTGTTAACTTATGACCTCCCAGATGCTAAGTCGTGCTTGCTGTCGGAACACAGTCCGCCCGGCCCCTCCGCTTTTGCCAGCCAGACTCGGGGGCTCTGCTTGGCCGGCGAGCCGCCCCTCCGCCCCGGCTCCCTCCCGCCAGTCCGTGGAGCGCGCACCGCCTCGCAGCCCTTCCTACCCTCTTCCGCGGGCCTCTCGTCTGCGTTTGGCTCCAGCGACTCCGTTCTGCTAATCCTCTGTTGTTTTCTGGGTTATTTAGGCAGGTGTAGATGGAATCTAAGTGATCAGCAGGACGTGCGGTGAGCCCAGCGTCCTCCTAAGCCGCCATCTTGCCGAAAGTCCTCCCTATATACATTTTAAATCCTAGCAGAAAAAAAATATTTTTACTTCAATCACCAATTATAATTTCAAAAAATCATGAAGAGAACAAAAGGCATAACTTCTATTATTTAAACCAATTTATACTCACTAAGGCTTTTTCCCTAGTCTATCCTGGAGAATGTCCAATGTGAGTGTGAGAATTATGTAATTCTGCTGTTATATGGAATGTTCTCTATATGTATATTAGGTCTACTTGGTTTATAATTTGGTAAAAATCTTCTATTTCCTTGTTGACTTTCTGCTTAACTTAGTTTTGCTATGCATTATTAAATATTGAGTATTGAAGTATATAAATATTATTGGTGAATTGTATATTTCTCCCCATTAGTTTTAACAATTTTTTATTGTGGTAACATAAAATTTACCATTTCTCACATTTTAAGCGTACAAGTTAGAGGAGTTAAATCCAAAATTTTTTCATCATGCCAAAGAAAAACTGTACCCATTAAAGAAAAAAAATTCTCACAATTTCCTTCTGCTCCCAGAACCTCATAATCTCTTATTATATTTTCTGTGTCCATGAATTTGCCTATTCTAGGTACCTCATATGAGTTGACTCATACAATATCTGTTCTTTATTGTCTTGCTTATTTAGTTTACCATAATGTTTTCAAGGTCCATCCGTATTGTAACATGTATCAGAATTTCATTCCATTTCAAGACTAACTAATGTGCCATTGTATGTATATACCACATTTTCTTTATATTCTTCTGTTTATTATGGTCCTTTAAATTGTTTCTACCTAATAATTACTGTGAATAATTATGCCATGAAAATTGGTGTTCAAGTATGTATTTGAACTCCTGCTTTCAATTATTTGGGATATATACCTAGAAGTAGTTTTGTTGGATCATTTGGAAATTCTAGATTTAACTCTTTGAAGAAACATCATAGTTTTTTTCCATACTAGTTGTGCTAATTTACATCCCCACCAACAATGCATAAAATTTAAAATTTCTCTACACCTTTGAAAACACTTGCTAATTTTCCTTTCTAATTTAATAGCCATCCTAATGGATGTGAAGTGTTAACTCATGAGTTTTAATTTTTATGTCTCTAATGACTAATGATGTACATACTATTCATGTGTATATTTTCTTTAGAGAAATGTCTGTGCAAGACTTTGACTTTTTTTTTAATTAGGTTGTTTGCTTTCTTGTTGTTGAACTCTAGCAGATCCTTATATATTCTGGATATTAATCCCTTATCAGGTATTTGATTTGCAAATATTTATTTTATTGTGTTGTTTTTTCACACTCTTGATAGTGTCCCTTTATATTCAAATATTTCTAATTTTTATGAAAACTAATTTGTTTTTTTTTCATTTTGTTACTTGTGCTTTTTTGATGCCATTTCCAATATATTACCACAAATCCAGTCATGAAGTTTTCTCACAAGTTTTCTTCTAAGTGTCTCATTGTATTACCTTTTAAGTTTGTCTTTGATTTTCAGTTAATTCTTACAAAAAGTAACGATAAATTTTATTTTTGTGACTCTTTTTCATAAGTCCTAATTTCTAAAAGAATCTCACCCCAACTCCACCTCTAGGGCTTATGTGGTGTATTTTATTTCTCTATAAACTCTTATCCCTAGTGTCTTTCAGTTTCTAATCTTGTAGTATTAATGAGCAGAGATTGCCACTTCTTCCATCTGAATTCCAACTTAAGCTAGAAAAAGATGTGCAAATAATTCCTTAAGGTATCCCCTAGTCAGATTAGAACAGATTTACACCACAATTTGCAAATAAGATCTGCTCTGCTAACTTCAATCCAAGGAGGGAAATAAAAAACATGGGTACCTCAGCTCAAGACTGAAGGCCACAGTTTCATTAGAAAAAGGGTGAAGCAAATGCAAGTAAAAAATGACACAAAACCTTATATCATTTTGAAAACATGTTTTTCTTCATCATGCATTTGATTGCGTTCTACAATTTTTTTCCCAGAATTCTTACAAAGTTGGTTAACACAGCATCTCTCTCTCTCTCTCTCTCTCTCTCTCTCTCTTTCCGTGGAGAGAAGAGAGGTTGGAACTTCCTAGTCCACCATTTGCTGATGACACTTGCCATTACATGTCATTTCCTGCTATATATAATTTTGACTTTATTGTTAAGTGTGTGTGTGTATGCTTTCCTGACATATTGAAACTTTTACCATTATAAAATCTTCTTCTTTCTCTCTAGTAAAAAATATTCTGTGAGACAGGACTTAAGATGACAGAGCAGTATGGGGACCCTGAGTTTACTTGTCCCTGAAACATGGCTAGAGCAGCACAAAACTATTTTGAACATCTAGCAAATTGATCTGGGGATTAATGTAACAATCTGCATAACTTGAGGCACAGAACTTAGCAGTTACACGGTGTGGAGAGTTGGATTGGGGAGAGAAAAGCCACAGAGAGTAGGGAGCCATTTATGCAGGTGAAGACAGAGAAAGATAAAGGGGGAGTGTATAGCGCATACAGATCACACAAGAAAAACACTCCCTTAAATTAGATGGAGATAAACAGAGAAAAAGGGTAAAAACACTCACAGGGGACTGGACAAGAAATCTGTTCCCCAAAACAATTGACAGGGAGAAAGGAGAGGATTACAATACCCACAAGATACTATAAAGAGTGGAGTGCAGAGTCTGAAGGTTCAGAGCTCAGTGCCTGGCAGTGCTCTGGTAATAAAGTAGTGTGAATCTCCAGGAGCAGGCAGTAAGGTCTGAGAAGTCTGTGTGCCACATGGAGAGAAGTGGTTCCACTACTTGGAGTTAATTTGGTAGAGGCCCCACTGATAAGGTCCCAGCGGACCCTGGAGAGCAGCATGTTTGCTGGTATTGGAACAAAGACATCAGAATGAGGCAAAACCTGGTGCCAACTGTGTGTTGTGATTTGCCATAATCTCTGAGCCTCTGCTGCTGAGCAATCACACAAACATTTTTTGAGGCAAGCTGGCACCCAGTCGTTGCTCAGTGAGACTCTCCCCCAGAGATTTGGCACGGGTCCAAACCCAAGGGGTCTCTAAAGCGTGAGGTTTTGAAACACAATCCTGAGATAAAACTCTGGAGAGAGGTGCCACCTGACAGGCAGACAGCTTGGACATGGACAGGATAGAGGTGGGGAGTGGATGGATGCCTGAGACAAAGGAGGGGTGCCTCATCACCGGTCAGTGAGAGCACGAAGTACTTGCATGAAAGACTAGGGAGGTGGGTGAAAACATTTTCACCTCTACCTTGTACACCAATATTCCACAGACACAGATCCATCCCAGTAAGCTAAGCACCCCATCCTGGTGGAGAACAGAACCAATACACTCTGCCTACTGTGCCCTCCAGGAATATTACCCAGAAAACCAACACAAATCCCTCCACCTGCTTAGTGGAGGGACTATAGTGTGCTTCAAAGTTTCAGTTCTAGGCGAAACTGGATGTAAATTCACTCGGGTTTCATTCTGTTTGCTCGCTCATTTATCTGTTGATTTTTTAAATTCTGTTCATGCTTATGTTGTTTTCTTTCTTTCTTTCTTTCTTTCTTTCTTTCTTTTTTCCTGTATCTTTCTTGGATACTGAAAGGGTAAATTATTTTCTATTTTTTATTTATTTTCTATTTCTTTAAATTTTTTAAAAAAAAATTTAGTCTATTTTATTTTTTATTTTATTTTATTTTGAGTTTTTTATTACTGTTTTTACTTTAATTTCCTTTTTATCTCTATTTTTTAAAATTCTTTCAACAGACCGAAATACACCTAAGATCTAGCTTCTTTTATTTGATATTTTGTTTTGTTTTTATTAATCATTTTTTATTTTCGTTTTATTAATTTTTCCTTCCAAAATGACAAGACAAAGGAGTTCACCTAAAATGAAAGAACAGGAAGAAATTATGGCCAGGAATTTTATCAACCCAGATATAAGTACGATATCTGAACTATAATTTAAACCACAATTATAAGAATACTACCTGGAGTTGAAAAAGGCATAGAAGACACAAGGGAATCCCTTTCTGCAGATGTCCTTGGTATTTACTCAAATGATTAAAAAATACATCCACACAAAAATCTGCACATATCTCTTTATAGCAGCTTTATTCATAATTTCCCAAACTTGAAAGCAACCAAAATGTCCTTTAGTAGGTGAGTGGATACATATGCTGTGGTGTATCCAGGCAAGAGAATGCTATACAGTGCAAAAATGACATATTAAGCCACGAAGACATGGAGGACTGTTAAATCCATATTGCTAAGTTGAAGAAACTGATCTAAAATTGCTACATACTCTATGATACCAAATATATGATATTGGAAAAGGAAAAATTATGGAGACAGTAAAAAGATCAACGGTTGCCAGGGATTAGAAGTGAAGAAGGGATGAAGAAGCAGAGTACAGAAGATTTTTTAGGGTGTTGAAACTATTATTTATGATATTATAATGGTGGATATATATCATTGGACATTTGTAAAACCCATATAATATACTACATTGACTGAATCTTAATTCAAACTATCATTTCGAGTGATGATGTATCAGCGTAAGTCTATCAGCTTTAATGAATGTACACACTCTGATGTGGAATGTTGATGGTGGGAAGGATTGTGCATGTAGGAGGGCAGGGAGTATATGGAAAATCTGTATTTTCCCCTTAATTTAGCTGTGAACTTATAACTTCTATAAAAATAATGCCTATTTAAAATATATATATGTGGCACAGAACATGTTCACCTTAAATGTTAATCATCATTTATCTCAGGCAACCTTAATATAATGTTTAAAATGTAGAGTTTTTCTGTGACTCCCATTGTAATTTAGTAATTTTGTGATTTCAAGAAAATTGCGTCACTTTTTTTTCTTTCAGTTTCTAATCTATACGTGAAGATAAAGATACTGCTTATATTACCAGGTTATTTTGTGCATTGTTGAAATATATGTAAAGCACTGATAACAACACTTGGATATAGCAAGTTCTGAAGAAGTGTTAGGTACTTCGTTGCTGTTTCTGTTGCTAACAAGTTTGAGACAATTGTTATAGACTAGATTTTTGACTATTTCCTGTATAATTATCATAAAATTGCTACCATAATCTTACACAGATGTGTACTTTCTTGGTTAAACATGTCATACTTCTGATTTTTAACTTATAGGGTACCCAGGCTGTTAATGCCCTTACCATTAACTCTGATGTCTCAGCATCACAGGGTAGATTGCAGGGTAAGTGCCTGACAATTTTTATTTTATTTTATTTTATTTTATTTTATTTTATTTTATTTATTTTATTTTATTTATTTTATTTTATTTTATTTTATTTTATTTTATTTTAATTTATTTTATTTTATTTATTTTATTTTATTTTATTTTAATGCAAGTGCCTGACTTAATTTTTTGATGTCCATGACAACCACTTCAAATATGGGCATTTTGGATAAATACATGACTGGATAAAATTCCATGCCTACTCTCCCCTCCCAACAGTTTCTTTTGTTTTAGAAATCTCTTGTTGACCTAGATAACAGACCACTTGACCATTTTCTTTTTTGTACCCATGCTTTAATTGTTGTTTTTATGTTTTAAAGTAATCAATAAAGTAAACTTACAAAATACCAGGACTGACGATTGTTGACCCCAATAAACGCAGAAATTCTGGCCCTTTATTCTCTCTCTCTCTCTCTGTGTCTCTCTCTCTCCTCCAACCCACCACCCAGTACATAACTGTGTGGTCCCAGGCAGGCTGTGTATCTTATAGGACTGGAAGTAATATAACTACTTGTGAATAATAAAATCTGTTTTTTTTAAGCTTTCTGATGATTACAGTTGAAGATGTCTTGAAATCATTATAAAAACCCCAAGAGCCAAACCATACAAAACATTGGTTTTAAAATGGCAGATGTCTCTGTGGGTCTCACTGCAAGTTCAAGTGAGACGACTTTACAAAATTTTGAAAACACTTTGTATTGAAAAATTTTCACTATCTTAGTAGCTGTAAAGTGATATCTTCTTTTGGTATTAGTTTGCATTTATCTAATGACATATGATATTAAACATATTTTCATGTCTTTATTTGGCACCTGTAGTTCTTCTTTGGTGGAGTATCAAAATCTTTGCACATTCATTCTTAGGTTTTTCATCCATTTTACTCCTGAGTTGGAAGTGGTCTTTAGATGCTCCAGTCAAAAGTCCTCTTTCATTTTTCATAGATATGTACTGGTCTGTGCTTTATGGCTCTTAACTAAAAAAATACCTGCCACTAAAATCATTAACATTTTTCTAGACTTTTTTTCAGATGTTTTATAACTTTAAGGCTTATATTAATCCTATAATCTACTTTTAGTTAATTTTTATGACTTCAGAATATGCTTGAGATACTTTTTAAGATATGGCTTTCAATTACCCTAGTACCAATTATTTTTAAATCTGTCCATTTCACATTGAATTAACTTGGTATCTTTGTCAGATAGATGAATTCACCATATATATTATGATTTATTTCTAGACTGTCTCATTTGCCTATTCTTATGCTTATGCTAATACCACAATTTCTTGATTATTATAGCTTTATTTGTTTTTTTCTTTCTTTTTTTATTTTCAGAGAAAGAGATAGCATGAGTGGTAGAGGAGCATAGAGACAGAGAGAGAATCCCAAGTAAGCTCAAATTCTCAGTGCATGATGGACAGTTTAAAACATTGATCATAAGGATACTCACTGGGGTTGGGGAAAAAATGAAGACATCAGTGAAACATTACCACAGAGATAAAAGAGTTAAAAAAGATTCAAAGATAAAGTCTATAATAAATGAGATTAGAAACACCCTTGATGCAATGAACAGCAAGCTGGAAGAAAAAAAGAATGAATTAATGACATAGAAAGCATAGTAATGGAAGGCAATGAGGTTGAACAAAATTAGGAAGAATTATGAGAATAGACTATCATTTATGAGTATAGACTTCAGAAACTCAGTACCTCCATCACACATATAACATGCATAGTATAGGAGTCCCAGAGGAAAAGGAGAGAGAAAAAGGGGGAGAAATTTTAGGTGAATAAATAAAAGATGAAAACTTCCTTAATGTGGGGAAGGAACACACATACAAATCCAGGGGACACAGAGAACTCCCATCAAAATCAAACAAAAGCAGGCCTACACCAAGACATACTGCAATTAAATTTTCAAAATATAGTGATAAATAAAAATATTAAAAGGAGCAAGAAAATAGAAGTCATTAACTTACAAGTGAAAACCATAATGCTGGCAGGAAATTTTTTCAACAAAACCTTGCCAAGCCAGAAGGGAGTGGCATAATATATTCAAAATGCTATATGGGAAAAATCTGCAGCCACGAATACTCTATCAAGGCTATCATTCAGAATAGAAGGAGAGTTAAAGAGTTTCCCAGACCCCCAAAAAATAAATAAATAAATAAACAAAACAAAACAAACCTAAAGGAGATAGTGACCACTAAACCAACCCTTCAGGAAATAATAAAGGGGACTTCTTGAATGGAAAAGAGAGACCAAAGGACGTCTAGCTGGCTCAGTCAGTAAACCATGTGAATCTTAATTTCAGGGTTGAGAGTTCAAAGCCCAAATTGGGTGTAGTGATTATTTTTAAAATATATTTTAAAATAAATACGAGGGGAGATCCTCGGTGGCTCAGTCAGTTAAGTGTCCCACTCTTGGCTTTGGCTCAGATCATGATATCACAGCCAGCCTCCATCAGGCTCTGTGTTGGTGGCTCAGAACCTGCTTGGGATTCTCTGTCTGTCTTTATTTCTGCCCCTCCCCACTCACAGGTGCATGCTCACTCTCTCCCTCACAAAAACAAATAAACATTTTTTAAAAAAGGAGAGAACAAAAGTGACAGTATAAAGGCAAGAAACACAAAATCAATAAAAATATATTTCCATAGAAAATCAAAGAACTCACAAAAAAATTATGCAATATAATCACATATACCTAAAACATGGGGAAAAGAGGAGAAAAGAAAGGGTTCAAAATTAAAAGACCATTAACTTAATATAGAATGCTATTTGCAGAAGAGGTTATATACAAACCTAATGGTAACCATACATCAAAAACTACTAATAAATATGTAAAGAATAAGAGAAAGAAGTCCAGATATATCACTAAGGAAAATCAGAAAAAGATGAAAGACAAAAAAAATTTCAGAGAAAATCTCCAGACACAATCACAAAACAAGTAATAAAATGGCAACAAATACATATAAATCAATAATCATTTTCAATGTAAATGCACTAATCCTTCCCATCAAAAGACATAGGATGTCAGAATGGATTTAAAAAAAAATAATCGCATCTATATGCTGCCTACAAGAGACTCATTTTGGACCTAAAGACACCTGTAGATTGTAAGAGAGGGGATGTAGAAACATTTATCATGCAAATGGATGTCAAAAGAAAGCCAGAGTAACAATACATCAGACAAACTGGACTTTAAAACAAAGACAGTAACAAGAGCCAAAGAAATGCACTGTATAATACTAAAGGGGACAAGACAACCAGAACATATAACAACTGTGAATATTTATGCACTCAACATCGAACACCCAATATATAAAACAATTAATGACAAACATAAAGGAACTAATTGATAATAAAATAATAGTAAGGGATGTTAACATCCAACTTACACTAATGGACAGATCACCTAAACAGAACATCAACAAGGAAACAATGACTTTGAATGACACATTGAAACAGATAGACTTAACAGATATATTCAGAATATTCCATTCTAAAAAAGCAGAATACATAATCTTTTCAAGTGAACAAGGCAGAGTGTCAAGAATAGATCACACATTAGGCCACAAAACAATCTTCAACAAATACATGAATACTGAAGCCACCATGCAACTTTTCTGACTACGACACTATGAAACTAGAAGCCAACCACAAGGAAAAATCAGGAAAGACCGCAAATATTTGGAGGTTAAATAACATGCTACTAAACTATGACTGGGTGACAGGATATCAAAGAAGTAATAAAAAATACATGAAAACAAACGAAAAGGAAAACACAATGTTCCAAAACCTTTGGGATGCAGCAAAAGCAGTCCTAAGAAGGAAGTATACAGCAATACAGGCTTAAGTATGTAGCAAGAAAAGTATCAAATAAACAACCTAACCTTACACCTAAAGGAGCTAGAAAAAGCAAAGCAAATGAAGCCTAAAGCCAGAAGAAGGTAGGAATCAATAAAGATTATAGCAGAAATAAATGACATAGAAGCTAGAATAAAAAAGGAACCGATCAATAAAACCAAGAGATGGTTATTTGAAAAAATTAATAAAATTGATAAACCTCTAGTCAGACTTATCAAAAAGAAAATATAAAGGACCCAGATAAATAAATCACAAATAAGAAAAGAGAAATAACAAACCACACCTAAGAAATAAAAACAATTAGAATATTCTGAAAAATTATATTCCAAAAAATTGGACAAGCTGGAAGAAATGGATAAATTCCTAGAAACATGTAAACTACCAAACCTTAAAGAATGATAAATAGAAAACTTGAACATATAGATAATGAGTAAAGAAATTAAATCAGTAATCAAAAAATTTCCCCAAAATAAAAGCCCAGGATCATATGGCTGCACAGGAAAATTCTACCAAATATTTAAAGAAGAATGAATACCTATTCTTCTTAAACTATTCAAAAAAAGGAAAGAAAAGGAAGGAACACTTGCAAATTCACCCTATGAGGTCTGCATTATACTGATACCAAATCCAAGGTGAGATTCCACTAAAAAAGAGGACCACAGGCCAATATCTCTGATAAACATAGATGCAAATTCTTCAACAAAATACTAGCAAACTAAATCCAACAATACATTAAAAAATTGTTCACAATGATCACATGGGACTTATTCTTGGGTTGCATGGGTGATTCAATATTTGCATACAAATTAACATGAAAAATTGCATTAATAAAAGAAAAGTTAAGGACTATATGCTCATTTCAATAGATGCAAAAATAGCATTTGACAAAGTTTAACATCTTTTCATGATAAAACCCTCCACAAAGTAGCTTCAGAAGAAACATACCTTAACAAAATAAAGTCCATGTATGAAAACCCAAAACTAATATCATCCTAAATGTGGAAAAAATTAGAGGTTTTCCTCTTTGGTTAGGAACAAAACAAAGATGCCCATATCACTTTTATTCAACATAGTACTGGAAGTCCTAGGCACAACAATCAGACAACAAAAATAAATAAAAGATCCACATCAGCAAGGAAGAATTAAAACACTCATTATTTGTACATGACATGAAACTATATATAGAAAACCCAAAACACTCCAACAAAAAATCCTAGAACTGATAAACAAATCCAGCAATTTGCAGGATACAAAATCAATGTAAAGAAAGCTGTTGCATTTTTTAATTGTTTTTTAAAGTTTATTTATTCTTGAATCACACAGAGAGAAACAGAGTGCAAGTGAAGGAGTGGCAGAGAGAGAGGGAGACACAGAATCTGAAACAGGCTCCAGGTTCCAAGCTGTCAGCACAGAGCCCAGTGCAGGGCTCAAATCCACGAACTGCAAGATTATGACCTGAGCCGAAGTCAGACACACAACTGACTGAGACACCCAGGAAACCTGAAAGATGTTTCATTTCTATACACCAAAAATAAAGCAACAGAAAGGGAAATTAAGGAATCAATCTGACTACAATTGCATGGAAAATAATGTGATACCTAGGGATAAACCTAACCAAGTAGAAAAAGACATGTACTATGAAAACTATAAAACATTGATGAAGTAAATTGAAGATGACACAAAGAAATGGAAAGACATTCCATGCTCATGGATTAGAAGAATAAATATTGTTAAAATGTCTGTACTACCCAAAGCAGTCTGCACATTTAATGTAAACCCTATCAAAAACCAACAGCGTTTTTCACGGAGCTAGAACTAACAATCATAAAATTTGTATGAAACCAGAAAAGACCACGAATAGCAAAAGCAATCTTGAAAAAGAAAAACAAAGCTGGAGGCATCAAAATGCTGAACTTCAAGTTATATTGCAAAGCTTTAGTAATCAAAACAGTATGGTACTGGGAAAAAAAGACACATAGATAAGTGACACAAAACAAAAAAGCCAGAAAAGAACCCAAGATTATATGGGGAATTAACCTTTGACAAAGCAGGGGAGAATATCCAATCAGAAAAGACAGTCTTTTCAATATATGGTGTTGGGAATAACTGGGCAACAACATGCAAAAGAATGAAATTAGACTACTTTCTTACACCATACACAAAAATAAAGTCAAAATGGAAGAGAGACATAAATATGAGACCTGAAGTCATTAAAATCCTAAAAAGGAAGACAGGCAGTAACTTCTTTGACGTCAGTCATAGACACTTTTTTTTCCTTCTAGATATGTCTCCTGAGGAAAGGGAAACAAAGGCAAAAATAAACCTTTGGGACTTTATCAAAATAAAAAGCTTCTGCACGGTGAAGGAAACAATCAACGAAGCTAAAAGACAACCTATGGAATTGGAGAAGATATTTGCAAATTACATATCTTTAAAGGATTAGTATCCAAAATGTATAAATAATTTATAAAAGTCAACACCCAAAAAGCAAATAAACTAATTAAAAATGGGCAGAAGATATGAATAGACATTTTTTCCAAATAAAACATACAGATGGCCAGTAGACACATGAAAATATGCTCAACATCACTCACCATCAGGGAAGTGCAAATTGAAACTAGAATGAGATATCACCTCGCACCTCTCAGAATGGCTAAAATCAACTACACGAAAAACAACAGGTGTTGGGGAACATGCAGGGAAAGGGGAACTCTCTCATAGTGTTGGTGAGCATGCAAATAGGTGCAGCCACCCTGGAAAACAGTATTGAGGTTCTTCAAAAAATTAAAAATGGAACACTTTATGATTCAACAATCACACTACTAGGTATTTATGCAAAGAATAAAAAAAAAACGCTACTCCAAAGGGATACATGCACTCCAATGTTTATGGCAACTTTACAATAGCCACATTATGGAAACAACCCTAGTGTCCATTGTTTGATGAATGTATAAATTAGATGTCAGATCTATATCTGTATCTATATATCATCTATATCTATATCTATATCTATATCTATATCTATTCACAGTGGAATATTACCCCCAAAATTAATGAAATCTTGCCATTTGCAACAATATGGATGGAGCTAGATGGTGTCATGCTAAGCGAAATAAATCATTCAGAGAAAGGCAAATACCACATAATTTCACTCATATATGAAATTTAAGAAACAAAATAAATGAACAAAGGTAAAAAGAGAGTGAGAGAGAGAGAGAGAGAGAGAGAGAGAGAAAGTCAAACCAAGAAACTGATTCTAAACTATAGAGAACTGATGATTATCACAAGGGAGGTGAGTTGGGAGATGTTTTAAATAGGTGATGGGAATTAAGGAGTGCATTTTCTGTGATGAGCACCAGGTGATATATGGAAGTTTTGAATCACTGTATTGCACACCTGAATCTAATATTACACTGTATGCTAACTAACTAGAATTTAAATAAAAATTTAAAAAGAAAAGCCTATTTTGTCTGATAAAAAATATGGCATATCTATTTAGGTCTCTTCAATTTCATTTATCAATATTTGTTAATTTATACTATGAGACTGGAACATATTTTGTTAAATTTATTTCTAAGTATTCCATATATTTTCATACTGTGGTAAATTGTATTTTTTAATGTTTATTTATTTATTTTTGAGAGAGAGAAAGGAGAGGGGAGAGAGAGACACACAATGAGAGAGAGACAAGGAGACTGAGCAGGGGAGGGGCATATAGAAAGGGAGGGAGAAAATCCCAAGCAGGGTCTGCACTTTCAGATGCAGGGCTTGAAGTCATGAACCATAATATCATGACCTGAACCGAAATCAAGGGTTGGAGGCTTAAACGATTGAGCCACTCAGGTGCCCCAAGAAAATATGTTTTTACAAAGCCTAATTTTATTCTTTTGCATTTTATATTTACCATGTATTCTGAGACCCTACTAAACTCACTCATTAATTCACATAGATTTTATAGAATCTAAGAAGGGAACTTATTATTTTATATTGGGGTACATATTTACCATTCCCAGTGATCTTCATTGACACCTGTAGATCTTTAAAACAAATTTAATGTTTATTGTAATTTTGGGAGACGGGGGGGGGGTGACAGAGCATGAGTGGGGGAAGAGCAGAGAGAGAGAGAGAGAGAGAGAGAGAAACAGGCGCCAGGCTCTGAGCCATCAGCATAGAGTCTAATGTGGTGTTCCAATTCACTAACTGCAAGATCATGACCTGAGCCGGAGTCAGAGCTCAACTGACTGAGCCACCCAGGTGCCCCAGACACCTGTAGATCTTAATTTCAATCTGGTGTCTTTTCATCTTTCTGCCTGAAGAAATAACTTAAGTATTTTTCGTAATATAGATGTGTTAGCGTTTTCTGTGGTTATTTTTTAGTCTTAAAATGTCTATTGCTTTCCTACTTACAAATATTTTCATTAAATACAGAATTTAATGTTAACATATACTTCTCAGCCTATTAAATATGTCATTACATTGATTTCTGGAACCCATTCTTTGTACTAAATAGTCAATCATAAAATATATTCAACCTTATTGAGATATAATTGAGAAAATTTTAAGATATTCAAGTATAAAATATGAGGTTTTGATATACATATACATTGTGAAAGCAGTCCTACCAGTGAGGTAATAAACACATTGATCACCTGATATAATTACCTTTTTAAAAAAATGAGATCACAAATTCTAATGTCCTATAAAAATTTAATTATATAATACAGTATTATAAAATATAGACATGTTATTCATTAGTTCCTCAGCCCTTATTTATTTATAACTGAAAGTTTGTGCACTTTTACCAGCCTTTCCCTATTTCTATCACTCATTCCCTGACCCTGCAAACCACCACTCCACTCTATTTCTATGAATTCAATTTTTTCTTATTTTTTTAGATTTCATGTATAAATGATACCATGCAGCATTTGTCTTTAAATGTCTGGTTTATTTCACTTAGCAAACATAATGCAGTCCAGTCTCATCCATGCTGTTAAAAACTGTAGGACTTTCTTCTGTTTAAAGGATAGATAGATATATAGATTGATCAATCAATTGGTAGATAGATATAGAGATATAAGCACTTTTTTTAAAATCTGCTCAATCATCAACAGAAACTTAGGTTTTTCCATATCTTGACTATTGTGAATAATGCTTCAATGAATTCTGGAAGTGCAGTTATATAGTGGACATAATGATTTTATTTCATTTGAATATATACCCTGAATTGGGATTGCTGATTGGGATAATATGGTAGTATTACTTTTGCTTTTTCAGGAACCTCCACAATGTTTTCCATAGTGGCTGTACCAGTTACCATTTCAGTAAATTAGTGTTTATAATCTCTTATCTTGTTTATAATAAGCATCCCAACTAGTGTGAGGTGATATTTCATAGTGGATTTGATTTGCATTTCCTGATGATTGGTAATTTTGAACATCTTTTCATATAACTGTTGATCATTTATATGTTTTCTTTTTTGTTTTTATATATTTATTTTGGGAGAGAGAGAGAGAGATAGAGAGAGAGAGAGCAGAAGGGGCAGAGAGAGAAGGAGAGAGAGAGAATCCCAAGCAAGCTCCACACTGTCAGTTCAGAGTCTGATATGGGGCTTGAACTCACAAAAAATGAGATCACGAACTGAGGCAAAACCAAGTTGGACGGTTAACCAACTGAGCCACCCAGGAGCCCTATATGTTTTCCTTGGGAAAATAGTCATACAGGTTTTTGTCTATGTCTTAATTGGATTAATTTGTATTTCTTTCTTTTCTTTTCTTTTCCTTTTCTTTCTTTCTTTCTTTCTTTCTTTGCCTACTTTCCTATTTTTTATTGAGTTATATCTATTCCTTATATACTTTGGATATTAACTCCTTACCACATAAATCTTACAAATATTTTTTTTTCTCATTCCATATGTTGCCTTTTCATTTTGTTGATGGTTTCCTTTGCCGAGTAGTTTTTAAAATGGATTTAATCCCATTGGTTAATTATTGCTTTTGTCACCTTTGTTTTTGTCAAAATTTTTAATTTAAATTCACGTTAGTTAACATACAGTGTAGTCTTGGTTTCAGGAGTAAAACAGTGATTCATCTCTTACATATGACACCCAGTGCTCATCTCATAAAGTGCCCTCCTTAAAGCCCATCATCCACTTAGCCCAATCCCTCTCCCATCTTCCCTCCAACAGCCTTAGTTCGTTCTCTGTTTTTATATTATTTTTCCTTCCTTTACCCTATGTTCATCTGTTGTGTTTCTTAAATTCCACATATGAGTCAAATCATATGATATTTGTCTTTCTCTGACTGACTTGTTTTGCTTAGCATAATACACTCTTGTTCCATCCATGTGGTTGCAAATGGCAAGATTTCATTCTTTCTCATCACTGAGTAGTATTTTATTATATATATTTATATATACCAGATCTTCTTTATCCATTCATCAGGTGATTGATATTTGGGCTTTTTCCATATGTGACTAATGTTGATAGTGCTGCTATAAACACTGGGGTGCATGTATCCCTTCAAATCAGCATTTTTGTATCTTTGGATAAATACCTAGTATTGCAATTTCTGGTCGTATTTCTATTTTTAAATATTTGAGGAACATCAATACTGTTTTCCAGAGTAGCTGCAGCAGTTTGCATTTCCAGCAGCAGTACAAAAGTATTCTGTTTCCTTGCCAACATGTTTTTGCCTGAGTTGTTAATTTTAGCCATTCTTATTGGTGTGGGGTTGGAATTTCATTGTGGTTTTGATTTGTATTTCCCTGATGATGAGTGATACTGAGCATTTTTTTTTCATTTGTCTGTTAACCAACTGGATGTCTTCTTTGCAAAATTGTCTATTCAGGTCTTCTGCACACTTCTTCACTGGATTATTTGCTTTTTGGATGTTGAATTTGATAACTTCATTATAGATTTTGGATATTAAACCTTTATCAGATATGTCATTTGCAAATATCTTCCCCCATTCTGTCAGTTGTATTTTTAGTTATGTTAGTTTTTTCTTTCTCTGTGCAGAAGCTTTTTATCTTGATGAGCTCCCAATCATTCATTTTTGCTTTTGTTTCCCTTGCCTCCGGAGACATGTCTAGTAAGAAGTAGCTGAGGCCAAGGTCAAAGAGGTTGTTGCCTGTTTTCTTCTCTAGGATTTTAATAGCTTCCTGTCTTACACATAGGACTTTTATATATTTTGAGTTTATGTTGGTATATGGTGTAAGAAAGTAGTCCAGGTTCATTCTTCTACATGTCACTGTCCAGTTTTCCCAGCAGCATTTGTGGAAGCGACTGTCTTTTTTTTCCATTGGATATTATTTCATGCTTTGTCAAAGATTAGCTGGCCATATATTTGTGGGTCCATATGTGGGTGTTCTACTATATTCCATTAATCTACATGTCTGTTTTTATGCCAGTACCACACTGTCTTATTATGGTTTTGTAATACCGCTTGATGTCTGGAATTGTGATGCCTCCAAATTTGCTTTTCTTTTTGAAAATTACTTTGACTATTTGAGTTCTTTTCTGGTTGCATACAAATTTTAGGATTATTTATTCTATCTCTGTACATAATTCTGGTGATATATTGATAGGGATTTCACTGTATGTGTACATTGCTTTGAATAATGTTGACATTTTAACAATATTTGTTCTTCCAATCCATGAACATGGAATGTTTTTCCATTTTTTTGTGTGTGTCTTCTTCGATTTCTTTCATAAGCTTTCTACAATTTTCAGCATATAGATCTTTTACCACTTTGGTTAAGTTTATTCCTAGGTGTCTTAAGGTTTTTGGTACAATTGTAAAAGGGGTCAATTCCTTGATATCTCTTTCTGCTGATTCATCATTTGTGTATACAAATGCAACTGATTTATGTACATTGATTTTATATCTTGTGATGTTGCTTGAATTCAAGTATCAACTCTAGCAGTTTTTTGGTGGTCTTTCGGGTTTTCCATGTAGAGTATCATACAATCTGAGAAGAGTGAAAGATTTACCTCTTTTTTGTTGATTTGGATGCTTTTTCTTTTTTTTTTTTTCATTTTGTTGACTGACTGCTCAGGTTAGGACTTCCAACACTATGTTGAACAACAGTGGTGAGAGTGGACATCCGTGTTGTCTTCCTGACATTAAGGGGAAAGCTCTAAGTTTTTCCCCATTGAGGATGATATTAGTTGTGAGACTTTCATATATGGCTTTTATGATGTGTAGGTATATTGCTCCTATCCATACTTTCTTCAGGGGTTTTATCAAGAAAAGGTGCTTTATTTTTTCAAATGATTTTTCTGCATGTTTATAAAGAATCACATGTTTTTATTCTTTGTTTTATTAATGTGGTGTATCACATTGATTTTTTTTTAATATTGAGCCAGTCCTACAGCCCAGGAATAAACCCCACTTGATTATGGTGAACAAGTATTTTAATGTACTGTTGAATTAGATTTGCTAATATCTTGTTGGGAATTTTTGCATTCAATTTCATCAAGGATATTGGCCTGTAGTACTCCTTTTTAGTGGAGTCTTTGCTTTTGGAATCATGGTAATTCTGGCTTCAAAGTATGAGTTTGGAAGCTTTCCTTCCACTTCTACTTCTTGGAGCAGTTTGAGAAGAAAAGGTATTAACTTCTTTAACCACTTCTACTTCTTGGAGCAGTTTGAGAAGAAAAGGTATTAACTTCTTTAAGTGTCTGGTATAATTCCCCTGGGATGGCATCCGGCCCAGGACTCATTTTTTGGGTGATTTTTTTGGATAACCAATTCAATTTCTTTGTTGGTTATGGGCCTGCTCAAATTTTCTATTTCTTCCTGTTTGAGTTTTGGTAGTATATGAGTGCCTAGGCATTTTTCCATTTCTTCCAGATTGTCCATTTTGTTGTCATATAATTTTTCATAGTATTCTCATAATTGTTTATATTTCTGTGGTGTTGGTTGTGATCTCTCCTCTTATATTCATGATTTTATCTATTTTGTCCTCTCTTATTTTTGAGAAATCTGGCTAGGGGGTTATCAACTTTCTTTCTTCTTTCAAAAAAACAACTCTTAGTTTTATTGATCTATTCTACTGTTTTTTTTTTCTGTATTCTATATCATTTGTTTCTGCTCTAATCTTATTTCCCTTCTTCTTCTGGATTTGGGCTTCATTTGATGCTCCTTTTCTAGGCACTTTAGGTGTAAGTTTAGGTTGTGTATTTGGGACCTTTCTTGTTTCTTGAGGTAGGACTTAAATGCAATGTATTTTCCTCCTAGGACTGCCTATGTGCATCCCAGGTGGTTTGGACGGTAATGTTTTCATTTATATTTTCTTCCATGTATTTTAATTTTTTCTTTAATTTTCTGGCTAACCCATTCATTCTTTAGTAGTATGTTCTTTAACCTCCATGTATTTGAGGGATTTCCAAATTTTTTCTTGTGGTTCATTTCAAGTTTCATAGCATTCTGATCTGATAATATGCATGGTATGATATTGATTTTTTGTACTTGTTGAGGGCTATTTGTGACCCAATATGTGATATTTTCTGGAGAATGTTCTGTGTGAGATCAAGAAAAATGTGTATTCTTCTGCTTTAGTGTGAATTATTCTGAATATACCTGTTCAGTTGATCTGGTCCAGTGTATCATTCAAGGCCATTGTTTCCTTATTGATTTTCTGCTTAAATTATCTGTCCATTGTTGTAAGTGGAGTCTCAAAGTCTCCTACAATAATGGTATTATCATCAATGAGTTTATGTTATATATATATATATATATGTATATATATATATATATATATATATTCCAAAGCTGGGTACGTAAATGTCTACAAATGTAAGCTTTTCTTGATGGGTAGCCCTTTTTAGTTATGATATAATGCCCTATTTCATCTCTTGTGTGATTTCTGTTTTAAATTCTAATTTGTCCCAGGGCACCTGGGTGGCTCAGTTGTTTGGGCGCCTGACTTCACTCAGGTCATAATCTCATGGTTTGTGGGTTTGAGCCCCATGTCAGGCTCTGTGCTGACAGCTCGGATCCTGAAGCCTGCTTCAGATTCTGTGTCTCCCTCTCTGTCCCTCTCATTCTCTGTCTGTCTCTCTCTCTCAAAAATAAATAAACATAAAAAATAACAAAAATAAAATAAAATCTGATTTGTCTGAGTATGGCTACTCCAGCTTTCATCTGACGTCCACTAGGCATGATAGATGTTATCCCCTCACTTTCAATCTGCAGGTGTCCTCTGGTTTAAAATGAGTCTTTTGTAGGCAGCATATAGATGGATCTTCATTTTTATCCAAATGATAGCTTATGTCTTTTGATTGGGCATTTAGTCCATTTACATTGAGTGATTATTGAAAGATTTGAATTTAGTGTCATCGTGTTATCTGTAGATTTCATGTTTGTGGTGATGTCTCTGGTCCTGTGTATTCTTTGCTGCTTTCCACTCACGGAGTCCCCCTTAGGTTCTCTTGCAGGTCTCATTTAGGAGTCATGAACTCCTTTAGTTTTTGTTTGTCTGGGAAAGTCTTTATCTCTCCTATTCTGAATGACAGCTTCGCTAGATGAAAGATTCACAGCTGAATATTTTTTCTATTTAGTACATTGAATATTTTCTGCCACTCCCTTCTAGCATGCCAAGAATCAGTGGACAGGTCTGCTACGACCCTAATGTGTCTACCCTTGTACATTAAGGACTGTTTGTCCCTATCTGTTTATCCATAGAATTCTAGGATATGTCATGGTGTTGACCTGTTTTTGTTGATTTTGGAGGGAGCTCTCTGTGCCTCTTGGACTTAGATGCCTGTTTCCTCCCCCAGATTAGGGAAGTTCTCAGCTATAACTTGTTCAAATAAACCTTCTTCTCCTTTCTCTCACTCTTCTTCTGGAACTCCTATGATACAGATACTGCTTTGTTTAATGGAATCACTTAGCTGTCCAATTCTCCCCTCATGATGTTATTTCCTTTCCCTCTTTTTCTTCAGCTTCAATATTTTCCATACTTTTATCTTGTATTTCACCTATTATCTTATCTGCTTCTTTTATCCTTGTTGTCACTGTATCTAGTTAATTTTGCATCTCATTTCTAGCATTTCTTAATTTATTGTGACTAATTTTCAGGTCTTCGATATCTGAAGCAATAGATTCTCTAATGTCTTCTATGCTTCTTTAAAGCCCAGCAGGTAGTTTTATGACTGTTGTTCTAAATTATTGTTCAGATATATTGTTTATATCTGTTTTGAGCAAGTCTCTGGCTATGATTTCTTCTTGACATTTCTTTTGGGGAGAATTCTCCCATCTTGTCATTTTGACTAGGTTTCTGTCTTTTGTGTGCTTGAAAAGCTTGTTATGTGTCCTGTACCTGAGAGTACTACTATATTAAAAAAGGGGCCATATGTTGTCCTGAGCCTGACACTCCAGGAAGTGTTTCTGGCGTATGCTGCATGCACTCTGCTGCTGTGTTTGGCCACTCTATCCCACTGGTGGAGTACTCTGTAGAGCTCCACCTTGCTTGCAGTGGTGAAGTGTTTGGACCTTTAACTAAGTGTGCTTTGATTTTTGCTGAAGTAACTCTGGAAAAAATGAGAAATCAAAAGAGAGAGGGAGAGGGAGAGGAAAAGAGAGAGAGAGAGAGAGAGAGAGAGAGAGAGAGAGATATGTCTGTTGGTGCCTGTGGGTGGTGGCTACTCTGGTCTGGAGGAAAGGCAGGCTTCCCTGGGTTAGACTCAGTCTTGCCCCAGTAAAGAAACAATGGCCAGGCACATAGGGGCAGGGTTGAGTATAAGTGGGTCCTGCCAACACTGGGGACCACTGTGCTGCTCTCTGAATTTCCACAGTGTTGGTGTTGGGGGGGAATGGCATCACCCAATCTCTCCTTGAACTGAGGATCTCAACCAATGCTGTTCAGGAAGCCCTCGCAGAATAACGAGGGCAATCAGGTTCCCCTCTCTCAAAACTCTCCTGTGCCTTCTCCATGGCATGCAGCTGGGATTCAAAACCTGAAGTCTTAAAGGATCCAGCACAGCACAGATCCTCTCCCCTCCTCTGGAGTAAAGCCTCTGCACCCTGCTAATTAAAGGCCTTTGGCTGACACCTGCAGGGACATTTGTCATTGGGGAGGTTATAAACCCTCTTCCCAAAGTACTTCAGGAAGAGGACTGTTCTCTCTCAGTTCATCCTAGAGATTACTACACCACCCTATGCACTCTGGGGCCAGTTCCCTTTTACCCAAGAGCATGCATCATGTCTCCACTCTGGAGAAAGTCACACTGCCAAAACCACAGATTTTCAGCTCCAAAGACTGTTTGAAAAAAAAAAACTGGCACACTCCATAATTCTGACCCAGTCAGAGAAAACCTCCAAAGAGGTTTTCCTCTTGTGCTAACTTGATGCTGCAATTTCACAATCCCTTTATATTTCTCTTCCTTTTGCCTCTCCACAGAAGGGCTATCCCATCTTATCTCCCTCAATTCACAACCACACACCTCACTCCTTCCAAGCTGTCTCTCTCCACTACGGAAATCTTTCTGCAACTCCACAGATTGATTTCCTGGGTATTCCAAGTAATGTGACTTCTATTGAAGTCAGTGTTTGGGGGACAAGGAAAGCTCAGGGTCCCCCTACTTCTCTGCCATCTGAGCTCCTCCTCCTTGCCAAATTTTTCAAACCTCAAAACTGAAGTCAAGAAGCTCCTTTCATATATTCAAAAGAAACTTTTAAAAGTTTAATTGTTTCAAGTCTTATGTTTAAGTCTTCAGTCCATTACAAGTTAATTTTTGTGAGTGATATAAAATAGGAATCCAATTTCATTATTTTTTAATGTGAACTTCCAGGATTCCCAACACAATTCCCCCTTTGTATATTCTTGGTTCCCTTGTCAAAAATTAATTGACCACATATGCATGGGTTTATCTCAGGGCTCTCTGCTCCACTAATTCAAGAGACTATTTATTTTAATACCAGATTTCATTGATTTCCATAGCTTTGCAATAAATTTTGAAATCAAGAAATGTGTTGCTTTAAACTTTGTTTTTTCTTGTTTGCTTTTGCTATTTATGGTCTTTTGTAGTTTCAAAAAATTTGGGTTTTTTTTTCTATTTATATTTATAATCTACACATACAAACACACATACAGATGGTTGTATTATCACATAGTTCAAGTAAGTAAACACAGAAACTATTAGATAAAAGCTTAAAATATATTTTATAGGCCTTACATAAAAGTTTCTGAGAATATCTTTAGAAATTCTGAAACCAGTTGCAACGGATTCAAATATATGTGTGCAATATAGAAGGAATTGGCAAGTATTGGGAAAAATTTTTAATCTCCATTCACATCAATGCTAATGTCATTGGAATTTTAATGAATTGCACTAGATCTGTTTATCACTTTAAGTAGTATGGGTATTTTAACAATATTAATTCTTTTAATCCATGAACATGGACTATATTTCCATTATATGAATCTTCCTCAGTTTCTTTCATCAGTGTTTCATAATTTTCAAGGTACATATTTTCATCTTCTGGATTAAATTTATCCCTAAATATTTTATATTCTAGTTCATGCTATTGTAAGTGGAATTATTTTATTTATTTCATTTTCAGATTGTTTTTTGTTAGTGTGTAGAAATGAAACTGAATTTTGTATTTTGTATTTGTATACAACGTTACTGAATTTGTTAATTAATTCTTAAAGTTTTGGTGGAATCCTTAGAATTTTTGATGCATAACATCTTGCCATATGCAAACAAATACAATTTTATTTTGTTTATTTATGATTTGGATGGCTTTTATTAATTTTTATTGTCTAATTAACCTGGCTAGGTTGAATAAAAATTGTACGACTGAGCTTCTTTGTCTTATTCCTGACCTTAGAGTAAAATCTTTCAGCATGTCACCATTCAGTGTGATGTGAGCTGTGAGATTGGCATATATTGCCTTTATTATGTTTTGTTACCTCTCTTGTATACAATTTGTTGAGAGTCTTATGATAGTATTTTGAATTTTGTCAAATGTTTTTTTCTGCATCTATTGAGATGATCACACTTTTCCTTCAATGTTTTATTATGCATATAACATATTGACTTATATATGTTGACCACCCTTGCTTCCCAGAAATAAATATCACTTGAATATCATTTGTATGACCCTTTTTATGTACTGATGAATTTAGTTTGCTAATATTTCATTGAGGATTTACCTCTATGTTCATCAGGTATATTGACCTATAGTTTTCTCTATTGTAGCATTGTTGTCAGTATTTGGAATCAGGGTAATAATGGCCTAAAAATTACCTTGACAATTTTACTTCTCCTATTTTTTAGAATAGCTTGAGAAAGATTGTTATCAATTTTTTATATATATTTAATAAAACTCACTGTGAAGCTATCTGATACTGTATTTTCTTTGTTGGGAGGTTGTCAGTTACTGATTCAATCTGCCTACTAGTAATAGGTCTGTTCAGATTTCCTATTTCTTCATGACTCAGTCTCAACAGGTTGTATGTTTTTAAAAATTATCCATTTCTTCTAGGTTATCTAATTTGTTCATGTATTATTTTTCATAGTAGTTTCTATGATGCTTTAGATTTCTGTGTTATCAATTGTAATGTCTCCTCTAATTTTATTTATCTTAGTCTAAAAAAGTTTTGTCAAATCTGTTTATCTTTTTAAAAAACCTTTTGGTTTATTGATCTTTTCTATTGTCTTTTTAATCTCTCTCTCATTTATTTCTCCTGTCATCTTTCTTATTTCCTTCCTTCTTTTCACTGTGGGCTTAGTTTGTTCTTGTTTTGTAGTTCATTGAGTTGTAAAATTAGGTTGTTTTACTGGCATTTTTATATTTTCTTAATGTAGGCATTTATCTCTATAAACTACCTTCTTAGAAATGTTTTGCTACATTCCACAAGTTTTGGTACATTTTATTTCCATTTTTATTTGTTCCAAGATTTTTTTTTTATTTTACTTTTGATTTCTTGCCTGACCCATTATTTATTCAGGAGCTTCTTGTTTTATCTCCACATATTTGTAAAATTTCCAGTTTTAATATTGTAATTGATTCCCAGTTTCATACTATTTTAGTTATAATACATGCTTGATATGATAAGAGTCTTCCTAAATTTATTACATTTTCTATTGTGGACTAACATATGATCTATCCTGGACAATGATATGTGCATGTTTGAAAAGAATGTATTATGCTGCTATTGGATGGAATATTTTTTATATGTCTGTTAGGTCCATCTGGTATGAAATATAGAATAAAGACAATGTTTTCTTTCATGATTTTCTGTCTGGATAATATATCCATTGTTGAAAGGAGGTATTAAAGATCCATTCTAATAATGTATTTCTATTTCTCATTCAGTTTTATTAATATTTTCTTTTTTACTCAAATGCAAATAGCTGCAATCTTATATTAGCTTCAGATGCACAATATCATGTTTCAAAAATTCAATACATTTGTCAATGCTCAAGAAAAGTGTACTCTTGATACACTTTTTCTATTTCACTCATCCCCCACCGACTTCCCCTATGGCAATGACCAGTTTGTTCTTGGTATTGAAGAGTCTGTCAAATTTTTCTGTTTTACCTTTTGTTTTATTTTTAAAATTACACAGATAAGTGAAATAATGTGGTATTAGTCTTTCTCTGACTGATTTATTTCACTTACCATTATACCCTCGACTTCCATTTATGTCATTGCAAATAGCAATATTTTCAACCATTTCACCCATTTCATTGCTGAGTAATGTATATACACCACATATTCTTTCTCCATCTATCTATTGATGCACACTTAGGTTTGCTCCCATATATGAATTATTGTTAACAATGCTGTAATAAACATAGGGGTGCATATATATTTCAGAATTAGTTTTCCTGTTCTGTGGGTAAATAACCAGTATTAGAATAACTGAATCATATAGTAATTCTGTTTTAAATTTTTGAAGAACCTCCATACTGTTTTCCACATTGGCTGTAAAAGCTTGCATTCCCACCTGCAGTGCATGAGGGTGTCTTTTCCTCTACATGCTCACCAATACTTGTTAATTCTTCTACTTTTTATTTTAGCAATTCAGAGAGGTGTGTTTTCATTTAAATATTTTGATGACTAAATATGTTGAACCTCTTTTCATGTTCTTTGGCCATAGCTATGTCTTCTTTGGAAAATGTCTATTCAGGTTCTCTGCCAATTATTTAATTATATTATTTGGGGGGGTGTTGAGTAAAATGAATTAATTACATATTTTGGATTTTAAACCCTTAGTGGATATATCTTCTGCAATATCTCCCATTCATTAGGTTATCTTCTGTTTTGTTGATGGCACCCTTCACTGTGCAAAACCTTTTTACTTTTAGTGTACTCCCAATAGTTTTAACTTTGCTTTGTTTCTCTTGTCAGAAGGGACTAATCTAGAAAAATATTTCTACAGACATATCAAAGAAATTATTGCCTATGTTTTCTTCTAGGAAATCTTTTTAATTTCAGTTCATTTTTTAATTTAAATCCAAGTTAGCATATAGTGTAACAATGATTTTGGGAGTAAGTTCCTTAATGACCCTTACCCATTTAGCCCATTCCCCCCTTCCCATAAACCCTTCAGTAACTGCCTGTTTGTTCTCCATATTTAAGAGTTTTTTTTTATGTTTTGTTCCCCTCCCTGTTTTTTTATTATTATTTTTGCTTCCCTTCCTTTAAGTTCATCTGCCTTTTATATATATATATATATATATATATATATATATCTGAAATTTTTTATTACATTTCTTTATTTTTGAGAGGCACAGAGAGACAGAGTATGAGTGGGGGAAGGACAGAGAAGGAGGGAGACACAGAATCTGAAGCAGGCTCCAGGCTCTGAGCCATCATCCCAGAGCCTGATGTAAGGCTCAAACCCTCAAACTGTGAGATCATGACCTGAGCCGAAGTCTGACACGCAACTGACTGAGCCATCCAGGTGTCCCTCATCTGCCTTGTATATTATAGTCCTCATATGAGTGAAGTCATATGATATTTGTCTTTCTCTGACTAATTTCGTTAGCATAATACACTCTAGTTCCATCCATGTAGTTGCAAATGACAAGATTTCAATCTTTTTGATTCCTGAGTAATACTCCATTGTATGTATATATACGTATGTATACATGTATGTATATACATACATATACATACACACACATATGTGTATGTATATATACCACATCTTCTTTATCCATTCATCTGTCAATGGACATTTGAGCTCTTTCCATATTTTGGCTATTGTGGATAGTGCTGCTATAAACATTGGGGTGCATATGCCCCTTCAAAACAGCATACCTGTATCCCTTGGATAAGTACCTAGTAGTGCAATTACTAGATCATAGAGTAGTTCTATTTTTCATTTTTTGAGGAAACTACATACTGTTTTCCAGAGTAACAGTTTGCATTCCCACAGGCAGTGCAAAAGAGATCCTTTTTCTGCACATCATCGCCAACACTGTTCTTGCCTGAGTTGTTAATGTTAGCCATTCTAACAGGTGTCAGATGGTATCCCATTGTGGTTTTGATTTGTATTTCCCTGATGATGAGTGATGTGGAGAATTTTTCATATGTCATTTGGCCATCTGGATGTCTTCTTTGTAGAAACATCTATTCATGTCTTTTGCCCATTTCTTCACTGGATTACTTGTTTTTTGGGTGTTGAGTTTGGTGTGTTCTTTATAGATTTTGGATACTAACACTTTATCTGATATTTAATTTGCAAATATCTCCTCCCATTCTGTTGGTTGTCTTTTAGTTTTGTTGATACTTTCCTTCACTATGCAGAAGCTTTTTATTTTAATGAGGTGCCAATAGTTCATTTTTGCTTTTGTTTCCCTTCCCTCTGGAGGCGTGTTGAGTAAGAAGTTGTTGCGCCCAAGATCAAAGAGGTTTTTTCCTGCTTTCTCCTCAAGGATTGTGATGGCTTCCTGTCTTATATTAAGGTCTTTATTCCATTTTGAGTTTATTTTTGTGTATGGAGTAAGAAAATGGTCCAGGTACATTTTTCTGCATGTCACTGTCCAGTTTTCCCAGCACCACTTACTGAAGAGACTATTTTGTCAAAGATTAGGTGGCCGTACGTTTGTGGTTCCATTCTGGGTTCTCTATTCTGTTCCATTGATCTGAGTGTCTGTTCTTGTGCCAGTACTATACTGTTTTGAGGATTCCAGCTTTGTAATATAGCTTGAAGCTGAGGATTGTGATGCTTCTTGCTTTGGTTTTCTTTTTCAAGATTCCTTTGGGTATTCAGGGTCTTTTCTGGTTCCATACAAATTTTAGGATTGTTTGCTCTAGCTCTGTGAAGAATGCTCGTGTTTTTTATAGGGATTGCATTGAATATGTAGATTGATTTGTATAGTTTTGAAATTTTAACAATATTTTTTCTTCCTATCCAGGAGCATGGAATATTTTTTCTGTTTTTTTGTGTCTTCTTCAATTTCTTTCATAATCTTTCTATGGTTTTTAGTGAATAGATTTTTCATCTCTTTGGTTAGATTTATTCCTAGGTATTTTATGGTTTTTGATGCAGTTGTAAATGAGACCTATTCCTTGATTTCTCTTTCTGTTGCTTTATTGTTGGTGTATAGGAATGCAACCAAATTTTTTTTTTGCATTGATTTTATATCCTGCCACTTTGCTGAATTCTTGGATCAGTTCTAGCAGTTTTTTGGTGGAATCTTTTGGGTGTTCCGTATAGAGTATCATTTCATCTGCAAAGAGTGAAATTTTGACCTCCTCCTGGCCAATTTGGAAGCCTTTTATTTCCTTCTCCAAAACTATGTTGAATAACAGTGGCGAGAGTGGACATCCCTGTCTTGTTCTTGATCTTAGGAGGAAAGATCTCAGTATTCTCCCATTGAGGATTATATTAGCATTGGGTCTTTCATATATGACTTTTATGATCTCGAGGTATTATCCTTCTATCCCTACTTTCTTGAGGATTTTTATCAAGAAAGGATGCTGTATTTTGTCAAATGCCTTCTCTACATCTATTAAGATGATCATGTGGTTCTTGTCCTTTCTTTTATTGATATGATGAATCACATTGATTTTTTTGAGGATATTGAACCAGCCTTGCATTCCAGGTATAAATCCCACTTGGTCGTGGTGAATAATTTTTTTTTAATGTATTGTTGGGTCCTGTTGGCTAATATCTTATTGAGGATGTTTGCATCCATGTTCTTCAGGGAAATTGGTCTGTAGTTCTCCTTTTTAGTGGGGTCTTTGTCTGGTTTTGGATTCAAGGTAATGCTGACTTCATAGAAAGAGTTTGTGAGTTTCCCTTCCATTTCTATTTTTTGGAACACCTTCAAGAGAATAGGTGTTAACTCTTCCTTAAATGTTTGGTAGAATTCCCCTGGAAAGCCATCTGGTCCTGGGCTCTTGGTTTTTGGGAGACATTTCTTACTAATTCAATTTCTTTACTGATTATGGGTCTGTTCAAATTTTCCATTTCTTCCTGTTTCACTTTGGTAGTTTATGTATTTCTAGTAATTTGTCCATTTCTTCCAGATTGCCCATTTTATTGGCATATAATTGCTCATAATATTCTCTTATTATTGTTTTTATTTCTGCTGTGTTGGTTGTGATGTCTCTTCTTTCATTCTTGATTTTATTTATTTGGGTCCTTTCTTTTTTCTTTTTGATCAAACTGGCTAGTGGTTTATCAATTTTGTTGATGCTTCCAAAGAAGCAGCTTCTGGTTTCATTGATCTGTTCTACTGTTGTTTTGGTTTCAGTAGCATTAATTTCTGCTGTAATCTTTGTTATTTCCTGTCTTCTGCAGGTTTTTTTGTTTGTTTGTTTGTTTGCTTTTTGCTATTCTTTCTTCCAGGTCTTTAAGGTTTAAGGTTAGGTTGTGTATCTGAGACCTTTCTCCCTTCTTTAGGAAGACTTGGATTGCTATATACATTCCTCTTATGACCACCTTTGCTGTGTCCCAGAGGTTTTGGGTTGTGGTGTTATCATTTTCATTGGCTTCCATGTACTTGTTAATTTCCTCTTTAACTTCTTGGTTAGCTCATTCATTCTTTACTAGGATGTTATTTTGTCTCCAAGTATTTGTTAGCTTTCCAAATTTTTTCTTGTGGTTGATTTCGAGCTTGTAATATTGTGGTCTGAAAATATGCACGGTATGATCTCAATAATTTTTTACTTGTTGAGGGTTGATTTGTGTCCCAGTATGTGGTCTATTCTGGAAAATGTTCCATTTGCACTGGAGAAGAATGTATATTCCACAGATTTAGGATGAAATGGTCTTATATATCTGTTAAGTCCATCTGGTCCAGTGTGTCATTCAAAGCTAGTTTCTTTGTTGATTTTCTGATTAGATGATCTGTACAGTTTTGTAAGTGGGGTGTTGCAGTCCCCTACTATGATGCTATTATTATCTATGAGTTTCTTTGAGTTTGTGATTAATTTATTTATTTGGGTGTTTCCACATTTGGCACATAAATGTCTACAATTGTTAGGTCTTCTTGGTCAATAGACCCCTTGATGATGATGTAATGCCTTTCTGCATTTCTTGATACAGTCTTTATTTTAAAGTCTAGATTGTCTGATATAAGTATGGCTACTCCAGCTTTTTTTGTTGTTGACAATTAGCATGATAGATGGTTCTCCATCCCCTTATTTTCAATCTGAATGTGTCTTAAGTCTAAAGTGAGTCTCTTGTAAACAACATATAGATAAATCTTGTTTTTCTTACTCCATTCTGTTACCCTATATCTTTTGATTGGTGCATTTAGTCCATTTACGTTTTGTGTCAGTACTGAAAGATATGAATTTATTGCCATTATGTTGCTTGTAGAGTTGGAATTTCTGGTGGTGTTCTCTTGTCCTTTCTAGTCTTTGTTGCTTTTGGTATTTATTTATTTATTTACTTATTTATTTATTCATTCATTCATTCATGCATCTTTTCTCCCATCAGAGAGTCCCCCTTAAAATTTCTCACAGGGCTGGTTTAGTGGTCACAAACTTCTTTCAATTTTTGTTGGTATGGGGAATTTTAATCTCTCCTTTTATTTTGAATGACAGCCTTTCTGGATAAAGAATTATTGGCTAAATATATTTCAGATTCAGCACATTGAATATATCCTCCAACTCCTTTCTGGCCTGCCAATTTTCTCTGAATAGGTGTGCTGCAAACCTGAGCTGTCTTCACTTGTAGGTTAAGGACATTTTTTTCCTTTGCTGCTTTCATGATTCTTTCCTTGCCTGAGTATTTTGTGAATTTGACTATGATATGCCTTATTGATGGTAAGTTTTTGTTGAATCTAATGGGAGCCCTCTGTGCTTCCTGGATTTTGATGTCTGTGTCTTACCCAGGTTAGGAATGTTTTCCACTATGATTTGTTCATACAACCCTTTGATCCCTTTTTCTCTGTCTTCATCTTCTTCGAGCCTTATGATTCTGATGTTCTTTTTAATGAATCACTGATTTCTATAATTGTTAAATCATGCTCTTTTGCCTTAGTCTCCTTCTTTTATTCTGATTCATTATTCTCCATATGTTTGTCCTCTACATCTCTGATTATCTCTTCAGCCTCATCCGTCATTGCCGCTCTGGCAGCCATTCAAGATTGGAACTCCGTTATAGCATTTTTTTTATTTCATCCTGACAAGTTTCTACTTCTTTTATCTCTGCAGAAAGGGATTCTAATATATTTCTGACTTCAGCTAGTATTCTTATTAGTGTGATTCTAAATTCTAGTTCAGACATCTTACTTGTGTCTGTGTTGGTTAAGTCCCTCACTGACATTTCTTCCTGTTCTTTCTTTTGGGGTGAATTCCTTCGTTTTGTCATTTTGAAGGAAGAAAAATAATGAATGATGTAAAAAATTTAAAAAACTCCAATTAAAAAATTAAAACAACACACATGCACAAAAAAAATCAAGTAAATGATGCTAGATCCTAGGCGTTTGGGGGCTGGGTTTTGAAAGGGGCTTGATATATTAGAGAAAAAGTGGAAAAAGGAAAAAGAAAAGGAAATCATTTGAAAATTTTAAAAAATGAATACAATGAAATAGAGTAAAATAAAATGATGGAAGAAAATAGAGTTTGAAAATTTTGCAAACAAGTAAAAATATGGTAAAAAAAATAAAAATATTTTTAATAAAAATTGAAAATGAAAATGTTTTTCTTTCCATATTCAAGAAAAAGAAAAGAAATGAAAAAGAGAGAAAAAAATGACAAAAAAAGAAGAAAATTCAATAGATGGACCAGTGAACAGACTGAAATATGATTGAAATTACTTCATTTTCCCCTAGAAGTCAAACAATGGAGCATTTTATACTCTGTAAAATAGCAGGCAGAAAGACTTGTTTTCCTGAAGGAACAAGGTTTCCCTTTTGGGCGGGGCTTAGTGTAACAGCTCCATTCTCCACTAGATGGCGCTGCTTGGCTTACTGAGGTGGATCCTTGTGGTGCCTGTATGTGTGTATGTGCATGTGCAGGAGCAGTGAAAATGGCATCACCCAGCTACTCAGTCTCTAGTATTGGAACTCTGTGCTCTCCCCAACCAGCAAACACGCAACTGGCCTTTGTGCCCAGTTTCCGTGCACTCCCCACTTTTACACTGTCCGTGACCAAGCCCCAGGAAGTACCTCCCTCCTGAGTTTTGTCTCAGGGATGTGTTTCCCCACCCCTCACTTCTGAGGGACTGTGGCTTTGACCCATTCTGATCCTCTATTGGGGAGGGGGGTGTCACCAAGCAATGGTCAGATGCCAGCCACACCCAGGAACTTTCATAAGATCGTGCTGCTGCTGATGCCTAGAGACTGTGACTTGGTGCAGCCTGCCCCAGAAAAAGTTCACATGGTCATGTAGCAGCAGTATTTCAGGGATTATGGAAAATCACAACACATATCTGGTACCAGGCTTTACCCTTACTGACCTTGTTCCAGCCCCAGCAAATGTAGTTGTTCTCTGGGGCCCATTGGGGCCTTTGCCTATGGATGGGGGGGGGGGGCACACAGCCTCTACCAATGTCCTCCTAGTAAGGGAAACACCTCTCTCCGTGTGGCCCGACGACCCTCCAGAATTCACTCTGCTCCTGGGGATTTGTCTTTCCCATCAGAGCACTGACAGGTATTGAGCTGAAGAGTTTCAGACTCTCACTTCCTCTGTTTATAGAGTCTTAATGGAATTTAAACCCTCTCCTTTCTCCTTTTCCCTTCTCAGTCCCTGCAGCTGTTTCCACTTTTCCTCTTTCTCTCCAGCTGCTTTTGTGGGGGGTGCTTTTCCCACACTCTCCCCCTGTCTCCATCCTCTCACCACAAGCAAAAACAGCTCCCTGCCTTCTGCAGCTTCTCTGTCCCCCAGTTCACCTCTCTGTGCTGAGTACCTGGTGTGTTCTTTGGTTCAGGTTGTGCAGAATGTTGTGTTAAGCCTCAAATCAGTTTTATTGGAGTGCATGATGGTTTAGTGTTGATCCAGCTGTGTTTCATGGATGCAAGATGCAAAAAAACTTCCATGCTATTCCACCGTCTTGGCTTCTCTCAAGATAAATGTACTTTTAATCTCTTTCACCTATTTCACCCATCCTCTCACCAAACTCCCTTCTGGTAATCATCTGTTTGTTATATATAGTTACCAGTCAGCTTTTTGGTTTTTCTTTTTTCCCCCTTTGTTCATTATTGTTGTTATTTAAATTATACATATGAGTGAAATAATTTGATATTTGTCTTTCTTTGACATATCAATTAGCGTGATATCTTTAATAAATCTATACATGTTGTTACATATGAAAAGATTTTATTATTTTTTATAGTTGAATGATATATTGAATTAATTATTCTAACCCTTCCACAAGCTGATTTTAAGATTTTTATATTTGATTTTCAGGTGTTTGACAAGTATGTGCCCAGATAAACCTTGGATTCTGCAGGGAATTTTGCAGTTTTGAATATAATTTGGATTTTTGTCTATTATATTCTCAATTTTTCCTGCCTTATTTTTCTTTCCTCTCTTTTTGAGATATTAATTACAGGAATTTTAGACCACTTGAGAATGTTCCACAGATTATTTTGTTTTAATTAAATTTTCACATCAATTTTAATTGTCTTTCAGTTTGGTTGATTTCTAATTATCTGTATTCATGTTCATTAAATGTCCCTTGTGTGGCATACAAACATTCCTAAGTCCACCTATCTATTTTTTTTTTAATTTCACATATTGTAGTTTCCAATTCTGAGGTTTCCTTTATAATGTTTCTTTATCTCTTCTAAAATTTTCCATCATTTCTGTATTGTATTCACCTTTCCCTATAATAGTTAAACTTGGTTATAATAGAATTTTAAAGACTTTAAAAAAAGAGAGAATTTTAAAGTCTTTGCTAATCACAACATCTAGCTTGTCTTTGATTGATTCTATTATTAATTTCTCCTGATTATAAGTCACATTTTATGAAAATTAACATGTTACATAATGTATATTATATAATGGACATTGTGAATGAATGGTTGTGGAGATGCTGATGTCTGTCATCTTACTCTGAAGAGTATTGAATTTTTCTCCTTTCATAATTTGTTAGTTTTGCTGATTCTTTTTTTCCCCTTAATTTTATATCTATTTTCAAGTTTTAAACAATTTTCTATTCATTTTTTTCCCTCTTGGAATTATTAGAATTTTTTATCCCCTTAATAGTTTATCTCCTTAACAGTTATTGCTGGTGTATGAGATATTCATTGTAAAATTCAACTAGTGAAAAAAAATGTTGGAAAGCCAACCATTTGCTCTATTTTCTTCCTTTATTAAATGCCAAAATAGCCTCAGAGTAATTAAATAATTTTACATTTCATATAAAAGCTAAGGTCTAGAACCTAGGTCTTGTGACTTTCTAATTCTGTACCATATTTCTTTTTAGAGCACATTGGCTTCCATTAAAGTAAAACAAATTCAAGTTAGATATAAGAAAGAGCTTACTCATGCAGTATGTAAGTACACACATATCATTAACAATCCTAAAAGTACTCATTCAGCATTTTAGAGCTCAAGTGACCATTTGTGACTGGCAAACACTTAAAAATTAACTACCACCTCCTTTCATATTTTGGATCATCAGCTTTTCAAATAAGAGTAAAATGTGGTTACACTACATTTGAATTTTACCAGCTTTTGAAACAACCACACTACCTCCTTTTGAATATGTGAATGTCAGTATTAAGCAAATATTGCAAACCTTGTTTTATACAATATTAGAAATTTCTTTTTACTCTTTAGACTTAGATGCATAAGAAAAGATTTTTAGTACAAAGAGTTTTTATTTATGTAAAAATTAAAAAAAAACTGTTGCAATTGAACAGCTGCAGATCAAAACTGCTCATATGAACAACAAATACCTTCATGTTTTTAAACAATTTTTGACTTTAGATGCCAGCTGTATAAAACTCAATTTCCTGTATATTTGCCTTTCTTTCTCTCTTCTCCTGTAAACATATCCCCAGTTTCCCAACACATTGAAACACAGATGGCTGCCTTATTGTAGCAGAAGCAAAAAAAAAAAAAATACTACATTAATGTTTAAAAGGATTAAAACTCCTCTTGGCAGCAGTGGCATATGTTACCAGTTAATTGTTGAATTAGAAGATATCTTGATAATTTAAAACAAGGACTAATTTTGCAAGCTTACATCATAACAGTATGAAATGTCAAATATTTTGGAATATGTTTTAAATTTAGTTTTAGCAAAATTAGTCAAAAGAAGACTATACTTCCATACTATCTGTGTGTCTAAGTAAGAGTGGACTGCAATATAATTTATGATTAAGAGAACTCTGTACTTTCTCTGTATTAAAGTAAATTTATGTAAACAGCACAGAGTGTCCCAGAAATTATTATTTTAGTATCTTTTATACATGATCTGACATGATTGATCAGGCTGTATTCTGTACCTGTAGTACAGAAAACTTCTTTATAATGTAAGTATTCTCAAACTGCAAGATACAATGATATTAACCTTACCTTTCTAAGGAGATGGTGAACAAAATGTCTTTAATAACTTCCCAGCATTAATTACTTGACAATATTGGCTGAGGACATTCTACAACTCATATGGTCAGATAATTAACATTGTGCTAAATCATATCAACCTTTGAAAGTCTGTATTTATACACTGGAGTATTATTTGACATTCAAAGAGAATGAAATCTTGCCATTTGCAACTACGTGGATGGAAATAGTGGGTATTATGCTAAGCGAAAATAGAGAAAAACAAATATCATATGACATATATGAGGACTTTAAGATACAAAACAGATTAACATAAGGGAAGGGAAGCAAAAATAATATAAAAACAGGGAGGGGGACAAAACATAAGAGTCTCATAAATATGGAGAACCAACAGAGGGTTGCTGGAGGGGTTGTGGGAGGAGGGATGGGCAAAATGGGTAAGGGGCATTAAGGAATCTATTCTTGAAATCGTTGTTGCACTATATGCTAACTAACTTGTATGTAAATTAAAAAATTAATTAAAAAAAGAAAGTCTGTATTTTCCTATGAACTTATGATAATTCATGCATGACAAGTGAAATATTGCTAACATAGTAAGATATTCCACATGGACAAAATATAATAAAATTTTGGAAACTTTAAATTTTGGCATAATAATTTTGTCAAAAATCTAAATGTTTTATTTAAAAAAATTAATGTGTATTTATTCTTGGGAAACAGACAGAGACAGAGTGTGAGTGGGGGAGGGTCAGAGAGAGAGGGAGACACAGAATCTGAAGCAGGCTCCAGGCTCTGAGCTGTCAGCACAGAGCCTGATGCGGGGCTCCAACTCACAAGCTGAGAGATCATGACCCGAGCCGAAGTTGGACGCTTAACTGACTGAGCCACCCAGGTGACCCCCCAAAATCTAAATGTTTATCTGTTTCATCAACTTTATGTGGAATATTTCCAGTTCACACATTCCTTGGGTACCACTCATTCATTATCTTAAGAAAGCGGAAGACAGTTTATTAAAATGTGTAGGGCTCTTGCTTCTGACCAAGATGGAGTAACAGGGCCATTCTTCTACCTACAAACATAATAAAAGCAGAAAAAGTAACACCATGAATGCACCAAACTACCATCTGGATAAAGTGTTTTTTTTTTGTTTGTTTGTTTTTGTTTTGTTTTTGTTTTTGAGAAAACCCAAGCAGGGTAGGGGCAAAGAGAGAGGGATACAGAAGATCTGAAGCCAGCTCTGCACTGACAGCAGTGAGCTCATTGTGGGGCTTGAAGTCATGAACTGTGAAATCGTGACCTGAGTAGAAGTTGGACACTCAAACGACTGAGACACCCATGTGCCCCTAAAGAAAGTTTTAAGTCTGCTGCACATGGAGAAAATACCAAAAAAAACAGTGGTAGTCTCTCTGAGATGAAGGTAAAAAAACTAGGAGTCTGTGTAAAACAAAGTAGCTATATTTGACAGAAAAGTATATTAAGAGATGTTTACACAGAGAGAAATCTAGAGATATACAGAGATTTCCCCATTAAATATTAGTTGAATACTGACCAGTGCAAAGGCAAGGAAATAATCACATGAAAGCATTAGAGGAAAAGATGCACGGAGCTTTCACATGTCTTAAAATACAGCCTGTTTCTAATAGCCAGAGTAGAAAATGTCATAATTAAGGAGATATCAGATAAAGTACTATTAAAAGTCTCTTGCTAGTGTTGAAGACTTACCCTTAGATTAAATGCAATCCTTATTCTGTCTAACAAAATTTAAAAGGAAGATCTAAATAGACAAAGCTGTTTACAAGTTATTTCGTCATGTTCACAGTAATAACTCAAGCTGATAAATAAAGATGTAATATATGAAGATACTAAAAGTTAAAATTCATAATGTCTTGACACCCAATGGAAAATTAGCAGGCTTTCAAAGAAGCAGGGAAATACAACTCACAATGAAGGAGAGAAAAAAGCAATCAACTGAGACTGTACAGAAATTACAGTCAAATAATATGAATAACAAAGATACAAAAACTTATGTTTGAGAAGGTAGAGGAAATAACATGTTAATAAAAGATTTTAAAAGGTGTGTGTGCATGTGTGTGTGAATGTAAAATGCCAAATTATACTTCTAGAGATGAAAAATAAAATATGTTGATATTGAAAATACACTTTCAGGGGCGCCTGGGTGGCGCAGTCGGTTAAGCGTCTGACTTCAGCCAGGTCACGATCTTGCGGTCCGTGGGTTCGAGCCCCGCGTCGGGCTCTGGGCTGATGGCTCAGAGCCTGGAGCCTGTTTCCGATTCTGTGTCTCCCTCTCTCTCTGCCCCTCCCCCGTTCATGCTCTGTCTCTCTCTGTCCCAAAAATAAATAAACATTGAAAAAAAAATTAAAAAAAAAAAAGAAAATACACTTTCATTAATAACAGGTTAGGCATTGTGGAAAAATTTTTACTGAAATTCAAACAAAAGACACTACCTAAAATGAAACACACAGAAAAAAAGCTAATAAAAATGAACAGAACAACATTAATCTCTGGAACAATTTCACATGATCATATTATATATAAATGTAAATATAAATGTAAGTGTAAATATAAATGTAAATATATATGTATTTAGAGCCTTGGAAGGAGAGAAGTGAGAGGTAGCAGAAAAAGAAAGCTGATGATACAAAGGCTGGACATTTTCCAAATTTGACAAAAAATATAAATCTATAAATTCAAAGTGACCTATAAACCCAAGCACAAGAATCATAAATAAAACTTTGCCAAAGTACATTATAATAAAGTTGCTAACAGCCAGTAAGAAAGAGATAATTTGAAAAGCAGCCACAAGAAAATACACATTATGTGTAGAGGAACAAAGACAAGATGATAACAGATTGTTCACCAAAAAACAGTGTAATCTTTAGAAAGGTAGAGCAAAATATTTGAAATACTGGAAAAAAATTGTCACTCTAAAATTCTTTACCCAGTGAAAATATATTACAAAAATGATGATAACTGCAGGCCTTTTACTGTATCTTATACCATCGATTACCTTGGGACTCAGTCCTTTAGACTCACACTGGAATTATACCATTGGCACATCTTGGTCTCCAGCTTTTTGACTACAGATATCATGATTTCTTAGCCACCATATTTAAGCTTTGCTGGTATACAGCACAGAGGTCACTGGGTTACTCCTAGAGAGAAAGCAAGCAAACAACCAGGGCAGAAAGTTTGGAAACTAAACAGCAAACTGAAAAACACCTGAGGCACACAGGAGGGAGACTCTTCACTCTTCTTGGAGTGCTTCTTTGACAGGTATCATTTATGGAGATGCCTCTCCAGGAGAAAGGAGATAGCTTGCACTATCTACAAGCCTTGCCTCTCCAGCATGTACAGAGCTACCAGCAGGAAGCAGTCCAGTACAAAAAAAAAATCTGCCTAACTTGCTTACACAAAGCACTACCCTCCTGTGCTCTGGAAGGAATTCTTCTGTAAGTCAAACTTTGCTCAGTCCCAGGAAGGCAGGTCTCTACCCCAGAAAACCAGCACAAACCCCTGCCTGAACTAAGTCTCCCAGCCAGATTGTTCTGCAGGTCTTTAGTTCCAGTGGAGGTGGTGTCCAGTCTCATTTAACAAGCAGACCGAGGCTCATCTGATTAAAACTTGACACATTCAGGCCAAGGATCAAACACTGTCCACAGCACGCAAGGAGAGACTCTACAGACAACTGCCCTGAAGGATAGAGCATCCAAAACCCAACAGCAGAGCAGCACACACTGGAGACATTCCCTGAAGCACCAGGTCTGGGGCACTACATGACCTCTTCTTCATAAACCAAATACATCCAGGAGCAAGAGACATAACTGACTTTTCTAGCACAGAGAAGAAGACAGGGACTTAGACTAAATGTGATCACAGAGGAATTTATCTCAAATGAAAGACATGATAAAGCCACAGTCAGCAATCTAAGCTAAACAAATAGGACATGCCTGATGGAGAATTTAAAGCATCTATCGTAAAGACACTCACTGATCTTGAGAAAAGATTAGAAGACATCAGTAGACTCTTACCACACACATAAAAGAGTTAAAAAAAAGCAATCAATCAGAGATGAAGAATACAATAAACAAGATTGTAAACTGGCTTAATACATTGAACAGCAAGCTGGAAGAAGCAGAGTAACAAATTAGTGACCTAGAAGAAAAAAATAATGGAAAAAAATGAAGCTGAGCAAAAGAGAGAAAAAAATAATTATGCAACATGAGAAAAAACTTAGGGAACACATTGACTCCATCAAATGTATAACACACATTTATAGAAATCTCAGAGGAGGAGAAAGAAAGGGAGCATAAAATGTATTTCAACAAAGCGTAGCAGAAAACTTACCTCATCTGGAGAAGGTAATAGACATTCAGATCCAGGAGGCCAAGAAAACTACCATCAAAATGAACAAAAACTGACACACACCAAGAGATATTATAATTAAATTTGCAAAACATGATAAAAAATCCTAAAAGTAGGAAGACAACAGAAGTACCTAACTTGAAAAAAATAAATAATAAAGATGACAGCAAATTTCATAACAGAAACATTGGAAGCAAAAAGAGAGTGGCATTATATATTCATGGTGCTGAATGTGAAAATTTGCAGCCAAAAATATTCTATCCAGCTAGGCTCACAGTCAGAATAAAAGTAGAGGAAAATAGTTTCCCAGATAAACATTAACTGGAGGAGTTCATGACCACTAAACTTCCCTGAAAGAAATTAAAGGGAACTCTGTGAGTGGAAAGAAAAGGTGAAAAGCTACAAAGACAAGAAAAGATCAGAGAAAATCTCCAAAACAAGAAAATAAGTAATAAAATGGCACTAATTCCATATTCCTACTTTGAATGTAAATAGAATAAATGCCCCAATCAATAGATATAGGGTGGCAGAATGGATACAAAAAACCAAGAACCATCTACATGCTGCATACAAGGGACTCATTTTAGACCTAAAGACAACTGTACATTGGAAGTGAGGGGATAGGCAACCACTGATCACTCTAATGAATTCCAAAAGAAGGTCATAGTAGAAATATTTCTATCAGACAAATGAGACTTTATAAAAAGACTGTAAAACAAGATGAAAAAGGGCATTAAATAATCATGAAGGTGACAATCCAACAAGAAGATCTAACAATTGTAAATATTTATGCACCAAACATTGAAGGACCCAAATATATAAAACAATAACAAACATAAAGAATCTCATTGATAATAACACAATTGTTCAACACTTTAACACCCCACTTACCTCAACGGGCAGATCATCTATTGAGAAAATGAAACAGGAAACAATGGCTTTGAATGACACACTGGGCCAGATGCACTTACCAGATATATTCAGAACATTTCATCCTGAATCAGCAGAATACCCATTCTTTTCAATTGCACATAGGCCTTCTCCAGAATAGATCATATACTAGGTCACAAAACAGATCTGAACAACTAAAAAAGATTGAGATCACATCATGTATATTTCAGACTATAATGCTACAAAACTTGAAGTCAAGCAAAATAAAAAAAATGGAAAGACTACAAATACATGGAGCTTATGGAACATCCTACTAATGAATGAATAGGTCAGTCAGGGAATTAAGGATGAAATTAAAATATACATGGAACCAGAAAGGAAAAGAAAAGACAAGAGTAGAAAAAAAAAAGAAAAGAAAAGAAAAGAAGAGAAAAGAAAAGAGAAAAAAGAAAGCATGATGGTTCAAAACATTTGGAATACAATACACACAGTTCTAAGAGGAAAGTATATACCAATACAGGCCTACTTCAGGAAGCAAGAAAAATCTCAAATACACAATCTAACCTTAATCTAAAGGAGCTATAAAGGATCAGCAAATAAAGTCAAAAGGCAGTAGAAGAAGGGAAATAATAAAGGTTACACCAGAAATAAATGATACAGAATAAAAAAACATACACAGTAGAAGAGATCAATGAAACTAAGAAATGTTTTTTTAAAGAATAAACAAAATGATAAACCCCTTGCCAGACTTCTCAAAAGAGAATAAAGAGGACCAAATAGATAAAATCAAGAATGAAAGAGGAGATATCACAACCAACACCACAGAAATACAAATGGTTATCAGAGAAAACTATGAAAAATTATATGCTAACAAACTGGACAATCTGGAAGAAATGGAGAAAATTTCTAGAAATTTACACACTACCAAAACTCAAAAAGGAATAAATAAAATATTTGAACAGGGCCATAACCAGCATAGAAATTGAATCAATAATCAAAAATCTCCCAATAAAAAAGAGTCTTGGGTAGGATGGCTTCCCAGGAGAATTCTACCGGACATTTAAAGAAAAGTTAATGCCTATTCTTCTCAAACTTTTCCAAGAAACATAAATGGAAGTTAAGCTTCCATACTCATTCATTGAAGCCATCATTACCTAGATTCCAAAACCAGACAAAGACCCCATGAAAAGGATAATTATAGGACAATATCCCTAAAGAACCTGAATACAAATATTCTCAACAAAATACTAGCAAATTGAATTAAATAGTATATTTAAAAAATATTCACCAGGATCAAGTGGGATTTATTCCTGGGATCAATCAATCTGATACACCACATTAAAAAATAAAGAAGAATAACCATATGATCCTTTCAATAGAGCATAGAAAACATTTGGCAAAATACATCATTGTTAATAAGAATTCTCAAGAAAGTAGGGGTAGAAGGAACATATCTCAACATAATAAATTCCACATAAGAAAGGCTTACAGCTAATATCATTCCCAATGGTTAAAAACTAAAAGCTTTTCCCCTAAGGTAGGAAACACAACAGGGATGTCCACTCTTACCACTGTTATTCAACAAAGTACTGGATGTCCTATCCTCAGCAAGCATACAACAAAAGAAATAAATGTCATACAAGTTGGCAAAGAAAAATTCAGAATTTCACTATTTGCAGATGACATGATACTCTACATGGAAAATCTTAAAGACTCCCCGAAAACTACTAGAACTGAAATATGAATTCAGCAAATTTGAAGGATATAAAATCAATGTACAGAAATTGGTTGCATTTCTATCCATCAATAATGAAGCAGCAGAAAGAGAAATCAGGGAATCGATTCCATTTATAATTGCATCAAAAACCATAACATACCTATGAATAAACTTAACTAAAGAGCTCAAAGATCTATACACTGAATACTATAGAAAACTTATGAAAGAACTTGAAGAAGACCCAAAGAAATGAAAAAGCATTCCATCTTATTGGATTAGAAGAACACATAGTGTTAAAATGTCTATACTACCCAAAACAATGTACACGTTCATTGCAATTCCTATCAAAATAACACCAACATTCTCCAGAGAGCTAGAACGAAAAGTCCTAAACTTTGTATGGAACAAGAAAAGAACCACAACAGCCAAAGTAATGATGAAAAGGAAAGCAAAGCTGGACACGTCACAATTCCAGACTTTAAGCTGCATTACAAAGTGTAATCATCAATGCAGTATGGTACTGGAATAAAAAAAAACAACAGATCCATAGATCAATGTTACAGAATCCAGAATCCAGAAATGGACTGAAAAATTTATGACCAAGTAATCTTCCACAAAGCAGGAAAGATTATCCAATGGAAAAAAGACAGTCTCTTCATCAAATAGTGCTGGGAAAACTGGACAGCAACATACAGAAAAATGAAACTGGACCATTTTATTACACCATATACAAAAATAAATTCAAAATGGATGAAAAACCTAACGGTGAAACATGAAACCATCAAAATCCTAGAGGAGAACACAGTCAACAACCTAGCTGACATTGGCCATAGCAAATGCTTCCTAGACATGTATCTAGAGATAAGGAAAGCAAAAGAAAAAAAAATAAACTATTGGGACTTCATTAAGATAAAAGTTTCTGCACAGTGAATAAGACAATCAGAAAACTAAAAGGTAAACTTTGTAATAGAAGAAGATATTTGCAAATGACATATCCCATAAAGGATTAGTATCCAAAATCTATTAAAAGCTTATCAAACTCACGACCCAAAAAACAAATAATCCAGTTAAGAAATGGTAGGAAGATATGAATAGATATTTTTTTCCCAAAGAAGACATCCAAATGATTAACAGACATATGAAAAATGCTTAACATCGCTCATCATCAGGGAAATGCAAATCAAAACTACAATAAACTATCACCTCACGCCTGTCAGAGTGGCTAAAATTAACAACACAGGAAACAACAGATGTGGCCAGGCATGTGGAAAAAGGGGAAGTCTCTTACAGGGTTAGTGGGATGCAAACTGGTGCAGCCACTCTGGAAACAGTATGGAGTTTCCTCAAAAAGATAAAAATAGAACTACCCTACAATCTAGCAATTGCACTACTAGGCATTTACTGAAAGGATACAACAATCTGATTTGAAGGGACACATGTATCCCAATGTTTATAGTAGAATTTTCAACAACAGCCAAAATATGGAAAGAGCTCAAATGTCAATCAACTGATGAATGGATAAAGAAGTTGTGCTACACACACACACACACACACACACACACACACACTAGAATGTTACTCAGCCATCAAATAGAAGGAAATCTTGCTCTTCATATATACACAGATGGAGGTAGATTGCATTATACTGAGTAAAATAAATCAGAGAAAGACAAATACCATATGATTTCAAATACCATATGTGAAATTTAATAAATGAAACAGATGAACATAAGGAAAAAAAGATGAAAGAGGGGAAAACCCTCTTAACCAGACAGAATAAACTGAGGAGTGCTGGTCACAAAGTCAGTGGGGGATGGGTTAAATGTGTGATGGGAATTAAGGAGGGCAGTTGTTGTAATGAATACTGGATGTTGTATGTAAGTGATGAATCACTAAATTCTACTTCTGAAAGTAATTTTATACAATGTGAACTAACTGTAATTTAAATGTAAACTAGAAACTATGAAAAAATATTTTAACAAAATTAAACTGAAAACACAGAATTTTAGAATTTCTGAGATGCTGTTTAAAAAGTTTTTTATAGGAAAACATAGAGCACTAGATCCTTATATAAGGAGAGAAAAAAAATATTTGAAATTAATTACCTCTGCCTCCACTATAATAAACTGAGCAAAGAAGAACAAACTAAACCCAAACTGTAAAGTTAGTAAATAATAAATAAGACAGCAACAATTAATAAAATAGAAAACAGAAACATGAATATTGAAAATTTAAAAATTATGAAAATCAATGTAATATAGCTTGTGGCTTTTTGAGATAAATTTCTATTCAGACTTATCATAATAAGTGAAATAAGATGCAAATTCCCTTATCAAGAAGTAGATGTCATCACTACATATTCTATAGATATTACATATGATAAAAAGATAATATCATAATATGAAGAAGTTTTGCCAATTTTGATAACATAAATGAAAAAAAAATTATTGAAAGACACAAACTGCAGAAGTGATTCAGATGAAATAGATTAACTAAATAAATGTATATCTGTAAAAAATTGATGTTTTAGTTACAAACCTTCTTACAAAAAGCCTACACATGGATGTCTTTATTCACTAATTCCATAAACATTTAAGGAAGAACTAATGCAAACTTTTCTTTTTTTAATGTTTATTTATTTTTGAGAGAGATAGAATGCTAGTGGGGGAGGGGCAGAGAAAGAGGGAGACACAGAATCTGAGCTGTCAGCACAGAGCCTGATGCAGGTCTCAAACTCATGAGCTGTGAGATCAGGACCTTAGACGAAGTCAGACACTTAACTGATTGAGCCACCCAGGCACCCCTCAAAATTTTTTGTAGTTAAAGATGAGGGAATATATTTCAACTCATTTTAAGGGGTGCACATTCTTACAGGTCATTTATGTTAAAACTACACAAAAATTTATAAGTAAAGATTACTAAAAATGGAAAACTAGCATACCCTTCATAAAAATTTATGCAAAATTTCTCAATAACATGTATAAAATTGAAGTAAGCCTTATTTAACAAAAACAGAATATGACAAAAGGGACTTTACCCCAAGATTTCAAGGATCATTTAACATTACCATTTCTAACATTTCTGGTACACGATGAATGCTCAATAGATAAGACCTATTATTAGTGAGAACATAGTACTTATTGTACGGTTAATATTACCAAGCAGCTTAGATTTACCAAATATTACTTGTGGATCTATAACAAATTATTTCCAGCTTAAAGCATATATCATTGTGGGGAAAAGAATATTGAAATTTGTACTTACATGCAACCATGGAACTGTATGTCTAAGTTGAGTTAGTAAATCAATCTTAAACACCACTGAAAGAATGTATTTCTTCTGTTACAAATTATGCTGAATGTTGGCAGTTTTTTAATCATACTTTACATGAATCTTCAGTTTTTAAAAATAAATGCTTCTCCAAAATTTACTTTTCTATGGTAGCTAGCTGGACAGTTAAGTATTTAAGTAAAATATATTAATGAAACTATCTCCTTAAACAAGAGCATAGTACTTACAGTTTTTTCTCAAATTATGTTGAATTTCAGAATCAGTTACTACATTTAACCCTATTTTTAAAAAAATTTTAATGTTTATTTATTTGTTTATTTATTTATTTATTTATTGAGACAGAGAGATACAGAGCATGAACAGGGTAGGGGCAGAGAGAGAGGGAGACACAGAATCTGAAGCAGGCTCCAGGCTCCGAGCTGTCAGCACAGAGCCCCTTGCGGGGCTCGAACTCACGGACCATGAGATCATGACTTGAGCCAAAGTCGGATGCTTAACCGACGGAGCCACCCAAGCGCCTTTCACCCTATTTATTACTTTTTTATAATTGTTTTAGTACCTAAATTATATAAAGCATATGGTTAAGCTCATCTTATCTATCCATTCTTAGAATTATAAACCAAAACTATTAAAAGAAAACTTAACCTTTGGAAGAATGTATATTTTATGTTAACTTTTAATCAAGACTAAATGCATTTATTATTGCCATGACATGCAAGTCTCTTTGAAGAATATGACCCATAAGAATCAATCAGTGAGTTCATAATACTCATACCTTGTTTCTAGGATGCAGAAATAACTGTCTCTGGAAGTAGTTCATTGAAACAACAGACATTGGTATAAGATGGGCTCTAAATTTGACAAAGATTATTTCAGGTGACAACAATAATTCTGATATGTTGATGTCCATTTAGATGGGCTGCATTTATCTAAACCCAGGCTGCAGAAACTGACCTCCTATCAATAATCCATATCTTCAGTTAAGCTCTTCCCATGACATTGAATTTTACAGAGAAACAATTTATATGCATTAGTGTTTAGAGTCTGGTCTCATTTTGGTGATAAAGCCTTACATCTAGTACAATGTATTGAGTTTAGACATGGGGAAGAATTCTATTTTATGAGGTTTTTACACATTTGGAACAGTTATGGAAGGAGTGGAGTACAGAGAATATCCTTCTCTAAATATGTATATATTTTTGACATTTTACCAACTCTAATATCTCTGTGACAATGATCCACATGGTCACATCTAAGAAAAAAGAATGCACTCTCCACCATTTGACAGGAATTACTCAAACAGTAACAAGAGGGTCTAAAGATTAGTCCATGTCAGCAAACTATGACTCATGAACCAAATCTGTTCCATTGCCTGTTTTTGTAAGGCCCTGTGAGCTAATAATGGCTTTACATTTGTTAGTAATTGAAAAGTAATCAAAAGAATATTTTTGATACATGAAAACTATATGGAATTCAAATTTTGATGTTCATAAATAAAATAACTTAGAAAAGTGATCACGTTTATTGTTATGTGTTGCCTATGTCTGATTTTACATAATACAAGCAGAATTGAGTAGTTGTGACAGTGATCTTATGGCTTACAAAGGCTAAAATATTTTAAATCTATCCCTTAATGAAAATAAATGTGCTGACCACTGATATATGTCCTCCCCTAGTCATCCTAATCATATTGCCTTAAATTTATCAGTCTATTTGTCTGAATCTGTATCCTCACTGTTTACAAAGTTTTCTACACAGTGCCTGGAACATACCAGATTTTCTATAAATGCGTAATGAATAAATATAACCAATAATTTCATTATAAAACAAATGGAATAGGATAATAGAAACTCCAAAGATGAAAAGCCAATGGTACTTATTACAAATAGCACAGCACAGAGAAGTTTTTCTTGGCAAATATGCATTGTTAACACAAAAATATCTGCTATTACCTGACTGGTAATTACATAGCAAAATATCATGCCAATAAGACCAGCCTCTATAATTTTTAAGCACAATATCCTTGATTATAAGCAGCCACTGACTAAAGACATCAATTAGACAGTTGAAATTTCTTAAAACCTGCAGCAAACTGTTATTTAAAAACAACCTGGAAAGTGGTTTAACTCCTTAATAATCACATGTACCCAGTATACAGCATTCAAATCAAACACATTACTTCCCACAGTGTTGCCAAAAGAATCATTCTGTTTCTTGTTTTGTGCCTTCTCTCTCCTAAACACCACCACCTGTTTAAGTTAATATGGAGGAAATATAGGCAGGGGAGATAGAGTTCAGTTGCCTTGTTCTTGTTTCATTATCCTATTTAAAAGTATGTGGACATGATTTTAAATCATTTGGGGCCTCAAACACTTTGGAAGATTGTAGAAGTAAATTGAAGCAATGTCTGCTGAACAGAGACACCAAGGAACCACTATCATACACCATATCTCAGAAGTGCAAAGGATTCCTGCACAGAAGCCAGCCAGGAATGACAAAGAGAAACCTAGATAAATTCCAGAAAGAGAACCAAGAAATGTTTCAATCCCAAGTAGAAATATACACCCTAATGTTTATGTGCATTTTCAAACTTTGAGAATGAGAAAATTCACACAATAAAGTATAAATTACAGGAATTCAGGTCTCATATGCTCATTATTTCAGTCACTCTGTTACCTTATTTATAAAGTCTTCTTTAATTTATTGTGTGTTAGACTGAGTCACAGCCTCTTCATTATTTGCATAGTTTTTCATGCTTGGCTCTCTTGCAACCCATATGTCATTATATATTGTAATGACTTGTTCTTAGAGGCACACTTCAGCTCTAGAGGGAGTTCTAACCTCCAAACCCTTAAGCTTGAAGAGTGCTGTTGTGATGTGTGGGTTAAGAACATATAGATTGGACCAAGGTTCTTGGAGTGAAATATTTGGCAGGAGGGGTAATGACATTCAAAGCTCTTGCTCCTGCTGAGGGTATCCATTTGGACTCTTTTCTTTCAGATTTCCCTTGTCCTCTTAGATTTTTTAAGAAAAGCTTTTTTAAAAACTTCCTTCAATTTTATTCCTTTTTTTCATCCCAGATTGCTGTTATGATAGTCTATGCAAAAAGATCCTTCTAGCCCCAATACAGTATGAATTAGATAATGCAGAAGAGGGAATATATGGGCATTATGCAAAAAAAAATCCAATTAATAGCAGGTGAAAAGTGTTGAGATAGCAGTGTTCAGAGACTCAAGCTCCAACCTCACCACCAGAGAAAATCTTTTAAAACATCAATGAAATTCCACATATTAACATAACAATGCACAAAAATATGATAATAAACATTAATGCAGAGAGATCTAACATCCATCCCTGATTAACATTCTCAACAAACCTATAGAAAACACATGCTTATTTGGTGAAATACTGAATGCTTTTAACTAAAATCAGAAACAAAACAGAAGTTCACTTTCACCACTTCTATTTACCATTGTGCTGGAGGTTCTAGTCAGTACAATAGTGCAAGAGGAAAGGAGGAGTAGCTTCCAGATTGGAAAAAAAAATAGTAAGTAAAACTCTCTATTCAGAGTTGACATGATTATCTACATAGAAAATCCTATAGAATCTACAAAAATAATGATAGATCTTATGAGTGAGACTAGCACAGTTGCAGCATTTAAGATCAATACACAAAAAATAAATTATATGTCCATTTACTATCAATGAACTGTTGGAAAATAAATTTAAAATATTTATAATAAAATCAAAATATAGTATACTTAGAAAAAAATCTCACAAAATACGTGTAGAAGTTGCACATTGAAATCTACAAAATATCAATGAAAATTAAAGACAAATAAATGGAGAAATATAAAACATTTATGAAACTGAGAACTTAATATTCCAAAGATATTAGTTTTCCCAAAATTTTACTACAGATTTAATGCAATTCTTGTCAAATTCTTAGTTTTTTAGTAGAAATTGACAAGCTTATTTTAAAACTCAAATGAAAATTGAAAATGCTTAGACTAGTCAAAACAACATTTAAAATAATAACAAAGAAGTAAAACTAACACTATACGACTTTCATGCTTATTATAAATTTACAATTACTGAAACAGTGAAGTATTGGCATAAAGATTGACAAATAGATCAGTAGACTGCAACAAGGGTTCACAGCCATACATATATATGATCAACTGATTTTTGACAAAATGCCAAAACCATTCAATGGACAGAGCTTAGTATTTTCAAAACATTGTGTTGGATTGGCTGAATATACCAATAATAATAATAATAATAATAAATTAATACTATATAACATACAAAAATAACTCAAAATGGACCATAAATCTAAGAGCAAATTCTAAAATTATAAGATTTTAAATTGAACTTCATTAAAATTAATAAACCACAGCTCTTGGAAAGGTTGATAAAATAAAAATGCAAGTCATAAGTTGGGGGAGCATTTTTGCAAGCCATCCATTTTATAAAAGAATTTAAAGTACTTTTAAAACTGATAACTGAACCTCCATATTCCAGTTTTGTATGTAAGGAGGTTGAAAGTCACCACTCCATCCCAATAACCAGTAAAAGTTGGAAGAGATAAATCAATGACTTTTCTTGTATTTTTAAAAAGACACAAGACAAAACACTGGCCCCAGTATTGGAAGGACTGGTAGGTGAAGACAGATTTACAGCTTATGGGATCAGAGACTCATGAACAGAATCCTCCATGGGAATCAGTGTCAGAATAGGAAAACATGAACTGTAATTGAAAAATTACTAGAAGCTCAGTGCAGACAATTTTGAAAGCTAAAAACTCCAGGGGTACCCAGTCATGGAGGGACCCACAATGTTGTGAGATTTACTTTCAAGAGCTTGACCAGATTCCCACAGCAAATATCAAAGAAAAATCCCCTCAGCCTTCTGGCAGGAGAAGAAGAAAATGAATCATTTTGGAATACACCACAACAGTCTGTTCTTAATAGGCTTGTCCTCAGGGATGTCTAACTAACCAGAGTCTAAACTGCTAGAGTATTATCAGCACCTAAAGACCTGGAAAGGGAAACACCAAGTCCAGATCACTGTAGCCATCCAATCCCATCTAAGGGTAAACAAAACAGTAAGAAAAACTTGTGAAGGTCACAGTCCAGAGACATAGGTGCACTGAAATACTGAGGTCTACTCATAAGACTTTAGAACATTTTGCCTCACTCCACACCTCATCACTTCATTAATAAAGGCCTAGTTACAGCTGCTCCTTTTACCTAGTACAACATCTCTGGCTATCAAGAAAATATTACAAGTCATACCAATGGCAAAAAAAAAAAAATGAAGAGTTGAAGCAAGCATCAGAAACAGACATGGCAAGCATGTTGGAGTTTTCATCTTGGAAGTTTGAAAAAACTATCACTAATATACTAAAGGATATTAGCAATGGATAAAGTAAATAACATAAAAGAACAGAAGACCAATAATAGCAAAGAAATAGAAATTCTAAGAAAGAACCAAAAAAAATCACTGAAGATAAGTACACTGTAATGTAAATGAAGGATACCTTTTATTTGGCTTATTAGTAGACTGAAAATGGTAGAGGGATGAATCTCTGAGCTAAAGGATACACCAATAAAATCCTCAAAGATCAAAAAGTGAAGAGAACAAAGTCTAAAAAGAACAAAACAGAATGTTCAACGAATATGGAACAATTATAAAATGTGTAATACATGCATAATGGGAATTCTAGGACAAGAAATAGAGAAAGAAACAGAAGAAATATTTGAATTAATAATAACTGAGCATTTCCCCAAAATTAATGTCAGACACAAAACTACATATCCAGGAAGCTTAGAGACAACCAAACAGGATACATTCTAAAAACAAAACAAAACAAAACAAAAACAAAACTATTATACCTAACTATATAATTTTAAAGTTACAAAAATCAAAGATAAAGAAATATTCTGTAATTAAGCTGAGGAAAAACATCTTACATGTAGAGGAAAAAAGATAAGAATTATGCCTGACTTATCCTAAAAAAAAGAGCAAGAAGAGAGAGGAATTAAATATTTTGTGTTGTGAGAGACAGAGGTGGATAAAATACCAATCTAAAATTCTGCATCTTGTTAAACTGTCCTTCAAAAGTCAAGGAGAAAATAGAAAATCTGGAAAGGCCCATAACCAGTAAAGACTTCGAATCAATCAAAAGCCTCCCAACAAACAAGAGTCCAGTGCCAGATGGTTTTCCAGAGGAATTCTACCTAATATTTAAATAAGAATTAACACCTATTATTTTGAAGCTGTTCTAAAAAATAAAAATGGAAAGAAAACTTCAAATTCATTATATGAAACCAGCATGACCTTGATTCCAAAACCAGAGATAAAGAACCCAATAAAAAAGAGAACTACAGACCAATTTCCCTGATGAATATGGAGGCAAAAATTCTGAACAAGATACTAGCAAACTGTCTCCAACAATATATTAAAATAATTATTAACCACTATCAAGTGGGACTTATTACTGGGATGCAAGGCTGGTTCAAAATATGCAAATCAATCAACGTGATCATCTCCTTAATAAAAGAAAAGATAAGAACTACATGATCCTCTTAAAAGATACAGAAAAACAGGTGACAAAGTGTAGCATCCTTTCTTGATAAAAGCATCAAGAAAGTACGGATAGCTAGAACATACCTCAACATCATAAAGGCCAAATATGAAAAACCCACAGCTAATTTCATCCTCAATGGGGAAAAACTGAGAGTGTTCCCCCTAAGGTCAGAAAAATTACAGGGATGTCCAATCTCACCACTGTTATTCAACATAGCGTTGGAAGTCCTAGCCTCAGCAATCAGACAACAAGTATAAGTAAAAGGCATCCACATTGGCAAGGAGGAAGTCAAAATTTCATTCTTTGCAGATGACTACGTGGAAAATAAAAAAAAAAACACCAAAAATCAGCATTAAATCAGCAAAGTCACAGAATATAAAATCAATGTACAGAAATTGGTTGCATTTCTATACACCAATAATGAAGCAGCAGAAAGAGAAATCAAGGAATTGATCCCATTTACAAGTGCACAGACACCACAAAATACCTTGGATTAAACCTAACCAAAGATGTAAAATATCTATACACGGAAAACTATAGAAATCTTATGAAAGTAATTGAAGAAATCACAAAGAAATGGAAAAAAACATTCCATGCTCTTGGACTGGAAGAACAAATGTTGTTAAAATGTCCATACTACATGGAGCAATCTACATATTTGATTCAATCCCTATGAAAATAACACTAGAATTCTTCACAGAGCTAGAACAAACAATTCTAAAACTTGTATGAAACCAGAAAAGTTCCCAAATACCCAAAGTAATGTTGAAACAGAAAACCAAAGCTGGAGGCATCACAGATCAACACTTCAAGCTGTATTTCAAAGCTGTAAATATCAAGAAAGTATGGTGCAGGCAGAAAATCAGACCCATACATCAATGGAACAGAATAGAGAACCTAGAAATGGACCCAAAAATATATGTCCAACTAATCTGACAAATCACGAAAGGATATCCAATGGAAAAAATACAGGTGTCTTAAGCAAATGGTGTTGGGAAAACTGGACAACGACATGCATAAGAATGAACCTGGACTATTTTATTACTCCATACACAAAAATAAGCTCAAAATGGTTTAAAAAAATGTACGACAGGAAGCCATCAAAATCCTAGAGAAAAAAACAGGCAACAAACTCTTTGACTTTGGCTGAAGAAACTTCTTACTAGACATGTCTCTGGAGGCAAGGGAAACAAAAGCAAAAATGGATGATTGGGACCTTATCAAGATAAATAGGTTCTGCACAGAGAGGGAAACAATCAGCTGCTGGAGTCCAGCTCCAGCAGGTCCAGGGGTTCCCGAAGGATGAACGGCATTGGTGAAAAAGTGAGAAAAGATAAAACAAAAATAAAAATGGACACAGACAACAGCAGTGTGTTGAACTGGCTGCTTTATTGTGGCAAACGTGGCATTATATTTGTTAGCAATTTCCTTGTAGCGTATGTCATCTATGTTTTCTAACATTACCTAATTCTAAAAATGTTCCTATGTGTAATCGCCCTTTAAGGAATAACATGGTTATTTTCTCATAACGTTCCCTCCTGCCTTATGCTTATTAATTAATTTATTACATTATTTTCATTATGTATCTACATTTATCTATAATCTATAAAGCATTCGCTTTGCTGTTTTCATGAAAGGTGATCTATCTCTCAACACCTCAAGTAGAATAGTTACAGGGACATGACCTTTTAGTTGTTTCCCTGAACCATTTGTGGCTTGAGGAACAAAAGTATTCACCTCAGTTCGGGGTGCCAGGAGGGGGCCAAGAGGGCTTTAGGACCCCACGCCTTATACATTCTCAGAGATACAATGAACCTAGGAACTAATGAACCATTCTGTACTTTAACCGACTAGGTTCAATCATCATCTGGAATGCCTCCTGGGGGCCAAGTGGGCCTAGGGGTGGAGTAACTTGTGCCCATAGATACACTCCTTTGTTGCCAGAGTGGGGCTTTCAAATCCATTTGTTCCTTCCTTGGCTGAGAAATACATGAAGCTATCCTTCCTTTACGTAGAGAAGTCTTTTTAAGGGGTGGCAAGGGCTAAATGTAGGGCCGCACAATTTCCTTGCGGAACTTTATTTCTTTCCCAATGGTTCTTTTCCCAGGGGACCTGTCGAGGGCAATTCCCCAACAGACAATTCCCCAGGTACTTTATTAAGGCCAAATTATATAAAAGCGGGAGTACAAGAAGCTTCACTGTCGGTGGACCGCCCTGCAGTCCCGATCCGTCCACAACCCGGGCCCTGCCATCAGGCTGGTTGGATAGCTCGGCTTCTGGCAATCAGAAAAACTAAAAGGCAACCAACGGAATGGGAGAAGATATTTGCAAATGACATATCTAATAAAGGGTTAGTATACAAAATCTATAAAGAACTTATCAAACCCAATGCCCCAAAAAACAATTAATCCAGTAAGAAATGGGAAAAAGACATGAATAGACACTTCTCCAAAGAAGACATCCAGATGGCTAACAAACACATGAAAAGATGCTCAACATTACTCATTATCAGGGGATATGCAAATCAAAAGAACAATGAGATAACACTTCACACCTGTCAGAATGGCTAAAATTAACAACTCAGGCAACAACAGATGTTCCCAAGGATGCAGAGAAAGAGGAAACCTTTTGCACTGCTGCTGGGAATGCAAACTGGTACAGTCACTCTGGAAAACAGTATGGAAACTCAAAAATATTAAAAATAGAACTACCCTAGGATCCAACAATTGCACTAGTTGGTATTTATCCAAAAAATACAGGAGTGCTGGTCTGAAGGGGTACATACACTGCAATGTTTATAGCAGCACTATCAACAATAGCCAAAGTATGGAAAGAACCCAAATATCCATTGATTAATGAATGGATAATGAAGATGTGGCATATATATGCAATAGAATATTGTTTGGCAATCAAAAAGAATGAAATCTTGCCATTGGAACAACGTGGATGGAACTAGAGTGAATTATGCTTAGCGAAGTATGTCAGAACAAGACAAATATATGATTTCATTCTTATGTGGAATTTAAGAAACAAAACAGATGAGCATAGGTGAAAAGAAGCAAAAATAAGATAAAAACAGAGAGGGAGACAAACCATAAGAAACTCTGAAATACAGAAAACAAACTGAGGGTTGCTGGGAGGGTATTGGCTGGGGGAATGGGCTAAATAAGCTATAGGCATTAAGGAGGGCACTTGTTGGGGTGAGCATTGGGTGTTAATGTAAGTGATGAGTCACTAAATTCTATTCGTGAAATAATTATTACACTATATGTTAACTAACTTGGATTTAAATAAAAAATAAATTTAAAAAAATTCAGGGAGCAATAAAATTTTTCACACAAACAAAAATTTAGGGAATTTGTTGTTAGTAGATTTTCCTTGCTAGAAATGTTGAAAGAATTTCTTTGAAAGGAAAATAATATATGTCAGAAACTAGAATCTACATAAAGAAAGGAAGAGCGTTGAGGGAATAAAAAATGAAAGCAAAGTAAAAATTTTCATTCTTATTATACTTAAGTGATCTATCAGATAACCGTTTGTTCAAAATAACAACAGTGATATATTTTATTATGTTTCTTTATTTATCTATAATATATATACACACTTGTGTATGCATATATATAAATGAATGAATGACATAAATTTCATAAGGGAATTAGAAAATAATTAGAATTGTATTATTATAAGGTACTCATCCTACCCATGAAATGGTATAGTGTTACCTGAATTAGTTGTAAATGTATATTGCACTCTAAGGCAACCACTAAAAAAATAAAATAAAAACAAACAAAAAGAATTGATATGCTGAGAAAAGAAATTTAAATCATGTAAAATACTGAGTTAAAGCCACAAAGTGCAGATAAAGTTAATGACAAAAATAGGAATAAAGAGCAAGTTCAACAAATAAAAACCCATAAAAACTTGTATTGTAACATATTCTGAGAGTATTCCACAAGACATGCAAATATTTCTAATAAATTTTAACTTGATAAATGATGTCTTACAATATGATATATGTGACAATGAACATCACATGATCACAATTGAGCCAATGGTTCTTGAAATTCGCTTTGATATACAAGTGCTTTGGATTACCAGCATGTTTCCAGAAAAATTATGCTCCGTAGCCAAGGTTTTACTTTATATCAATAATCACTTCAAATGTTAGTGGTCTAAGTGCACCAATAAAAAGACAAAGATTGTCAGAATGGATTAAAAAATACAACCAAAACTCTGTTTTCAACAAGAAAGCCACTTTTATATAAAGACACATGTACATTAAAAGTAAATGGATGGAGAAAAAATCCCATGGCAACACTAATAAAAAAAACAAACAAACAGGAATAGTTCATTTCAGGGACAGAAGATATCAAAATAAGAGAAATTATCAGGGATAAAGAAAAACATTACAAAATGATAAGGGATATCAACAAAAGGATTCTAAAGTTTATATGTAGAGGCCCAAAATAGCCAACAAAAAATTTAGGGAGACCAAAGTTGGAGGACTGATTCTACCTTACTTGAAGTCTCACTTATAAAGCTACAGTAATCAAGACAATGTTGAATTCAGGAAAGACTAGACAAATAGATCAGGGGAACAGATAGGCAGAATAGACCCAGAAATAGACCCTAATAAATAAAGTTAACATATTTACTAAAAAATAAAAAGCAATACAATGGAGCAAATATAGTCTTTTCAAAAAATAGTGTAGAACAAATGGACATCCACATGCAAAATTAATCTAGACACAGATCTTATGCTTTGCACTGAAATTAACTCAAAATGGATCATAGTCCTAAATGTAAAATGCAAAACCATAGAAATCCTAGAATATTACATAGGGAGAAACCCTAGATGACCTTAGGTATGGTGATGATTTTTAGATACAAAACCAAAGACATGATCCATGAATGAAATAATTTATAAGCTGAACTGTATTAAAAATAAAGATTTCTCTGTGAGAAACAGGATCAAGAGAATGAGAAGACAATCTCATGCTGGAAAAAATATTTCCAGAAGACATTATCTAATAAAAATTTTTCAGGATAATGAACTCTTAAAACTCAACAACAACAAAAAAAATTTAATTGGTCAAAGACCCTAACAATCACCACAAACAAAGAAGATATACAGGTGGGAAATAAGTGTATGAAAGATCCTCCACATCATATGTCACAAGGGAAATGAAAATTAAAACAATTAGATGACACTACAAATCTATTAGAATGAGCAAATCTGCAGCACTGATAACATCAAATGCTGGTGATAATATGGGGCAGTAGAAACTCTCATACAGTGTTGGTGGGGACAGCAGATTGTCAGGCCAATTTCAAAGACATTTTGACAGTTTCTAACAAAACTAAACATATTCTTACCATGAATTCTAGCAAAAACACTCATGCCTTTGTATTTACCCAAAAGAGTTCAAAGTGTATGTTCACATGAAACTTTCACACAGATGTGTATAGAAGCTCTGCTCATAATTTCCAGTACTTGGAAACAACCAAGATTTCCTTTGTTATGTAAGTGAATAAACAGTGGTGTATCAAGAGAATGGGTGTTTATTTATTATATTTATTTAGTGCTAAAAAATGAGCGATCAAGACATAAAAATACATGGATGAATCTTAAATGTGTATTACTAAGTGGAAAGCCAATCTGAGAAGGCTACAAGTTCTGATTCCAATTGTATGACATTCATTCTGGAAAAGGCAAAATTATGGAGACAATAAAAAGTTCAGCTGTTGCCTGCAATGGGGTATTAGGTGAGAAGAATTGAATAGGCACAGCACTGAGGGTTTTAACACAGTGAAAATATCTGTGATATTATAGTGATGGATATACGTCATTATATATTTGTCAAAACCCATAGAATGTGAACACTAAGAGTAAACTGTGGACTTTAGGCGATTATGATGTGTCAAATTATGACATATAAACTTAATAAACAACAACAACAAAAAGTACCATTATGGGGAAAGGTGTTGACAATGGAAGAGACTATAGATGTGTGGGGACACAGGGTATATGGACAGTATATCTACATTTATTTCAATTTTATTGTAAACCTAAAATTGGTCTACAATTAACATTAATAATTTAATACTAAGTAAAAAATAACCCAATGAAAGCAGGCAAAAGTGTGCCACTTCACCCACAAAGATATACGAATGGTCAATTAAATACATTGAAAATATGCTCAAAATCATTAATTGTTAGGGAAATGTAAATTAAAACACAATGGAATACCACTACGAACTTACTAGAATGTCTGAAATTAAAAAGGTTAATCATATCAAGTATTGGAAAAAATGTGGAAGCAACCGAATTCTAATACACTGTAGGTGGTAAGGGAAAATGGTACACAAGACAGTTTGGCAATTTCTCAAAAAGTTAAGCATACAATTACCATATAATCCAGCCACTTAACTTCTTTACACTTAGTCGAGAAAAAAAAAAAAGTATTTGCTCATTCATTTTTTATTTTAAATCTTTATTTTTTTTTAATTTTTGGTTTTGGTTTTAAATTTTTTAAAATCTCAAAACATACCTTTTTATTTATTTTAGCACACAAAATAATTTACTCATAAAAGTAACATCCATTTATAGAACTCTAATAAAATCTTTTCAAAACTTAAAAATAAATAGCACTCTTTTGCAATTCTGATTTTACGGAGAAAACTTTTTGGCACATAACGTTCTATCAAAATAGAAAGCTGAATCACTTTGCTTTGCTTTTCACAACAGAAATAGGCATTCACGCTATCAGCCTTGGGAAATTGCTGACAAGAAAAATTCGCAGGAAAATAGTATCATCGAAAAATGGGATCTGGTGCCATCTACTGAGTGACAATGGTAATGTTATCTTGGATATTAGCCATCAAGTTAGGTAACATACAACTGCAGTTACATGCAGCTGCACATGTACACATATGGCCAAGGCCTGAAAGTATCATGCAAAATGAAAACAAATGATATGTTAGGACTGAGGAATGGATGGGTGTTTTTTCCCCGTTTAAATGCCATCCTAACTTTTAAAGAAAAAGAAACCACACAGTGAAAAATAATTGCTGAACATGGGGAATACTGAATAGGGTAAGACTTTGGTAAATTAAGCAAATGAAAAGTTCTATGATTAAGAAGGACTCAGGTAGGGTCTCTTCCTCATGGAGATGGTGGTAGAAGGCAGTTATATCTTTGGGTATTTACACTAGGTCAAAATTAAGGATTTGTCTTTTTTATCTACTATTTACATTAAAAGCTGGTTTATTTGAAGAAATTACCAACCCAGACTGCCAATAAAGTGGCAGTTAGGAACTATAATGATAATCAATGCCAATACTGATCATCTGGAGGCACCAAAAACCCTGAAGGGCTTTTCTGATTAGCAAAGAAAATTTTTGTTTTGTTGACTGCTCAAATAGACCTTCTCCATACCAACAATAATGTGAGTTTGCCACAACAGCTGTGCCACAACCCTGACAGTCTTGGAAAGGTAGGATTCCTGCAACATTTTCATGGACTAGCCAGTTTATTTATTTATTTTTTTGGTAGCTTTTGAGAATATTACTTTCTTATCCTGCCAGGATGCCCTGAGTACTAAGAAGATGCCTAAGACATGTTTGTGGTTGTTCCTTCACAATACTTCTCGTAATCCATAATTTGTTTCTTAGCCATCCCCTAAGAGGACAGGGGGCCTTGTCTATCCTGTTCATTACCATATACCCAGAAAATAATTATGTTTGGCACATGTAAATGCTAAATAAATGTCGGTTGAGTGAATGAATGAATGAATGAATTTTGTACAGTCCAATTTACCTAGGGGGAAAAACAACCTGCACAAAATGAGAAAGACTATGATAGAAAGGAATAAAAATAAGCAACAATCAAGGGGGGGGAGGGTAGACCTGATGTAGACAAAAAAAAATTGTAGACAAAAAAAATTGTCATCTTTCAACAACTGATGAGAGCTGTTTGAGATTCAAACTATCAGAAAGATTTTAACAAAGTTAATATAAAAACAAAGGTCTTCTCTGGAAGACTCATTTATAATAAGTTAATGAAAACCCTGTTACTACACCAAGATGTTATAGGAACCTAGTGTTTTGTTGTTTCAAGATGGAGAACACTCTGCTAAATACACCAGGTGAATGTCTACAGCCCCATACAGGGAGCTCAGCACATTAAGGACTTTTTCTTGAATGGTGTCAACTTGCTCAGAAGGACAGTAATCATTCCAGATTTGACCTTGAAATTGTCACGAGAGTAGGTTTTGGTAAATTTTTCAGTAAATAATATACAGACTGAATATTTTACAGAATATATATACAGAATATTATACAGAATATATATCTGAATAATATACAGAACAATTTCTTGTTCTGTGATGATATGGTGAGGTAGTTCCAAATAATCACAGGTTAGACCAGCCTGGTGAACCATTTCATAGTCTGGTACTTCCATCCATTTTCTCAAACTCTATACAAGTGGAATTAGTGATTCTATTCCAGGGTTTGAAGCCCATTTCTGTACAGTTTCTTCATCATCACCATCACACAGATCAGCAAAAGAATCTTCTAAATCTTCTAACTGATGAATTCGGGTATCAACACAATCTACCAAATCTTCCTCTGTCAGGTTGGTATCAGGCTTTTTAAATTGGTACAACTCTTGTAAGATTTTGTATTTTTCCTGAGTGAATATTTCTTTGAAGGGATTCTTGACTGAAAAAAAAATCCAAGTAAATATCTAAAACAAACGCATCCCCTTTCTTCAAAATTTCCAGAATTTGCCCAGTGCTGACTGTTGTCTGGCATTCTTGGCTTTCAGAAAAGCATGGGAATGACTGCTCTAGGGAAGTTTAGCCCTTCTTCTGTGTCACTGTGTCCTTTTCCAATCCTTCCGAATAAGAGTCACAGTTAGTAGAGGCAGTGTTTTCTGCATCTTCCAGTGCTAGCTTTGGCTTCTTAGCAGAAGACACTGCATCATTTTCTTCTTGGCTGTTACACAGTTTGTAAGGTTTTACCATAATCACATCCAATTGCAAAGGTTTTTGGTTCTCTAGCTGGTCTTCAGTTACATAAAGACCATCACTTAGTAATGATCTGTACTTGTAACCCTGATTGTTTTGGTAGAAGTGTCTCTGCCTTCTAAAAAGTGATGTTTGCCCTCTCTTATTTGCTGAGCCCACATGGGATGAAGCCATAGAACATGAGAAAAATGGCCAGCATTAACTGCAGACATAATCCAATTCTCAATATTTAATTCTTTTGAGGTACCATGGTTGTTTCAAGGAAAAGTACTTGTGACTGAATTGAAAACGCCATTTTTTCCCAAAAAGTGTTTCCTTGTCATACACAGTGTCAGCTGGCATATTCACAGGAATAAGGAGGTCTCTATGTGAATCGAAATGCACAAAACTTATATTACCTGGAGGAAGATGCTTTGAGCCATTGGCCCGGTATATATAAGGCAGGACCTACTGGTGATCCTCCAGGACCTACACTGGGAGTTTGGAGTAGCGCCAGAGAGGAGCGCGCTCTCCCATGAGCGTGCTCATGGTTTTATTGCCTGTCAGTGTTCCCGCCAGCCAGCCGCAGTGGCGAGGCTAGGACTCAGCATTTGCTTGTTCTAAGACGCGTACATGGATATTGATAGCAGCTTTATTTATAATAGCAAAAGATGGAAAACAGCCCAAATACTTATCAACAGGTGAATGCACAAAAAATTATAGCATGTTATATTATAGTGCTTAGCAATAAAATTGAATGCTTTATTGATACACAGAAAAATTGGATAAATTTCAAAGTAATTATGCTGAGTAAATGAGGATAGCCAAAAGAGGAGTATACATCATGATTATATTCATATAAAAATGGAAAGTAATCTACAGTGACAGAAAGCATATTAGTAGGTGCTTGGGCATGGGAAGGGGGGAAGAGTCAGGAGCAAGGGCTTACAATCAGAACTGAGGAAGCTTCTGCGTGATGGATGTGTTCATTATCATAATTACAGTGATGGTTTTACAGATGCATACATTTGTGAAAACTTACAAATTATGAAATATAAAATGTACTGTTAATTGTATGTCAATTGTAATTCTGTAACTTTTCTAAGAAAATTCGCATGCAGAAAAAATATGTATTTAATCACTGGTACTAAAAAGTTAAATTTCATGACAGTCATTATCCAATCAATATTAGAGGATTTATTATGAATTAGTTTCAGCTAATGGTTATTGAGTGCTTACATTATGCCAATGAATGGTCAGATATTTTAGAGGTGTTATGCCATTTAATCTTTATGATACTCTGATAAGGTAGATTTAACCATTACTCCCATTTTATAAATTAGAAAATAAAGTTTAGGGAGCTTAAATAATTTGTCCAAGATCATACAGCCAGGAATTGGTGAATCTAAAATGCAAACAAAATTTTGTTTTGTTTTACTTTGCTTTGTTTCTGATTCCAAAAAAACAATTAATTACCTTATCATACTGATTCTCTACACAATAATCCATTAGTTTGGAAGAAATCCAGTACTAGTAATACGTATTTGTCCACTCATTCATATGCCCTATTATTCATTATTGATGTCAATGTTATAGACGTTATAGATGTTTTTGACATATTGTCACATTTTACTGAATTAGCATGCTCTTCCCAAGGTCAATTCTGCCTAAATGCTCTATATAGCACTACCACTGTTTGTTCTTTACTGTCATCTAATGGTATATTTAGTGGTATTCTTCTACATACAATAGTGTTATTTATATAAAATTTTTACTTAAATATTTATTATTATAAAAGATCAACTAAGAGACATCAATGTAAAATATCCTGATTTTCTCAATAAATTACATGGTATGTTGCAAAGTCACTAGAATACTGCCACTACAGAATGCTGTAGATTGATGTACTATAGGGACATTAACAAAGACTTGTCTACAAATTTACTTTCATATTCTTACTTGTTCTTTTACAAAGGCATACACACACACACACACACACACACACACAATCACACACAATGGAATATTACTCAGCAATCAAAAAATGAAATCTTGGGGGCATGTGGGAGGCTCATTTGGTTAAACGTCTGACTCTTAATTTTGGCTCAGGTCGTGATCTTGAGGTTTGTAAGACTGAGCCCCACATTGGATTTCGCATGCTGACAGTATAGAGCCTGCTTGGGATTCTCTTTCTCCCCCTCTCTCTGCCCCTCTCCCACTCATGCTGCTCTCTTTCTCTGAAAACAAATAAATAAACTTAAAAAAGGAATGAAGTTTTGCCATTTGTCATGATGTGAATTTAGCTATAATGTATATGCTAAAATAAGTCAATCAGAGAAAGACAAATACTATATGATGTCACTCATGTGTGGAATTTAAGAAACAAAACAGGTGAACATATGGGAAGTGTAGGGGAGAGAAGACAGGAAAAGAAATCACAAGAGACTCTTAATGATAGAGAACAAACAATGGGTTGACAGATGTAGGTGGGTGGGTGATGGCTAGATGGATAATGTGTACTAAGGAATGCACTTGTGATGAGCACTGGGTGTTGTATATAAGTGATGAATCACTGAATTCTACTCCTGAAACCACTATTGCACTGTGTATTAATTACATAATTTAAAATTTAAATACATGCATACATATATGCATACATACATACATATGTACTTTTTATTAACTAGCTAAAATTTAAATACATACATACATACATACATACATATGTTCTTTTCGGAAAAACCAACAGCATTTATATATGATTTGCCTACCTTTGTAAAATATGCATATAATCCTTAAAAATAACCCTTAAAAACTTACAAAAATACTTTTATCCAATTTCTAATTCTAAAACTTTTGGTAGGACCACACGGTTCCAACTGGGATTCAGAAAATATGTTATAACACTGACTTGACATTTATCTTTCAGTAAATAATTTAAACTCTGGGAACTAATTTTCTTATCTATAGAATGATGATATTTATTTCATATTTAAAGATACTGTCAATTCTATATTATAAAAAATCTTGTTTGAATGTAATAAATCTATTAAACATTATATTTTTCTCCATGATTTTTTTCAAGCAAATATTTCATTTCTTCACAAATAAATGGAGTAATATAGTGACAAGGAAATTGTGTGTATAAATTAAATTATTCTAAGAGTAAACTGGATGGATACATGGAATACATGGAATACAGATACATGGAATATCTATTTTTACCATATGGATACAGAGACTGGTGTCCTTGAGGATATAATACTAATGGCTGTGTCCCCAATGCATGACACAATGTCTGGCATATTAAATAGAAGTATTTCATACATATTTGATGAATGGATGCATGATTCTGTAACCACACTGGCCAAATTTGTACTGGCAACGAATGCAGCTAAACAGAGAGGAAATCCAATGCAGTAAATGAAATGAACATAAATGTTATTTTCAAAAATATAGATCAGGAATTGTTTTGATTTGAGGGAAGTAAAAGTTATAAACACTAGAAAAATGTATACTAAAAAGATAGTCCCTGAATTATTTCAGCCCCTGACAGTTTAGAGATTTTATGATCCTTTTTATCTTGTTGCTGTCACTCCTTAGGAGCACCCAGACAATTATAATCTAAAATATAATAACTTACTAATGTTGAAAAAGATAGATTCTTGTCAGATTATTTTTAGGTTAGTAATCAATTAAATGATCTTCCTGGATCATGATGGTAAAGGTAATGCACACAAAGAGTTAAAGTATAGGCAATTGAGAATAAATAACAGCAGACTTGATACTTTGAAGAATACTCAAAAAATTTAAAGTAGATGAGATCCATGGAGAAACAATTATATGGGAAAGTACAGTCTAAACCTGAAACAGTATAATTAATAACATATTTTATCTCTTAAAGTCCTCATATGAGTGAAGTCATATGATTTTTGTCTTTCTCTGACTAATTTCACTTAGCCTAATACCCTCCAGTTCCATCCACGTAGTTGCAAATGGCAAGATTTCATTGTTTTGTTTGCTGAGTAATACTCCATTGTACATATATACCACATCTTTATCCATTCATCCATCGATGGACATTTGGGCTCTTTCCATACTTTGGCTATTGTTGATAGTGCTGCTATAAACATGCAGGTGCATGTGTCCCTTCGAAACAGCACACCTGTATTCCATGTATAAATGCCTAGTAGTGCAATTTCTGGGTCATAAGATAGTTCTATTTTTAGTTTTTTGAGGAACCCCCATACTGTTTTCTAGAGTGGCTGCACCAGTTTGCATTCCTACCAGCAGTGCAAAAGAGATCCTCTTTCTCCGCATCCTCATCCATCGATGGATGAATGGATAAAGAAGATATGGTGTATATATATATATATATATATATATATATATATATGTATATATACATACATATACATACATATATATGTATACACACACACAATGGAGTATTTTTCTATTTTTTTCTATTTTTAATGTTAATTTATCAGAGCAATACGACTTGCTCTGATATATATTTATTGTGCATTGATATTATGCCCCAGGTACGAAATATTTTTAGGAAATTATCTGCTGATCAAAAATCTTTGTTTCCATACTTTGGCTATTGTTGATAGTGTTGCTATAAACATGGGGGTACATGTGTCCCTTTGAAAAAGCACACCTGTATCCCTTGGATAAATGCTTAGTAGTGCCATTGCTGGGTTGTAGGGTAGTTCTATTTTTAGTTTTTTTGGGAACCTCCATACTGTTTTCCAGAGTGGCTGCACCAGCTTGCATTCCCACCAACAATGCAAAAGAGTTCCTCTTTCTCCACATCCTCATCCATCAATGGATGAATGGATAAAGAAGATGTGGTGTATATATATATATATATATATATATACATATATATGTATACACACACACAATGGGGTATTACTCGGCAATCAAAAAGAATGAAATCTTGCCATTTCCAACTACATGGATGGAACTGGAGGGTATTATGCTAAGTGAAATTAGTTAGTCAGAGAAAGACAAAAATCATATGATTTCACTCATATGAGGACTTTAAGAGACAGAACAGATGAACATAAGGGAAGGGAAATAAAAATAATATAAAAACAGGGAGGGTGACAAAACATAAGATACTCATAAATATGGAGAACAAACTGAGGGTTACAGGAGAGGGTGTGTGGGGGGGGATGGGCTAAATGAGTAAGGGGCACTAAGGAATCTACTCCTGAAATCATTGTCACACTATATGCTAACTGACTTGGAAGTAAATTTTAAAATATTAAAAATGAAATTAAAAAATATAAAAAGATAACATATTTTAGGAAATCTCCTTTTCAAGAATCAATGCATAAAATGGACAGGAAAAAAAAACACTGGGTGAATCAGGAAGATAAAATGAGATACTGCATTTGAGACAGCTGCAATAGTAACTCCTTACATCATTCCATATTCTGAGAAAAAAAATAGTAGAGTGTGTGTGCTATGGGCTCAATTATGTCTCCAAGAAATTCATCTTGTATATGGAGACAGGGATTTAGAAGCTAATCAAAATTAAATTGAGTCACATGGGTGGCGTTTTAATCCAATAGGATTTATGGCCTTATTAGAAGAAGAAAGAGATCTTTCTGCATGCACACACTGAAAAAAGGTCTTTCAAAAAAAAAAAAAAAAAAAAAGCAAAACGATGGGAGTTGCAAACCAGGAAGAGAACCTTCATCAGGACCTGACTATAGTGACACCCTGGTCTCAGACCTGCAGCCCGCAGACATGTGTGAATATACACATTTCTGTTGTTTAAACCACCCAATGCATGGTATTTTTTTAATGATAACCTGAGCTAAGAGTCTTTCTTTGTTCTTTCTTTCTTTCTTTCTTTCCTTCTTTCTTTCTCTTTTCTTTTCTTTCTCCATCTCTGTGTGTGTGCATGTGTTTCTATAACTATGAGGGACGGATACTTGGAGCAGAAATACATGGTAATACTCCACATGGTTACTGAGTCACAAGTTCAGAATACATATACCCAGAAAATGAACTATTGAATATTCCACCTAAAAGCAAGGTCTGGGTATGTGTAATTACTGAAGGTACACTACCATTTTAAAATAATGATTGGGTGCCTGGGTGGTTCAGCTGGTTAGGCATCTGATTTTGATTTCAGCTTAGGTCATGATCTCACCACTTGTAGGATTCAGTCCCGAGTCAGGCTACCAACAAAGAACCTGTTTGGGATTCTCTCTCTTTCTCTGCCCCTCCCACATGCATATTCTCTTTCTCTCAAAATAAATATTTAATAATAATAATAATAATAACCATGATGATGATGATGATGATGATTGGGTGCCTGAGTGGCTCAGTCAATTAAGCATCTGACTCTTGATTTTTGACTCAGATCATGATTCATAGATTCGTGGTATTGAGCCACGCATCAGGCTCTAAACTGGCAGCAAGGAGCCTGCTTGGGATTCTCTCTCTCTCTCTCTCTCTCTCTCCTTCTCTCTCTCTGCCCCTCTCCCACTCATACTCTCTCTCTCTCAAAATAAATAAATGAATATTTTAAAAGTAAAATAAAATAAAAAAATGATAATCACCCCAACATATAGATGAAAAAGAATTATCAAATACAAAGATTTGCAGACAACTAATAATCTACAAATATTGCAGTAAAACCAACATCATATAAAAGAGACTCCCACATTGAACTAACCAAATATCAAACATCTGAGGAAAAAAATGATACCCATTTTTAAAAATAATATATTGAGTATTCTCAGAGAAATTTGTATGCTATAATCATAAATAAAATATATTAAAAATAAATATTTAAAATCAAAATATTTAAAATTAAAACTTGTTAGTTGGGCACAATGGAATATACACAGCTAAGAAATGGATTAGTTTGATGGTAAATGAAATACAGAAATTTCCATAGTACACAGAATAAGAGGGCCATAAAATGGAATATGGGTTTTTCATATATATGGCCTTTAGTATGTTGAGGTGTGTTCCTATTAAACCACTTTGTTGAGAATTTTTATCATGAATGAATGCTCATTTTGTCAAATACTCTTTATGCATTGAGATGATCATATGATTTTAATCCTTTGTTTTGTTGATTTGATGTGTCACATTGACATATTGTGAATATTAAATTTAATTGTGAATATTAAACTATCCTTGCATCCCTAGAAAAAGTCCACTTGATCATGGTGGATGATTCTTTTAATATATTGTTGAATGTGGTTTCCAAATATTTTGTTGAGGATTTTACATTGATTTTCATCAAAGATATTGGCCTGTAATTTTCTTTTTCTGTGGTGTCTTTGTCTGGGTTTGATTCAGAGTAATGCTAACCTTACAGAATTATTTGGAAGCGTTCCTTTTTATATGATTTTGAATAGTTTGATAATAATAGATATTAAGTCTTATTTAATGTTTGGTAGAAATCAGCTGTTAAGACAAGAGGTCCTGGAAATTTATTTCTTGGTAGTATTTTTTAAGGGTTTCTTTTTTTAAAAAAATTAATACTTATTATTTTTTTTTGAGAGAGATAGAGACACAGAGCACGAGAGGGGGAGGGGCAGGCAAAGAGGGAGACACAGAATCTGAAGCAGGCTCCAGGCTCTGAGCTGTCAGCACAGAGCCCGACATGGGGCTTGAACCCACAGACTGCGAGATCATGAACTGAGCCAAAGTCAGACGCTTAACCCACTAAGCCACTCAGGTGCTCCTCTTGGTAGTTTTTTAACTACTGATTCAATTTTGTTACTAGCAACTGGTTTGACCAGATTTCTTATATCTTCTTGTTTGAGTTTTGGAAAACTGTGTGTTTCTAGAAATTTATCCATTTTTTCTATGTTGTCCAATATACTGTCATATAATTTTTCATACTGCCTTACATAATGCTTTGTACTTATGTGGTGTCCACTGTTACTTCTCTCTGATTTCTGATTTTATTTGATTCCTTTCTTTTTTTTTTTCTTAATAGTCTAAGTGTTTATGAATTTTATCTTTTCAAGGAATTAGCTCTTGGTTTCACTGATCTGTTCTACTGTTTTTTATTTAGTCTTTGTGTCATTTATTTCTGCTTTAACATTAGTTTCCTTCCTTTTACTCATCTCGGGCTTTGTTAGTTTTTCTTTTTCTAGTTTCTTAGATATAAGGTCAGTTTGTTTATATGAACTTTCTTTTTCTTTGTAGGTGAGCTTGTATTATTATCCCTATTAGAAATGCTTTTGCTGCATCCCAAAGATTTTAGAGTGCTATGTTTTCATTTTCATTAGTCTCCATGTATTGTTTTAAATTTTTTCTTTGGTTGCTTCATTGACTCATTGCTTGTTTAGTATCGTGTTGTTTAGCCTCCATGTATTTGTGGTATTTCCAGTTTTTCTTGTGATTAACTTATAATTTCATAACATTTTGGTCAGAAAACATGCATGGTGTGATTTAAATCTTCTTAAATTTATTAATACATGCTTTATGGCTTAACATGTGATCTATTCAGGAGAATGTTTCATGTTTACTTCAAAAGAATGTGTAACCTGTTGTTTTTGAATGAAATCTTGTGTATAAATCTGTTATGTCCATCTGATCTAATATGTTATCAAAGGCACTATTTTCTTATTGATTCTGCCTGGATAATGTATCCAATGATGCAACTGGAATGTTGAAATCTTCACTATTATATTACCATTATTTCCCCTTTTTATATCCTTTAATATTTGCTTTATGTTCTTAAGTGTTCCAGTATTAGTTGTGTAGATATTTACAATTGTTATATCCTTTTGTTGGATATATCTGTAATGTTCTTCTCTGTCTTTGGTTAGTCTTTTTTTTTAAGTCTATTTTTTTTCTAATATAGATATTGCTACCCCAGCTTTTTGTTTTGTTTTTTTTTTTGCTTCAATTTGCATAGTAAATGTTTTTTTCATATCTACATGGCAGCATATAGATGAGACTTTTTTTTAAAAATCCATTCAATTACCCTATTTTTTATTATAACATTTAGGCCATTTACATTTAAATAATTATTGACAGTTATGTACTTATTGCCATTTTGTTATTTGTTTTCTGGCTGTTTCTGTAGTTCTTCTCTGTTTCTTTCTTCCTCTTTATTTCTTTGTAATTTATGAATTTTTTAGTGTTATGTTTGGCTTTCTTTCTCTTTGTGTGTTCCTATTACAGGTTATTACCATAAGCTTCATATAGAAATCCTAAGCATATAGTCTATAAGTCTTTAGTATATATTTTGTATTAAGTTGATAATTACTTCATTTCACATTCTAAAAAAAACCCTTTATTTTTTTTACTTTTTTCTCAACATTTTTTTGTATATACTATCATATTTTACATCTGTTTATTCATAAATTTCTTATGTATAATTGTGGCCCGTTCTTTTCCACTTATAGAAGTCTCTATAGTGTTTCTTGTAAGCCTTGTTTAGTGGTGATAAACTCCTTTATCTTTTGTTTGTATGAGAAACTCTTTTTCTTCCTTTCAAATATGAATGATAACCTTTCCAGGTACAGTATCATTGATTGTAGGGATTTTTTTCCCTTTCAGCATGTTGTATATACCATGTCAGTCCTTTCTTGCCTGCAAAGTTTCTGATGAAAAGTAAGCTGATAGCATTATAGAGTTTCTTTTGTGCATAACATTTTGCTTCTTTCTTGCTGCTCTTAAAATCCTCTCTTTATTTTTAATTTATGAACCTCCTTGGGTTCATCTTGTTGGGAATTCTCAATACTTCTTGAACTTGAATGTCTATTTCCTTCCCTAGATTTGGATTAATATCAGCTATTATTTGTTTGAATAGTTTTTCTACCCTTCTCTATCTTCTTCTTCTGATACCTCTATAATGGGAATGTTTGTTAACTTGATGTTGTCCAAGGCATCTCTTAACCTATTCTCATTTTTTTTTTTCTCTTTTTTTCTGTTCAGCTTGATTATTTTCCAATATCCTGTCTTCCAGATCCCTGATATGTTTTTCTGCATCCTTAACCTACTATTGATTGTCTCTACTATATTATGTATTTCAATTGTTTTATTATTCAACCCTAATTGGTTCTTTTCTGTATTTTTTATCTTTATTGAAGATCTCAAAGAGTTCTACCACTCTTTAGCATGTGAGCATCTTTACAATCATTACTTTAAACTCTTTATCAGGCATATTGTTTACCTCTATTTCATTCAATACTTTTTCTAAGATTTTATCTTGTTCTTTATTTTGAAACAGAGTCCTCTGTATCCTCATTTTTTATTGACTTTCTGTGTTTGTTTCTATGTATTAAGTATAACAGACACTTCTCCAATAACTTGAAGGAGTGATCTTGTGTACGATTGTCCCCTATGTAGACTGTGTGTTCCTGTGATTTTGGCTGGCTGGCTATATCTGTGGCTGTCATGGGCGGGTGGTCCTGGGCTCTCCATGTATGAGAGCTTTGGCAAAACATCTAAAGCTGACATGGTGTATCTGGGTGCAGTCTTTGAGCTGTCCACACGATAGGAGCCATAGCAAGGCAACTGAGGCTAAACGTGTATAAACTGGGATCTCCTGAGGCTCTGCACACAGATGGCATTTTGGCAGGATAGCTAAAGCTGAAATTAGTGTTATCTCAACACTTTCCACACAGAATATTTTGGCAGGATGTCGGGAGCTGAAGTGCAATGCAGGCCAGGAGGACTTGGAACTTTCCATGCAGCAGGTATCCTAGAGGGAAAGCAAGAGCTGAAGTGGGTGCAGGCTGAAGGATCTCAGGATCTAAATATTCAGAACACCATAGCAGGACAGCTGAAGCTAAAGTTGGTGCACATAGGGGAATCTTCCAGTGCTCCTTTGGAGGTGGGAGCATGTCATTGTAGGGCATGTAGAGCTGAGGTGGTGTGTAGGCAAGGAGGTCCAAAGGCTACCAATGCATGGGTCATCCTGGCTGCATTTTTAATTTTAACTGTTCTAATAGTTTTTAAATGGTATCTCATTGTAGTTTTAATTTTTATCTTCTTAAATACCAGATCAATTGTACATTATCTTCTATGTTAATTATTCATTTAGTTATTTACTTTTGTAGAGTCCCTGCTCATGCTTTTTGATTATTTCTTTTTATTTGTGCTGTCTTTTTCTTACTGATTCATAAGAATTCTTTTTATGTAATAAATATGTCTTTTTGTTTATGACATCATTTACAACTTTCCTCTCCCACTCAATTACTTGCAATAGTTTTGTATTAATGTACTGTATTAATGCACAATTGCTCCTTTTATATTTAACATCATTTCATCATGTTTTAATTTGCTATGTATATATAGCATACCTGGGATTCCTTTGTTGCATTTTGCTTTTTTAGTGAGAGCTCAATATTCATATTTATTTAAAATATGGCAATTTTTCTACTACTCTGCAAGGCAATCTTTGACATAAATTAGGTGTCCATATGTGTTTTCTATTTTTTTACTATATTCTGTTCAAATGAAATAAAGGGGTATGGCATATTCATGAGTAAGAAGAATAAATATTGCAATGATGTTTGTTTTCCTAAACTGATCAATCATGTCAGTGCAATACCAATAAAACCTCTACCAAGTTTTTGTGAAAATTGACTAGATGATTTTTGAGTCTATATGAAAATACAAAGGACCAGAAACAACAAAGGTGAAAGGTCAAGTGACAGATATCAAGACTGATTGTAAAGCTACGGTAAATAAGAGTGTGGGATTGATGGGAGGATAGACAAATAATTTTTCTAAATATCTGTTTATAGGGTATGAAAAACAATTCATTTTTATATATTGACTTTATAGCTAGCAGCCTTGTTTAGTCATATATTAATTCTAATAAATTTTCTAATAATTGTATTAATTTTTTGGAGATTTTTTAGATTTTTATATACTCAACCACAGCATATGTGAATAATAATATTATATAACAATACATTTTTATAGTCTATATTTTTATTTCTAATATTTTATTTATAATTACTCTATTATAATAACTTATTTTCAATCATTTTTTTTAAATTTTAATGTTTATTTTTGAGAGAGAGAGACAGAGTGTGAACAGGGTAAGGGCAGAGAGAGAGGGAGACACACAATCTGAAGCAGGCTTCAGGCTCTGAGCTGTCAGCACAGAGCCCGACATGCACCCATGAAATCATGACCTGAGCCAAAGTAGGACACTTAAATGACTGAGCCATCCAGGTGCCCCAGTTCTTTTCAATCTTTACTTTTTATTTCCCTTTCCTGCTTTATTGCACAGGCTAGAAATGGTTGTACAATGTTAAAGAGAAGACTTTTACTATTTCATCATTAAAATGGTCTAGGTTTTTTTTAGTGAAACTTTCACATATTAATGAATGACCCATAAATTCTAGCTGCTGAGAGTTATGCTTTAGAATTGGTGTTAAATTTTTTCACATAAATTTTCTTCATCTGTTGAGATTTTCATGTATGTTTTTCCTTTACTATTAACATAATGAGTTATATTGATTTTGTAATGTTAAACCAAACTTCCATTTCTAATATAAGTTGCACTTGATCATGATACAGTGTTCTGTTAATATACCACTGGACTATACATTAATGCATTTGATTGGCTATTTTGCATTTTGCACCTATGTTTATAAGTAAGAATCACATCTAATTTTCCCTTTGTGTAATATCTTTGTTAAGTATTGTATCACAAATTATTAAGTCTTTCTTTTTTTTAATTCTCTGGAAATGGTTAGGTTAAGATCAATGTTATTTTTTCCTCACATGTTTTTGTTAATGTTTATTTATTCATTTTGACAGAGAAAGTGCAGAGGGAGAGACAGAGAGAGAGATAGAATCCCAAGCACCAAAGCAGACTCCTTGCAGTGTAGAGCCCAATGTGGGGCTTGATCTCACAAACTGAGGTCATGACCTGGGCCAAAGTCAAGAGTCAGACACTTAATCTGCTGAACCACCCAGGCGTCCCCTTTTCCTCACATGGTTTTAGTACTTCACTGGTGAGTCATCTAAGCCTGGAGTTTTCTTTGTAGAAAAGTTTGAAATTACAACCTTTATTTTTTCAATAGATATAAAACTATTCAAAAAGTATTTTATCCTTGTATTAGTCAGGAATATTGCCCTTTTCAAGACATTTATGCATTTTTGTCTAAATGTTTGAATTTATTTCCAAAACTGTTATATTATCCTTGATATTTTAAATATCTGCATAATTACTCACATTCCTAATATTGCCTATTTATGCTTTGTTTCTTTATCAGTCTTGCCAGGTAGTTAGAAATTATATTCAAGGAACACTTTTTGTAATTTTCAACCTTTAATGTATGTATCTAGTTCAGTAATTTCTTTGTTAAATTTTTTCTTCCTTTTAAATTTTATAATTTGTTTTTGTTTTTCAGTTTTTTATTTCAATTTGTTAGTTAACATACAGTGTAATATTAGCTTCAGGTGTAACATTTACTGATTCAACACTTACATACAAGACCCAGTGCTCATCACAATGAGTGCCCTCCTTAATCCTCATCACCTATTAACATATACCATCACCGACCTCCCCTCTGGTAACCATCATTTTGTTCTCCATAGTTAAGAGTGTGTTTCTTGGTCTCCCTCTCTTTTTTTATTCCCCTATGTTCATTTGTTTTGTTTCTTAAATTCAACATGAGTGACATCATATAGTATTTGTCTTTTTCTGGCTAACTTATTTAACTTAGCATAATACTCTCTAGCTGCATACACATCATTACAAATGAAATAATTTAATTATTTTTTTATGCCTGAGTCAATATTTTGGCTATTTTTGATAATGCTGCTATACATATTGGAGTGCATTTATCCCTTCACACCAGTAATTTTGTATCTTTTGGGTAAATGCCAATACTGCAATTGCTGGATTGTAAGGTAGTTTTATTTATAACTTTTTGAGAAACCTCCATAGTGTTCTCCAAAGTGGGTGCACCAGTTTGCATTCCCACCAACAGTGGGAGACGGTTTCCCTTTCTCCACATCCTCACCAGGACTGGTGTTTTTTGTGTTTTTAATATTAGTAATACTGACAGGTGTAATGGGATATCTGATTGCAGTTTTGATTTGTATTTCCCTGATGATGAGAGATTTTGAAAGTCTTTTCATGCATCTGTTAGCCATCTGTATGTCATCTTTGGAAAAGTGTCTATTCATGGTTTTTTTTTGTATTTTTTATTTGCATTATTTTTGAGCAGGGTGTTCAGTTTGGTAAGTTTACATATTTTGGATACTAATCCTATATCAGATAATGTTATTTGAAGATATTGTCTGCCATTCCATAGGTTTCATTTTACTTTGGTTAATTGCTTCTTTCACTGCAGAGAAGCTTTTTTGAAAAAGAAAAGTCCCAATAGTTTATTTTTGCTTTTGTTTCCTTGCCTCAGGAGACAAAGCTAGAAAGAAATTGATATGTCCTTTGTGAAAGAAGTTATTGTCTATGTTCTCCACTAGAATTTTTATGGTTTCAGGTCTTCCACTTAGATTTTAATCTGTTTTGAATTTATATTTGTGTATGGTGTAAGAAAGTGGTCCAGTGTCATTCATTTGCATGTTGCTGTCCTGTATTCCCAACACCATTTGTTGAAGAAACTATCTTTTCCCCATTGAATATTCTTTCCTGATTTGTTTAAGATTAATTGAGTATATAGTTGTGGATTTATTTCTGGGAATTCTATTCTGTTCCATTGATCTATGTGTCTATTTTTGTGCTAGTACCATACTGTTTTGACCTCTACAGATTTGCAGTATAATTTGAAGTCCACAAGTGTGATGTTTCCAGCTTTGCTTTTCTTTTTCAAGATTGATTTAACTATTTGGGGTCTTTTGTGGTTCCATAAAATTTTTAGGATTGTTTGCTTCATGTCTGTGAAAAATTCTGTTGGTATTTTAATAGGGATCCCATCAAATAGGTAGATTGCTTTGGATAATATAGACATTTAACAATACTTGTTCTTCCAATCCATGAACATGGAATATCTTTCATTTGTTTATGTCGTCTTCAATTTCTTTCATAAGTTCTTTATACTTTACAGAGTATAGCTCTTTAATCTATTTGGTTAAGTTTATTCTTAGGTATCTTAAAGTTTGGGGTAAAATTGCAAATGGAATTTTTTTCCTTTGTTTCTTTCTGTGCTGCATTATTGGTGTAGAGAAATGCAGCAGATTTCTACACGTTGATTTTGTATCATGCAACTTTTCTGAATTTATTTCAGTTCCTCTTTTTTGTGGAGTCATTCAGGTTTTCTATATAAAGTATCATGTTATCTGCAAATAGTGACATTTTGACTTCTCCTTTGTCAATTTCTATGTTTTTTTTTCTTTTTTCTTTTTGTTGTCTGTTGTGGCTAGGACTTCCAGTACTATGTTGAATACGAGTAGTGAAAGTGATCATCCCTGTCTTATTTTGACTGTAGAGGAAAAAGCTCTCAATTTTTCCCATTGAGAGTGTTATTAACTGTGGTTTTCTGATATACAGCCTTTCTTATATTGATGTATGTTCCCTGTAACCCTACTTTGTTGAAGGTTTTTATCATGAATGCTTTACTTTGTCAAATGTTTTTTTTCTGCATTTATTGAAAACATTATATGATTCTTGCTCTTTGTTTTACTAATTTGATGCATTTGATTGATTTGCAAATATTGAGCCACCGTTGAAAACAAGGAATAAATCTCACTTGATAATGGTAGATGATTTTTAAGTGTTTACATGTATTTTTGGATTCAGTTTGTTAGTATTTTCTTGAGAAGTTTTGTATCTAAGTTCATCAGGGATCTTTATGTGTAGTCCTCTTTTTAGTGGAGTCTTGATCTAGTTTTGATTAGGGTAATGCTAGCCTCATAGAATGAATTTGGAAGTTTTCCTTCTTTTTCTATTTTTTGGAATAGTTTGAGAAGAATAAGTTATGAACTCTTCTTTAAGTTGGTAGAATTTGGCTCTGAAGCTATGTGACCCCGGACTATTGACCTAAACATACTTGCAGATTGTCAGGACATAGTAGGGAGAAACGCTTATCAGGTAAATGGATGTCAAAAGAAAGCTAGTGTAGCAATACTTATACTGAGCAAGGTATACTTTAAAACATATACTGTAAAACCAGACAAAAATGGCATTATATAATCATAAAGGGGAGAATTTACGAAGAAAATATAACAACTGTAAATATTTATGTAGCCAATACAGGAGCACCAAAATATATAAAACAATTAATAACAGAAATAAAGGAACTAATTGATAATAAAACAATAATATTGGGACACTTTAGCACCCCACTTATATCAATGGACAGATAATTTAAACAAAAACTAAACAAGGAAACTATGGCTTTAAATGACTCACTGGACCAGATGGACTTAACAGTTATATTCAGAACATCCCATCCTAAAACAGCAGAATACACAGTCTTTTCAAGTGCACATGGTACTTGCTCCAGAATAGATCACATACTAGGTCACAAAACAGGCTTCACATATTACAAAAAGATTAAAATCATACTGTTCACCTTTTCTGACCACACTACAACGAAACTAGAAGTCAATCACAAGAAAATGGGAAAAAAACACACACACATTGCTACTGAACAATGTAGCTACACACACCACCTGCTACTGAACAATGAATGTGTCTTTGAGGAAATCAAAGAAGAAATTAAAAATACATCAAAACAAGTGAAAATGAAAACAAGATGGCCCAAAAACAATGGGATGGAGCAAACGTGGTCCTAAGAGGGATGTACATAGTAATACAGTCCTATGTAAAGGAGCCAGAAATATCTCAAATACATAACCTAACCTTACACATAAAGGAGCTACAAAAAGAAAAAATGAGCCTGAAGTCAGCATAAAGGAAATGATGAAGATTAGAACAGAAATAAGTGACATAGAAACTAAAAAAAACAGTAGAGCAGATCAATGAAATCAGTAGCTGGTTCTTTGAAAAAAATAATAAAGTTGATTAACCTCTAGCCAGATTTATCAAAAAGAAAAGAGAAAGACCCACATAAATAAAATCACAAACGAGAGAGGAGAGATACCAACCAACACCACAGAAATACAATTCTAAGAAACTCTATTTTAACAATTAGAACATAGAAATTCACAGAAACATACAAACTACCAAAACTGAAACATGAATAGAAAACTTGAGTAGACTAAGAACCATCAAAGAAATTAATCAGTAATCAAAAAATTCCCATGAAACAATATACTAGTCTTTTAATTTTTATTTTAATATTTATTTAGTTTTGAGAGAGACAGAGAATGTGAGTGGGTCACAGGCAGAGAGAGAGAGACACAGAATCTGAAACAGGCTCCAGGCTCCAAGCTGTCAGCACAGAGCCCGAGTCAGGGCTTGAACTCAGAAGCTGTGAGATCATGACCTGAGCTGAAGTCGGTCACTCAACCGACTGAGCCATCCAGGCTCCTCTAAACTAGTCTTTTAATGTAACTATCTTTTGTAACACATTGCTAAGACTTCATTTATTTTGTCAAGTGTTACCTGTAAATTTGTTAAAAGACATAATTATGAACTCATTTAATCTCGTGTATTTTTCATATCATCACCACTAAGTGGCAGTGCAGTCATGTCTTTATGCATAGCATTGATACCATTTATTCCATTTCATATTTTGTTTCCTTAAGAATTTAAAAGTGATTTACTAGTTCTGTTTTTTAATGAGTAGGATAATGGTAATGTTATTCATGGTTTCTCTTTGTTCAGTTTTGGCTTTAGCTATAAAAACAGCCATAGGAATTTCTGCAATGATGCACCTAAGTGAAAACAGCAACATTTAAAAAATATAGTTGACACACAATATTACATTAGTGTCACATCTACAAAATAATGATTCAACATCTCTATATGTTATGTTATACTCACAAGTATAGCTACCATCTGTGACCACACAATGCTATTACAATATCATTGACTATATTCCTTATGCTAATCTATAGGTTATTATGATAAGTAAAATAAGCCAAACTGAGAAAGACAGAATCCATATGTGTGGCAGTTAGAAGAAAGACTGGACTCAGTATTTTGTACATCATATAACATTACCTCTGGAAAAGTCTACTGTATATTTTACAAAGTTGAGATTTTTGTACTATTGACCAGTTCTGCTTTCTGACACAGAGGAATATAAGACACCCTACAGATTGACCAGTACTTCAAGCACGTAATTTTACAGATAGAGAGATTTGATTCTAAAGAGATTCAGATCATTGGCATTGTTTACATACCCAGTTTGTGACAAACCCAGGACTAATATTGAGATATTTTTGTAATTTTGATCTTTTTGAAACTCAGGGTATGATTATATAACCCCAAATAACTTAAAAGTAGCAAATATAGTAAATTATTTAAATGTATACAAATAGTCATATATTTGTCATTTAACTAAACATTTTGCTTAATTTTTACCTAATGGAATAACTAGTGTTTTATAAGCATAAGCAGAAATATCTAGTTTGCTATCTAAATTGAATATAATTTATTCTTGAATGGCTATCAAAATGTTCCAGGTAATCATTACGTTTTACAGAAGTGTATTTGTTAAAGTCTTAAGTTCTTCTAATCAGTATAGATTAAACTAAAACTAAAATTTAAATTTGACCTAACTTGTGTTCCTATTACACTAAGAACAATTTGTTCTCTTAAATACAGTGGTTGGATACTTCCACTCATATGTGGAAGGATAATAATGTTTGCATTCCGTGATACTACTGCAGTTCTCAGCTTGTCACAATTTAATCACAGCAAACAATCTATGGCTTGGGTTTTCAGTTTAAGGTTTCGAACACAGAGAAACAGCATTTTTTTAAACTATTCACCAATCATAATGAACTCTGGATTGTTCCTCTTGACCTCTATATGTTGGTATTAAAGATATGTTTAGTTTCTGAGACTCTCAGAGGAAAAATTTCAAAAACTAACCCTTTACTCTTTATTATTTACAATATATAAAATTTAGCATAGAAGTGAGGAATGAGAGTAGTAATAACAATGTACCAAAGGCAAAAACCATTAACTCAGAAAAAATCATGCTTCTATATGCTTATTAAATAACATTTTTCACTGCAATTAATTCACTGCACCAAGATTTGTTATATCATTATTTATAATGAGGGAAAGAGTTTGATATATGCTACACAAAGATTTGAAATTTTGGATATTTCAAAAGCTTTTATAGCTCTCTCTACTGAATTATTCTTCATTTAACTTAAATCCAATTTTTGTACCATGTTATATTCTTTTCCCTTGGTTGAGCCCAATATATAAAAAATAAATAGCTTTTTGAAAAGTAATTTGAAATATATTCTAAACAAATAAATCAAGTAAGTAGCATTGATTTAGAGGTTACTAACAATGTATAGAATATGGTGAAAAAATGTTTAAATATTTTTACTTGACTCACCAATAATTATGTTTTGATTGATTATAATTTAATATGTATATTAATTTAGCAGTGTATGCTATGTCCCAAATGAATGAAGTAGGTAGTAGATGAAAAGAAATGAAGAAGATTGCCAATTCAGGCTGAGGTGGCCCAAAATATTTTTCAAACTCTATTTTACTCTATCACTTAGAGGTTGGCATTATCCAAGTTCCAACTTTGATACTATTTCTTTCTCACTATACTTGTGCCTCCCCAAACAGTAACCATTAGCCACAGGTGCCTATTTAAACTTAAACTTAAATTAATTAAAATTAAATATCCATTTCCTCACTCTACAGCAGCCATATCTTGAGTGCTCAATAACCACGTGTAGCTAGTTAATTCTGTATAAAACAATAATTATTGGACGTCCATCACTGTATAAAGTTCTATTAGAAAGTGCTTTGAGTCTACCTACCTAGCCTAAGTAATTTCATCTACATCATGGCTCACCTAACACTGATGACTACTTCCAAATCTGTATTTTTTATGCTTAAATTTCCTCACATTTTAAATTAGATAGTAATATCTACCACAGGTAGATAGTTATCTACCTCTAACTGTTGAGAGGATGAAACAATATAATACATGTAAGTATTTTGAAAAGCACCAAACCAATAGTAGGCCTTCAATTATTTTCAGTAAATACGAAATGTCTTCATTATGATTAACAATAACATTGTCCTGAACTACAGATATGTATTTTTTACAACTTAATGGACATTTACATGTGAAACACATGGGGACATCAAACTCAATAAAGTGAAAGCCAAACAATACAGAACAAGTCTTTCTTTGATACAATAACTATTTAAATATTTGAAGACAGTCACCATTTATATCCTTAGATTATTATGGGTTAAAAATATTTAGTCATCGGGGCGCCTGGGTGGCTCAGTCGGTTGGTCATCCGACTTTGGCTCAGGTCATGATCTCACGGTTTGTAAGTTTGAGCCCAGCGTCAGGCTCCGTGCTGACCTCTCAGAGCCTGGAGCCTGCTTTGGATTCTGTGTCTCCCTCTCTCTCTGCCTCTCCCCTGCTTGTGTTCTGTCTCTCAAAAATGAATAAATGTAAAAAAAAAAAAGTCCAGTCATTTTAATATTTTTACTTGATGTTTTCTAAACCCACATCATCTTTTTAAATGTTTTTATTTATTTTGAGGAGGGAGAGAGAGGGGGAGGGTGGGGGAGCATGAGCAGTGGAGGAGCAGAGGGAGAGAAAGACAGGTTCCTCAGAAGCGGGCTCTGCACTGATAGCAGAGAACCCGATGTGGGGCCTGAACTCAGGAACTGTGACATCATGGCTTGAGTTGAAATCAGATGCTTAATCAACTGAACTGCCCAGGATCCCCTAAACTCATATCATTTTTTTTCAATATATGAAATTTATTGTCAAATTGGTTTCCATACAACACCCAGTGCTCATCCCAAAATGTGCCCTCCTCAATACCCATCACCCACCGTCCCCTCCCTCCCACCCCCCATCAACCCTCAGTTTGTTCTCAGTTTTTAAGAGTCTCTTATGCTTTGGCTCTTTCCCACCCTAACCTCTTTTTTTTCCTTCCCCTCCCCCATGGGTTTCTGTTAAGTTTCTCAGGATCCACATAAGAGTGAAAACATAAAATCATATCATTTTTAAATGATCAGCTCAAGTGTCACTTCTTTTGTGAATTTTTTTTCTGATCCTGATGCCATCCAGAGACTGATATAATAATCAGTAATTGCATTTATTATGTTATGTAGGAAGTTTTGCCTTTCTGATCATTTCTATCATTTGAACATAAGCTTCATGAACATAACAATTTTTTTCTTATCATTGCATTTTTAGGTGTTAACACAAATCCTGTTAAAAATTAAAGACTAGTTAAATCATGTTTGAATTAATGAATAAATGTTTCACAGTGGAGAAGAGCTTTGAGCTTTGGGTTAAAAGATGAGTAGAGCTGAGATGAAGAAAAGAGCAAAAATGGCATTAGTGAAGTCCTCATGGTGTACAAGCATAAGATGTTTTGTGGGCAGTGACTAAGCCAATTTGATTGGATAAATTATTTATAATTTGTAAGATGAATATAAAAATTACTGAATTTTAAGAAAAGCTTTAGATCTATGAGATCCAAGATGGTGTCATAGGAAGATCCTGAACTCACTTCCACTCATGGACACACCAGATCTAGACCTGCATATACAGAATTTCCTCCTCAAGAAGAATTGAAGGTTGATTGAACAGCTTCTTCACAACAAACCATAGAAGAACCACACAGGGAAGGGTAGGAGAGACAGAGACCTGGTAACAACAAGAACCCCATCCTCAATGCAGTCACCTGCAATAGGGAGGGATACCAGTGAGACCACATGTAGAGTTGCCCACACTAGGACATAAATGAAAAAAAAAACCAGCAATTTAAAGAACAACTACACTATAGGAGAAGGAAATCTATTAACCCTAGAGTGTCTTCCCAATGGGCAAGAAAAAGCTGGAACTATCTCTGGGGTTGGAGGCACTGGAAAATACCATTTTAACATTCCCCATCTAGCTTGATAGTGGGGACAGGAGCAGGGTCCAGGCATTCTAGTTAGTCTGTTAGCGCTAACAAACACACTGTTCCCCAGGCCCTTGACCCAAACCAGCCTCAGCCTTCCACCTATATTGTCGTCCTGGCATGACAAGGTCTGGGCCTCCCAGAGTTTGTGCCAGACCCAGTTGTCCTGATAAGGGGACACAGTGCCATGCATCCTAGGACATCTCTTGCCCATGCCCAATCCCACCATCCTACCCACACAGCCCCAGATAAGTGTACACTGGGAAGCATGCAGCCCATGCCCACTCCAACTCCAGCTATTTTACCAAAGCAATCCTGGCACAGCAAAAACTAGGACCCTTTCAGACTACACTTGCTCCAGCTGTCCTACGATGTTGGTCCCATTGTGGCACTCTTGATGGGTATACTCCTGGCCTATATCTGATCAAGTTACACCACCAAAGTGGCCCTAGCATAACACACCAGCTTGTGCCCATTATAGCTTCAGATATCTTGCTGAGATTATTCAAGTATGGCATTCCCTGGGAACTGCCCACCTGGCACCTACTCCAGGTTAAACTGTCCTGCAAACATGACCCTGGTGCAGCACACCCAGGAACACCACTGTCCTGTGCCCACTACAGTTCCAGACATTTCCACCAAGGTGAACCCAGCATGTATGCCCTGGGACACTTTGGCCAGCACCTGCTCCAATTCCCACGATGACACCAAAAAGGCCCCAACATGGCTTATTCCAGAACCTGTCATGTGCCTATGTCAGATCCAAACCTTTTGAAATGGCAGCTCCAATGCAGAGCACTTCGGGACACCCAGGCCTGTACAATTAAAACTCTAATCATCTTACCAAGGCAGAACGAGCAAAGCACACCACAGTAACCTACAGCCCACACCCACTTCATCTCCAGCCATCCTGTCAAAGCCACCCAGCACATAGTCCACAAAATGAGTGCTCCTATAAAAGAATACTACTTCAGACAAGGAGAGGTAGCTATTTCATCTAATTCATAGAAACAAGTGCAGAAAGTCAAACGAAATGAGACAAAGAAATATGTTCCAAGTGAAAGAACAAGATAGAACCCCAGAAAAAAAAACTAATGAAATAAAGATAAATAATTTACCTTATAAAGAGATCCAAGTATTTGTCATAAATATGATCATCAGGATCAAGAGAAAACTGGAGGATAACAGTGAGAACTGCAACAAAAAGTTAGAAAATATAAGAAATAACCAGAGATAACCAATACAAAAACTGAAATGAAAAACACACTAGAGGAAATCAACAGCAGATTAGATCATTTTATCTGGAAGACAAAATAGTGGAAATCACCCAATCAGAAGAACAAAAATAAAAAAAAAGAATTTAAAAAACGAGGATAGTTAAGGGACTTCTGGGACAGCACCAAGTGTGTTAGCTTTCACATTATAGAAATAATAGAAGGAGAAGAGAGAATAAATGACAGAAAAATATTTTTAAAACATGGCTGAAAACTTCCTAACCTGGGGAAGAAAATAGGCATCCAGGTCCAGGAACCAGAGAGTCCCAAACAAGATGAACCCAAAGATGTCTATCCCAAGACATATTATATTTAAAATAGCAAAAGTTAAAGAGAGAATCCTGAAGATAGAAAAAGAAAAAAAAATAGACATATACAAGTTAAACCCCATAACACTATGAGCTGAGTTTTCAGCAGAAACTGTGAAGGCCAGATGAGAGTGGGAGGATACATTTAAATTGCTGAATGATAAAAAAAACATAAAACCAAGAACAATTTACTCAGAAATATCAGTCAGAATGAATGAGAGTTTCCCAGACAAACACAAACTAAAGGAGTTCATCACCACTAAACTGGCCATAAAAGAATGATAAAGAGTCTTCTTTAAGCATAAAAGAAAAGGCCACAACTTGGAATAAAATATGTGAAAGAAAAAATATCACTGATAAAGACAAATAAATAGTAAAAGCAAAGGATCACCCACTTAAAAAGGTGAAAAAATAGTAATGTCAATTATAATCAATAAGTAGTTAAGGAATACACTAAATAAAGAGATGTAAAATATGAGATCAAAAAATGTGGAAGAAGAGAGAAGAAATGTAGTGTTTTTAGAATGTGTTTGAACTTAAGTAACTATCAACATAAAAGAGATTGCAATATACAGAGGATGATATATACAAACCTTATGATAGTCATGACCAAAACCCTACAACAGATACAAAAACTAAAAGGAAAAAAAAGAAAAAAAGAACCCAATCATAACACCAAATAAAATAATCAAAATTTAAAATGCAGAGATCCAAAGAAGAAGAAAAAAATGAATTACAAAAACAACCAAAAAATAATTAACAAAATGCCAATAAATACATATGTCTCAATAATTATTTTATTTTTTTAAATTAAATCCAAGTTAGTTAACCTATGTGTAATAATGATTTCAGGAACAAAAATTTAGTGATTTATCACTCACTTATAAAATGCAGTGCTCATCCCAAAAAGTGTCCTCCTTAATGCGCCTTGTCCATTTAGCTCATCCACTCACCCAACATCCCTCCAGAACCCTGTTTATTCTCAGTATTTAAGTCCCTTATGGTTTGTCTCCCTTTCTGTTTTTATGTCATTTTTGCTCCCCTTCCCTTATGTTCATATGTTTTGTATCTTAAATTCCACATATGAGTGAATTCATATGATATTTGTCTTTCTCTGACTGACGTATTTCACTTGGCATAATACACTCTAGTTCCATTGACGTTGTTGCAAATGACAAGATTTCATTCTTTTTGATCACAGAGTCATATTCCATTGTATATATATTTCACATCTTCTTTATCCATTCAGCAGTCAATGGACAAGGGCTCTTTCCATAGTCTGGCTATTGTCAATATTGCTGCTATAAACATTGTGAAGCATATGACCCTTTGAAACAGCACTCCTGTATCATTTAGATAAATAACTAGTAGTGCAATTGCTGAGTTATAGGGTAGTTGTATTTTAATTTTTTGAGGAACCTCCATACTGTTTTCCTGAGTGGCTGCACCAGTTTTCATTCCCACCAGCAATGCAAAAGGGTTCCTCTTTCTCTGCATCCTCACCAACATCTGTTGCAGCCTGATTTGTTAATTTTAGCCATTCTGACAGGTGTGAGGTCATATCTCCTTATGGTTTTGATTTATATTTCCCTGATGATGAGTGATGTTGAGCATTTTTCATGTGTCTGATAGCCATCTGGATGTTTTCTTTGGTAAGTATCTATTCATGCCTTTCCCATTTCTTCACTGGATTATTTGTTTTTGGGTGTTGAGTCTGATAAGTTCTTTATATATTTTGGATACTAACCCTTTATCAGATATGCCATTTGCAAATATCTTCTCCCATTCCATAAGCCTTTTAGTTTTGCTCATTGTTTTCTTCATTGTGCAGAAGGTTTTTATCTTGACAAGGTATCAATAGTTCATTTTTGCTTTTGTTTCCCTTGCCTCAGGAGACACGTCAAGTAAGAAGTTGCTGCAGCCTAGGTCAAAAGTTTCTTGCCTATTGTTTCCTTAAGGATTTTGATGGCTTCAAGTCTTACCTCTAGGTTTTTTATCTATTTTGAGTTTACTTTTGTGTATGGTATAAGAAAGTGGTCCAGGTTCTCTGCATGTGGCTTTCCAGTTTTCCCAACACCATTTGCTGAAGAGAATGACTTTTTTTGCATTGGATACTCTTACCCGGTTTGTCAAAGATGAGTCTGCCATACGTTTGTGGGTCAATTTCTTGGTTCTCTATTCTGTTCCATTGGTCTAAGTGTCTGTTATTGTGCCAGTACCATACTGTCTTGTTGATTACAGCTTTGTAATACAGCTTGAAGTTTGAAATTGTGATGCCTCCAGCTTTGGTATTCTTTATCAGGATTGCTTTGGCTATTTACGGTCTTTCCTAGTTCCATACAAATTTTAGGATTATTTGTTCTAGCTCTGTGAAGAATGCTGGTGTTATTTTGATAGGTATTGCATTGAATATATAGAATTCTTTGGATAGTATCGACATCTTGACGATATTTATTCTTCCTATACATGAGCATGGAATATTTTTCCATTTCTTTGTGTCTTCTTCAATTTCTTTCATAAGCTTTCTATAGTTTTCAGTGTATATTTTTCACTCTTTCGTTATGTTTATTCCAAGGTATTTTATCACTTTTGGTGCAATTATAAATGGTATCAATTCCTTGATTTCTTTTTCTGCTGCTTCATTATTGGTGTATAGAAATGCAAACGATTTATATACATTGATTTTATATCTTGTGACCTTGCTGAATTCATAGATCATTTCTAGCAGGTTTTTTTTTTTGTAGAGGTCTTTGGGTTTTCCACATAGAGTATCATGTTATCTGCAAAGAGTGAAAGTTTGACTTCCTTCTTGCTGATTTGTATGCCATTTATTTCTTTGTGTTGTCTGATTACTGAGGCCAAGACTTCCAACACTGTGTTGGATAACAGTGGTGAAAATGGACATCCTTTTTGCATTCCTGACTTTAGAGGGAAAGCTCTCCATTTTTTCCTGTTGAAGATAATATTGGTGTCAGGTCTTTTATATGTGGCTTTTATGTTCTTGAGGTATGACCCATATATCTCTACTTTCTTGAGGGCTTTTATTAAGAAAGGATGTTGTATTCTGTCACATGCTTTCTCTGCATCTACTGAGAGAATCATGTGGTTCTTATCCTTTCTTTATTAATGTGATGTATCACATTCATTGATTTGTGGATATTGAACCAGCCTAGCATCTCAGGGATCAATCCCACTTGATCGTGGTGAATAATTCTTTTAATGTGTTGATGTATGTGTTTTGCTAGTATCTTGTTAAGAATTTTTGCGTTCATGTTCATCAGGGAAATTGGTCTTTAGTTCTCCTTTTTACTGGGATGTTTGTCTGGTTTTGGAATCCAGGTAATGCTGAACTTGTAGAAGTATAATGAGTTTGGAAGTTTTCCTTCATTTCAATATTTTTGCAACAGCTTTGAAAGAATAGGTGTTAACTCTTTTTCAAATGATTGGTAAAATTACCCTATATTATGGTATTATACTCAGTGAGTTTCTTTATTATTGTGATTGATTTATATATTTGTGGGTTCATGTTGGGGGCACAAATATTTACAATTGTTAAATCTCTTTGGTGTATAGACCCCTTATTAAGATATAGTGCTCTTCTTCATCTCCTGTTTGTTTTTATTTTAAAATTTCGTTTTCCTGATATCAGTATGGCTACTCTGGCTTTCTTTTGATGACCTTTACCATGATAGATGGTTCTCCATCCCCTTGCTTTCAATCTGCAGGTGTCTTTAGGTATAAAATGGGTCTCTTATAAGGAGCATATAGATGGATCTTGTTTTCTTATCTATTCTGCTACCCTATGACTTTTGATTGGAGCATTTATTCCATTTACATTTAGAGTGAGTACTGAAAGATATGAATTTTAGTTACTTTGTTGCCTGTAGAACTGGTGTTGATCTCTGGTCCTTTTAGTCTTTGTTGCTTTTGGTCTTTTTTTTTTCATATTTTCTCTACTCAAAGAGCCCCTTTTAAATTTCCTGTAGGGATGGTTTAGTGGTCATGAACTCCTTTAGTTTTTCTTTGTCTAGGAATCTATCCCTCCTTCTCTTTTGAATTACAGCCTTGCTGGATAAAGACATCTTGGCTTCATATTTTTCCAATTTAGAAAGTTGAATATAGCCCATCACTCTTTTCTGGCCTGCTAATTTTCTGTGGATAGGTCTGCTGTGAACCTGATCTGTCTTCCCTTATAGGTTAAGGACTTTTTTTTTCCCCTTGCTAGTTTCATAATTCTTTTCTTGGCTGTGTATTTTGTGAATTTGACTGTGATATGTCTTGGTGATGGTCCGTTTTTTGTTGAATATAATGGGAATTCTATGTGCTTCTTGGATTTTTATGTCTCTGTCCTTCCCCCAATTAGGATTTTTTTTTCTGTTATAATTTGCTCACATACACCTCTGTCACTTTTTCTCTCTCTTTATCATCTGGGACTCCTATGATTCGGATGTTATTCCTTTCTAATGAGCCACCAAGTCTCTAAGTCTTGTATCATGCTCTTTTGCCTTTGTTACCCTCTTTTTTATGCTTCATTATTCTCCATAATTTTGTTTTCTATATAGCTGGTTTGCTGTTCTGCTTCGTCCATCTTTGCCATTGTGGAATCTGTTTGAAATTGCATCTCAGTTATAGCATTTTTAATATCGTCCTGACTAGATTTTACTTCTTTTATCTCCACAAAAAGAGAATGTATGATTTTTTCAACCCCAGCTAGCATTCTTATCAAGGTTCTAAATTCCATGTTTGAGCATGTTGCTTATATCTGTGTGGATTAAGCCTCTGGCAGTCATTACATCCTGTTCTAACGTTTGAGTGAATTCCTTAATTTTGTCATTTTGGAGAAAGAAAACAATTAATAAAATGTCACAGAGTTTGAGTCTGGAGTTGGCTCTTACCCAGCAAGAGAGCAAACACAGAAATGAAAATGAGAGAGGCTAATGTCTAGAAGGAGACAAGAGCCCTGACCAAGGGTCCTTTCTCCATATTTATTAGAATCTTGAAGGCTTACATACGTGGTGAACATGCAGAAGAAAACAATCAGATAATAACCATTAACTTGTGTGTGTAAGAAGCAAATGTCTTGGGGGTCAAGAGGCTTATAAAGTTATGATCAAAACACAATAGTATACTGGTGCCAGATGGAAAGTGTTTTCCTGTAGGTGAAACAATTAATTTGCTGTTATCTCTAAAGTTTAAGATTGATGGGACATGCAGCTCTAAGAATAGCGAGTTACTCGCCTCACTAGCTACCCTTAGGTATTTTTGCCCTTCTAATCTTGGGTGCTTTCGCCCTTCTAACCTTGGGGACTTTCATCCTGCTAACCTTGGGTGTTTTCTCCCTGCAGTGGCTTTCCTCCATAAGCCTTGTTAACCCAGTGGTGTAAATGTAGAGAATTCTTAGACTTATTTCCCATAATGAAATAAAAAATCAAAATTAAAAAATTAATGACAAAACAAAAAATCAAATAAAGGAATCTAGATCTTAGGTGTGCTTTTGTCTACTTTTTGAAAGAAGCTTGATAGAATAAAGAAAAAAGGGAAAGAAAAGCAAAGAAAAAAAGGCAAGAAAAATTTTAAATTTAAAAAAGTTCATATAAAATAGAACAAAATGAAATAAAGAAAATTAAATAGAAGAAAAAATTTTAAAACATAAAAATAAAGTAAAAAATAATTTAAAAATTAAAAAAATACAAAATAAAAAAATAAAATAAAAATAAAATTTTCTCTTTATGTATCCAAGAAAAAGAAACAAAAGAAAAAAGAAAAAAAAGAAAACATTTTAAACAAAATGAGAAGCAAAAAATAAATGACTAAATGAACGAACACACAGAATTAAACCTGAATGAAGTTACATCCAGTTTCCCCTACATCTAAAACTATGAAGCACTCTATAGTGCAGACACTAAGCAGGTGGAGGGACTTGTGCTGATCTTCTAGGGGATGTGCTTGGAGGGTGCAGTTGGGTGGAGCTTGGTGAAATGTTCTATTCTTCACTAGGTGGCACTGCTTAGCTTAATGGATCAGTGTAGCGTGCATTCACGTGGGTGGTAGAGGTTGAAATGGCTTCACCAAGCTCCTTATTCTCTGGCACAGGAAATTTGCACTGTCACTGACCTAACAAGTGGCCCTCCTTTGTCTCAGGCCTCTGTCACACCCCACCTCTACCCTGTCCGTGTCCAAGCTGTCTGCCTGTCAGGTGGCACCTCCCTCTAGAGTTTTATCTCAGATGGCATTGTGTTTCAAAACTCCACACTTCAGAAACCTCTATGGTTTAGACACACACCAACTCTCTGGGGGAGGATCTCACTGAGCAAAGTCTGGGTTCCATCTTGCCCCAGAAAATGTTCATGCAATCATGCAGTGGCAGAGATTCAGAGATTTTGGTAAATCACAACACAGAGCTGGCACCAGGTTTCACCATATTCTGGCGTTTTTGTCCCAATACCGACAAATGTGGCTGTTCTTTGGGGTCTGCTGGGACATTTGCCTGTGGAAAGGCCATATGGCCTGTACCAAAACTCTCCCAGCAGGGCATCCATTTCTCCCTATGTGGCGCACAGACCCCTCAGACTGCTGCCTGTTCCTGGGGATTCACCCTGTTTCCTCACCAGACCACTGCCAGACACTGAGCTATGAAATCAGACTTTGCATTCCACTGTTTATAGAATCCTGGTGGTACTGAAACATTTTTCTTTCTTCTTGTCAATGGTTTTAGGGAACGTATTCTGTGTTCAGTTCTTTGTGAGTGTTTTCACTCTCTTTCTCTCCAACTACTTTCTGGGAGTGTTTTTCATGCACTCTCCCAATGTGCTGCACTCTCCCCTTCTCTGCCCTTCCTTTCTTCCCCAAAACAGTTCTCTACCCTCCATGACTTTTCTCTCCCCCAGTTTACCTCTCCACACCAAGTACTTTCCAAGTTCTGTGACTTAAATTTTGCAGATTATGTTAATCCTTATATCAATTTCCTAGGTGTACAAAATGGTTCACTGCTAATCTAGCTGTGTTTCAGGGCCGAGACAAGCTAAGGGTCTCCATGCTGCTCCGCCATCTTGATTCTTCCTCAATACTTATTTTAAATGTAAATTGACTAAATGCACCCATAAAAATATTTAGGATGGCTGAATGGATAAAGAGAACCCTATCTATGTGTTGCCTATGAGACTCACTTCAGATTTAAAGACAAACATAGATGGAAAGTGAAGATATGGGAAAATATATTCCTTGCAATTAGAAATTAAGAAAAAAAGCTGGAATAACCACATTCATATCAGACAAAATAGACTATAAACAAAGAATATGACAAAAGGTAAATAATGGCATAACATAATGATGAAGATGCCATTGCAAAAATAGGATATAATATTGTAAATATTTATGCACCCAACTAAGAAACACTTAAATTTTTTAAGAAAATATTAAAAAATAAGGGGTCAAATTGACAATAACACAATAGTTGTAAGGGTTTTTAATACATCACTTACATCATTGTATAGATCATCCAGACAAAAATTTAAGTAAGGAAACATTGCCCTTAAATGACACTTTAGACCAGCATCACTTAATAAGGATATATAGAACATTACATCCAACTACTGCAGAACGCATTCTTTTAAAATGAATATGGAAAATTCTTCAATGTATTCACATGATAAGCAGAAAAACACGTCTTAATAGATTCAAGAAGATTGAAGTCATATCAAGCATATTTTTGGATGACAGTGGTATGAAAGTAGGAATCAATTACAAGAAAAAAACGGGAGAAGACATTAAAACATAGGAAATATGTTTTACTACTAAACGACCAATGGGTCAAAAAAATTAAAGTATACAAAAATGTACCTTGAAACAAATGAAAATGGAAACAATGGTTCAAAATTTATGAGACAACAAAAGCAGTACTAAGAGAAAAGTTCATAGCAATACAAACATACCTCAAGAAACAAATGAAAGTGGGGCATCTTGGTGGCTCAGTTGGTTAAGTGTCTGACTTTGGCTGGTCATGATCCTGTGGTTTGTGAGTTCAAGCCTTGCATCAGGCTTTGCACTAACAGCTGGGAGCCTGGAGCCTGCTTCAGATGCTGTATCTCTTTCTCTCTCTCTGCCCCTCCCTGACTCACATTCTGTCTATCTCTCTCAAAAATAAATAAACTTAAAAAAAAAAAGAAAGAAAAAAAGTTAAAAAAATATACTTTATACCTAAAGGGACTGGGAGACGGGGAAAAGAGAAACAAAGCCCAAAATGAATAAAAGGAAAAAAATCATTTTTAAGAGTGAAAATATAATTGGTATAGAGATTAAATAAGCAAAGAAAAGATCAATGAAACTATATGCTCACTCTTTGCTAAGATAAACAAAATCCATATAATTTTATCCAGACTTGACAAGGAAAAAAAAAAGCAGAACCAAATAACTCAAATAAAATCAGAAATGAAAGAGAAGTTACAACATATGACACAGATATACAAAAAATATGAGAGATTACTATGAACAATCATATGCCAACAAAATGGAGAACCTAGAAGAAATGGATAAATTTTGGGAAGAAGGAATTAAGAAGGGGACCCTATATTTCCCTCATCCCTCAAACACAGACAGATAAATATCAAATAATTCTGAACACCCAAGAAATAATGCATAAGTACTCCTGTATCCCTTGGGTAAATTCTTAGCAGTGCTATTGCTGGGTCATAGGGTAGGTCTATTTTTAATTTTCTGAGGAACCTCCACACTGCTTTCCAGAGCGGCTGCACCAATTTGCATTCCCACCAACAGTGCAAGAGGGTTCCCATTTCTCCACATCCTCTCCAGCATCTAGAGTCTCCTGATTTGTTCATTTTGGCCACTCTGACTGGCGTGAGGTGATATCTGAGTGTGGTTTTCGTTTGTATTTCCCTGATGAGGAGCGACATTGAGCATCTTTTTATGTGCCTGTTTCGTCAATATATTTCATGACTAGATAGCTCAATTCTTTTTAGTTTTTAATAATATTACACTGTCTGGATATTCCAGACAGCTTATTTGTTCACCTACTGAAGGAAATCATGTTTGTTTCCAAGTTTTGGCAAAGCTTCTATAAGCATCCATGTGCAGGTTTTTGTGTGGACATATCTTTTCAATTCCTTTGGGTAAATACCAAAGATCAAGACTGATGGATCACATGTTTAGTTTTGTATAAAACTGTCAATTGGTCTTACAAAGCAACTGAACCATTTTGCATCCTTACCTGTTACTCTACATTATCACCAAAATTTGATGTTACCACTATTCTTGATTTTGAGCATTTTAATAGATGTGTGCCGGTGTCTCATCATTGTTTTAATGGACATGTCCCTGATGAAATATGATGTGGAGCATCTTTTTATATGCCTATTTGTTATATCTATATATTCTTTTTTAGTAAATAATTGTTCTTTTTCTGTGTACAATTTAGTGATTCAGCATTTACATACAATACCCAGTGCTCATCACAACAAGTGCCTCCTTAATCCACAATGACTATTTAACCTACTCGCCCACCCCTCTGGTAACCATCAATTTGTTTTCTATAGTTAACAGTCTGTTTCTTTGTTTTCTTCTCTGTTTCAACACCCACCCCCCCCCCACCATGATCATCTTCTTTACCGAAGTGTCTATTAAGTTCTTTGGCTCATTTTTAAATCAGGTTGTTTATTTCATTGTTGAGTTTTAAGAGTTCCTTGTAAATTTGTGGGGGTTTTTAGTTTTATTTTATTCCATTTTGAAATTAAAAAATTACATATTTAAGGCTGTACGTCATGATGTTTTGATATACATATACATAGTGAAATGATTACAGTAATCAAGCTAATTAACGTATCCATCTCCTCACATAGTTACTGTTTTGTGTGTATGTATGCTAAAAGCACCTGGAATGTGCTCTCTTAGCAAATTTCTAGTATACAATAGAGTGTTATTAACTATACACATTAGATTTCTAGAACTTATTCATTCTATAAAACTGGAACTTTGTACCCATTAGTAAACATTCTTCATTTTCCCCACATCCTCTTCCCTGAAAATCACCTTCCTACTTTTTACTTTTATGAATTAAACTTTTTAGATTCTGCATATAAGTGAGATCGTGTGATATTTTTTCTGTGTTCAGCATATTTCACTTAGAACACTGTCCTCCAGGTTCTTTTTTGTATATTTTTGATAATAGACCTTTATCAGATAGGTCTTTTGCAAAATTTTCCGCCCAGTCTTTGGCTTGTCTTCTCAATGTTTTGAAGTGCCTTTCACAGAGCAACTTTTAATTTTAATGAATTCCAACTTATCAATTATTATGTTCATTGATTGTGACTTTGACATTGTATCTAAAAAGTCATCACCATACCAAAGGTCAACTAGGTTTTCTCCTATGTTAACTTCCAGGAGTTTTACAGTTTTGTGATTTATTTTTATTGTTTATGATCCATTTGAGTTTTTTTTGTGAAATGTGTAAATGTCTGGGTCTAAATTCTTTCATATATATATATATATATATATATATATATATATATATATTCAATTTTTCCATCACCATTGGTTGAAAAGATTATCTTCACTACATTGTATTCTATTTTTTTCCTATTGTAAAAGAAAATTTTACTGTATGTATCTCATGCACACCTCCCCTCCAGAAATGCTCAGTTTATTCTCTGTAGTTAATAGTCTTTTATGGCTTGCCTCCCTCTCTTTTTGATTTTTTATTCCTTCTCCTATGTTCATCTGCGTTGTTTCTAAAATTCCACATATCAGTGAAATAATATTGCATTTGTTTTTCTCTGACTTACTCATTTTGCTTACCATAATACACTCTGGCTCCACTGACAACATTGCAAATTACATTTTATCATTCTTTTTGATAGCTGAGTAATATTCCATTGCATGTATATACCACCACTTTTTTATCCACTCACCAGTCAATGGACATTTGGGCTCTTTCCATAATATAGCTATTGTTGACAATGTTTCTATAAACATAGGTGTACATGTGCCCCTTCAAATCAATATGTTTGTATCCTTCGAGTGAATACCTAGTAGTGCATTTGCTGGGTTGTAGGGTAGTTCTATTTTTAACTTTATGAGAAGCCTCCATACTGTTTTCCAGAGTGGCTGCACCAGTTTGCATTCCCACCAACAGTGTAAGAGGGTACCCTTGCCAACTTTCTTGGTATTCTTGCCAATATCTGTTGTTTGCTGTGCTGTAAATTTTAGCCATTCGAACAGTTGTGAGATGGTATCTCATTATGGTTTTGATTCTGTATTTCCCTGATAATGAGTGATGTTGAGCACCTTTTCATGTGTCTACTAGCCATCTGTATGTCTTATTTGGAAAAATGACTATTATGTATTTTTCCCCTTTTCTTAACTGGATTATTAGCTTTTTGGGTGTTGAGTTTCATACGTTCTTTACATATTTTAGATACCAATCCTTTATCAGATAAGTCGTTTGCAAATATCTTTTCCATTTCATAGGTGGTCTTTTAGTTTTGTTGATTGTCTCCTTTTCTGTGCAGAAACTTTTTATCTTGATGAAGTTCCAATAGTTCATGTTTTCTTTGTTTTCCCTTGCCTTGGGAGATGTGTCTAGTAAGAAGTTGCGACAGCTGAGGTCAAAGTGGTTGCTGCCTGTGTTCTCTAGAATTTTGGTGCTTCCCTGTCTCACACTAAAGTCATTCATGAATTTTAAATTTGTGTATGGTTTAAGAAAGTGGTTCAGTTTCAGGCTTTTGCATGTTTCTGCCCAGTTTTCCCAATACCATTTGTTGAAGAGACTTTTTGTTTTGTTTTGTTTGTTTTTTATTTTTTTTAATTTTCTTTTTTATTTTGTAAAATTTACATTCAAATTAGTTAGCATATAGTGAAAGAATGATTTCAGGAGTAGATACCTTAATGCCCCTTACCCATTTAGCCCATCCCCCTCCCACAATCCCTCCAGCAACCCTCAGTTTGTTCTCCATATTTGTGACTCTCTTCTGTTTTGTCCCCCTCCTTGTTTTTATATTACTTTTGTTTCCCTTCCCTTGTGTTCATCTGTTTTGTCTCCTAAAGTCCTCATATGAGTGAAGTCATATGATCTTTGTCTTTCTCTGACTAATTTCACTTAGCATAATACCCTCCAGTTCCTTACACCTGTCAGACTGGCTAACATTAACAACTCAGGCAACAACAGATGTTGGTGAGGATGTGGAGAAAGAGGATCTCTTTTGCATTGTTGGTGAGAATGCAAGCTGGTGCAGCCACTCTGGAAAACAGTATGGAGGTTCCCCAAAAAGCTAAAAATAGAACTACCCTATGACCCAGCAATTGCACTACTAGGCATTTATACACTGGATACAGTTGTGTTGATTCGAAGAGACACATGCACCACATGTTTATAGCAGCACTATCAACAATAACCAAAGTATGGAAAGAGTCCAAATGTCCATTGATGGATGAATGGTTGAAGAGACTGTCTTTTATCCATTGGATATTATTTCCTGCTTTGTTAAAAATTAGTTGGCCATAGAGTAGTGGGTCCACTTCTGGGTTGTTTATCTGTTCCATTGATCTTTGTGTTTGTATTTCTCTCAGTATCATACTGTATTGATGACTACAGCTTTATAATATAGCTTGATGTCTGGAATTATGATGCCTCCAGCTATGATTTTCTTTTTCAAGAATGCTTTGGCTATTTGCAATGACATGGATGGAGCTAGAATGTATATGCTAAGCAAAATAAGTCAATCAGAGAAAACCAAAATCACATCATTTCACTCATATGTAAAATTTAACAAATAAATTGAACAAATAACTATGGGAAGGAGGTAAATAGAAATACGAGAGGGAAACAAACCTTAACAATAGAGAAGAAACTGAGGGTTGATGAAGGAAGGGTTTTGGGAGATGGGTGATGGGTATTAAGAAGGGCACGTGTTGTGATGAGCACTGGGTGTTTTATGTAAGTAATGAATCACCGAATTCTACTCCTGAAACCACTATTGCTCTGTATGGTAACTAAATAAAATTTAAATAAAAAATAAAAAGGAACAGGTTTTATGTCTTGAACTCTTCTTACCCTGCTCAATTAGTCCACTTATGAAATTTTAGACTTTACCTGTTGTAATTTATAAGTTGGCTAAACAACATGTTCACCCTTTGATTAAATTTAAAAAAATTCTGTTCTTTCATTACTTTCATGCAAACATTTTTTTCATGACAAATTTCTTATAGAACAGGTGACTAATTGTAAGGTTTTTGTTTTGTTTTCTACTGCAAAATATTTCAATTTTGAATTTAACATGGATAAGAATGCCATATAGTCTTTCATGATCTGAAATTCCTTATGGTTTTCTCTTATCTAAAAAAAAATTTCTGGGATAAAAAGCAAATAGTTAAAAATGTTGATATCTGTTTTAGTAAAACCAAATATTTTTTTCATATTTTTATTTAAATTCCTTTTAGTCGACACATGCTGTAATATTAGTTTCAGGGTTAGAATTTAGTGATTCATCACTTAAATATAACAAGCAGTACCCTCCTTAATATTCACCACTAATTTAACATCCCCAATGTACACACACACACACACACACACACTCACACACACACACACTTCTGTCCAGCAACCCTGTTTGCTATTGATAGTTAAGACTCTGTTTTATGGTTTGCTTCTCCTTTTTTTTTAACCCATGTTCATCTGTATAGTTTCTTAAATCCCACATATGACTGAAATAATATTGCATTAGTTCTTCTCTTACTGCATTATTTTGCCTAGCATAATACAACCCGGCTCTATCCATGCTCTTGCAAAAGGCAAAATTCCATCCTTTTTTGAAGTTTGAATAATATTCTGTTGTGCATATATACCATACCTTCTTTATCCATTCATCAATTGATGGGCTTTTGGTCACTTTCCATAATTTGGCTACTGTTGATAATTCTGGTGTAAACATCAGGGTGTATGTCTCCTTTAGAATCTGTATTTTTGTATTCTTTGGGTAAATCTCTAGTAGTGCAATTTCTGGAATGTAGGGTATTTCTATTTTTAATTTTTTGAGAAACTTCTATACTGTTTTCAGAGTGGCTGCACAAGTTTGCATTCCCACAAATGGTGTAAGATTTTCTCCTCTCTGTGCAAGATAACCATTATCTATTGTTTCCTGTATTGTTGATTTCAGACATTCTGACAGGTGTGAGGTGGCATCTCATTGTAATTTTTATTTGTATTTCCCTGACGATGAGTGATGTGGAACATCTTTTCAAGTGTCTTTTAGATGTCTGTATGTCTCCTTTGGAAAATTATCTATTCATGTATTCTGCTCTTTTCTTAACTGGGTTATTCATTTTTGAATTGAAATTTAATAAGATCTTTGAATTGAATAAGATCTGTTGAAATTGATAAGATCTTTATAGATTTGGGATACTAACTCTTTCTCAGATATGTCATTTGCAAATATATTCTCCAATGCCTTACACTCCTTTTAATTTTTTTTATTGTTTCCTTTGTTGCGTAGAAGTTTCTTTTCTTTTTTTATCTTGAAGTTCCAATAGTTCATTTTTGCTGTTGTCTCCCATGTCTCAGGAGACGTGTATTATAGGATGTTACTATGGCCAATGTCAAAGATGTTGCTGCCTGAGTTTTCCTCTACTATTTTTATGGTTTCCTGTCTCACATTTAGGTCATTTTTCAATTTTGAATTTATTTTTGTGAATGGTGTAGGAAAATGGTACAGGTTCAGTTTTTGCATGTTGCTATCCAATTTTTCCAACAATCATTTGTTGAACAGACTTTTCCCCAATGGATATTCTTTCCTGTTTTGTTGAAGAGTAGTTGACCATGTAGTAGTGGGTCCATTTATGGATATTCTATTCTGCTACATCAATCTACATGTCTATTTTTGTGCTAGTACAATACTGTCTTGATCGCTACAGCTTTGTAATACAACTTGGTGCCCAGAATTGTGATGCTTCCAGCTATGTTTTTCTTTGTTTCAATATTGCTTTTGCAATATGGGGACATTTGTGATTTCATACAAATTTTAAGATTGCTTTTCCCAGCTCTGTGAAAAATGCTGGTGGTATTTAAAGGGGTTGCATTAAATGTTTATATTGCTTTGGGTAATATAGACATTTTAAAAATATTTGTTTAATATTTGTTAAATTTCTTCCCATCCATAAGCATGGAATTTTTTTTCCATTTATTTGTGTCCTTTTCAATTTCTTTCATAAGTATTACAGAGTTTTCAGACTACATATATTTTACTTCTTTTGTTTGGTTTATTACTAGACATGGTTTTTGGTGCAATTATAAATGTGATCTAGTGCATGTTTTCTCTTTCTGCTCCTTCGTTCTTGGTATATACAAATGCAACAGATTTATGTACATTGATTTTGGATCCTGTGACTTTACTAACTTCATGTGTCTGTTGTAGAAATTTTTTGGTGGAGTCTTTTGGGTTTTCTTCATATAGTATCATGTCCTCTTCTATAGTGAAATTTTGACTTCTAACCTTCCTGATTTATATGTCTTTTATTTCTTTTTGTTGTGTGATTGCTGAGACTAAGAATTTTTGCTATGTTATATAACAATGGTGAGTGTGGTCATCCCTGTCTTGTTCCTGATCATAGAAGAAAAGCTCTTAGTTTTTCCTCATTGAGGATATTAGCTGTGGGTTTTTCATGTATGGCTTTTATGATGTCAAGGTATGTTCCCTCTTTCCCTTCTTTGTTGAGCATTTTGTCAAGAATGGAGGTTGTACTGTTTTGTCTCTTAAAGTCCTCATATGAATGAAGTCATATGATATTTGTCTTTCTCTGACTAACTTCACTTAGCATAATACACTCTAATTCCATCCACGTAGTTGCAAATGGTAAGACTTCATTCTTTTTGTTTGCAGAGTAATACTCCATTGTATATATATACCACATTTTCTTTATCTTTTCATAATGGAAGGGAAACAAAAATAATATAAAAACAGGGAGGGGAACAAAACATAAGACAGTCATAAATATGGAGAACAAACAGAGGGTTACTGTGAGGAGGGATGGGCTAAATAGGTAAGTGGCACTAAGGAATCTACTCCTGAAATCATTGTTGCACTATATGCTAACTAATTTGGATATAAATTAAAAAAAATAAAATTTAAAATAATAATAAATAAAAATAAAATGATATTAAAAAAATAAAAATAAAGTCAAAAAGAATGGGTGTTGTACTTTGTCAAATATTTTTACTACATCTATTTAGAGGATCATATTGTTATTATATTTTCTTATATTAATGTGGTGTATCACATTGATTGATTTGTGAATATTGAACCACTCTTGCAGCACAGAAATAAATCCTGCTTGATCGTGGTGAAAAACTCTTTTAATGTACTGTTGAATTCAATTTGCATTGATAATTTTTAAAAGATTTTTAATATTTATTTATTTATTTTTGAGAGAGAGAGAGCAAGCAGGGGAGGGGCAGAGAAAGGGGGACACACAATCCAAAGTAGGCTCCAGGCTCTGTGCTGCACAAAGCCTGACGTGGGGCTCGAACTCGTGAACCGTGAGATCATGACCTGAGCCAAAGTTGGACACTTCACTTACTGAGCCACCCAGGCACCCCAATTTGCATTGAGAATTTTTGCATCCATGTTTATCAGAGATATTGACCTGTAATTCTTTTTTTTTTCTTCTTTTAGTGAAGTCTTTGCTTGGTTATGGAATCAAGGAAATGCTGATTTCATAGAATGAGTTTGGAAATTTCCCTTGCATTTCTATTTTTTGGAACAGCTTTATTGGAATAGGTAACTCTTTAAATGTCTGGTAGATTTCCCCTGAGAAGACATCTTGCATTAGACTTGATTGTTGGTAGATTTTTGATTACTGATTTGATTCCTTTGATGATTGCCTGTCTATTTGAGTTTTCTATTTCTTCTGTTTCAGTTTTAGTAGTTTATATATTTCTAGGAATTTATCCATTTTTTCCAGATTGTCTAATTGTTTGCCATATAATTTTTCATAATGTTCTCATAATTGTTTTTGTTTATGTGGGGCTGGTTGTGATCTCTCCTCTTCCATTTGTGATTTTATCTATTTGGGTCTTTTTTCTTTCCCTTTTAATAAGTCTGGCTAGGTTTTCACCAATTTAGGTAATTTTTTCAAAGAATCAGCCCATTTTATAAATCTATTCTGTTTTTTGTTTGTTTCTATATCACGTATTTATGCTCTAATCATTATTTTTGCCTTATTCTGCTGGCTTTAGTATTCATTTTTTGTTCTTTTTCTAGCTCCTTTAGGTGTAAGTTAGGTTGCATATTTGACATTTTTCTTGCTTGTTGAGATAGGCCAGTATTGTTATATACTTAACTCTTAGGACAGTATTTGCTACATCCCTAAGGGTTTAGACTGCCATGTTTTCATTCTCATTAGTTTAAATATATTTTTATTTCATCTTTAATTTCCCGGTTGGACCATTCATTCTTTAGTTGGATGTTCTCCATGTGTTTGTGGTCTTTGCAAATTTTGTCTTGTGGTTGACTTCAAGTTTCATAGTGTTGTTATCTGAAAATATGCATGGTATGATTTGAATCTTTTTGTACTGGTTGATGCTTGATTTGTAACTCAGTATGTGATCTATTCTGAAGGCTATCCCATGTGCACTTAAGAAGAATGTGTATTCTGCTGCCTTAGGATGAAATGTTCTGAATATATCTGCTAAGTCCTTCTGGTCCCATGTGTCATTCAAAGCCATTGCTTCCTTGTTGATTTTCTGCTTACATGATCTGTCCATTGATGTAAGTGTGGTGTTGTCTCCTACTATTTTTGTGTTATTATCAATGAGATCCTTTATGTTTGTTACTAATTGATTTATATATTTTTGTGCTCCCATATGGAAGAAATAAATATTTACAATTTTTATGCCTTATTTTTGGATAGACCACTTTATTATAATATAATGCCATTAATCATCTCTTGTTACAGGATTTGGTTTTAAATCTAGTTTGTCTGATATAAGAATGACTACTCCATCTTTCTTTTGATGTCCATTAGCATGATAAATGGTTCTCCATCGACTCACTTTCAATCTGTAAGTGTCTTTAGGCCTAAAATTAATATCTTGTAGGTAGTATATAGAGGGTCTTGCTTTTTATTTTTTATCCATTCTGACATCCTATCTCTTTTGAGTGAACATTTAGTCCATTTACATTCAGAATAATTATTGATTGATATGAATTCAGTGCCATTTTATTACTTGTTTTGTCATTGTTTCTGGAGATTTTCTCTGTTATGTTTCTTTGTAGTCTTTGTTGCTTTTGGTCTTTCTTTCCAATTCAGAGCCCTCTTTAATATTTCTTGCAAGACTATTTCAGTGGTCATAAACTCATTTAGTTTTTATTTTTTTATTTTTCTTGGAAACCCTTTTCTCTCTTTCTGCTCTGTTTGACAGCCTTGTGGAATAGAGTATTCTTGGCTTCAGACTTTTCCCATTCAACATGTTGAATATATCATGCCTCTCTCTTCTTGCCTGCCAAGCTTCTGTGGAGCAGTCTTCTGCTAACCTTAGCTGTCTTCCCTTACAAGTTAATGACTTATTTTCTCTGTGCTGTTAAAAGATATTTACTTTATCTCTAAATTTTGCAAATTGTACTACAATATGTCTTTGTGTTGGTCTGCTTTTGTTTATTATTATGGGAGTTTTCTGCCTGGATTTTGAAGTTTGTTTCCTTCCCCAAACTAGGGAAGTTTTCAGGTATAATTTTCTCAAATAAACTTTTGTCCCTTTTTTTTTTCTTCTGGGACTCCTATGATACAATTTTTATTATGCTTTAGGGAGTCACTGAGTTTCTTACATTTACATTTGTGGTCCTATATTTTCCTCCTCTTCTTTTCAGCTTCATTACTTTCCATATTTAATCTTCTATGTCACTTTTTTATTTCTCTGCTTCTTCTACCTTGTGTCATTACAGTCGGTTTTGCATGTTGATTATAGCAATTTTTATTTTGGACTTACTTGTTTTTAGGTCTTTTATTTCTGTGGTAAGGGACTTCCTAGCGTATTCTATGCTTTTCTCAAGCCCAGCTTGTATCCTTTTGGTGTTTCCTTTAAATTCTGGATGAGACACATTACTTATATCTGTTTTGATTAGAAACCTGGCAGTGACGTTTCATTTTCTGGGATGAATTCCTTGGCATTTTTTTTTCTAGGTCTCTATTTCTTCTTTGTGTTAGAAAATCCTGTTATGTTTCCTGATCCAGAGAGTAATGGCTTAATGAAACAGAGGCCATATGCTATTCAGGGCCTGGACCTTCAGGAAGTGTTTTTGGTGTATTCTGTGTGCACTATGTTATTGTGCTTTGGTTGCTCTTTCTCTCAGGACAGTCTTTGGCAGTTTCTGTTTGCCTGCAGTAGGGACTGTTTACACTATGTTCAGAGTGTGGAGGGTTTTAACTAGAAGTGCTCTGCTCAGCTTGTTAAAAGAGACATGTTGCTATTTCCACTAAAGCTGAATCTTTGCAGAACTCTATGGTCAGTAGAGGTGGTGCATGAGAGGGGTTTGTGTTGGTCTTCTGTGGGAGGTGCCCATGTGAGGGGTTTGTGTTGGTCTTCTGTGGGAGGTGCTCATTGTTCTGGTTCTCAGGCACACCTGCCCAAAAAAGCCTTACCTGCAGAGTGTGTGGGGGACTGAGCTTGGGATAACTTGTTTAGGCCACCATTGTTGTTGTGCTGCTTACTCAAGTTAGTTTATGCTAAAGGATGGGGAAGATAAATGGCACCAGCCCCCTCAATTATCTTTGGAAAGGGGAGTTTGTGCCTGCTGCTGACTAGGAAACCATCACATAAGAGCCAACAATCTCCTTCGTGTGTCCCAGGCATCCCTCAGATCCTTGCCTTCACCCTGTCTGTGTCTGCACCATCTGTCCACCTCACAGCATAGTGCATTCCTGCTTTATCCAAGGCAGGCTGGCTGATTTTTAAAACTCCAAATTTTATGTACCTGGTGTGGTGGGGACCCACACTGGTCCTTTGGGAGAGGGTCTCACTACACTGGGACAGAGGTAGGTTTTTCCCAGTAGGGCAGTTGCACCAAAGCACAGGGGTGTGGATTTTAAAGTAAATTGCAGCAAAGAACCAGTGTCCAAGTTAGCCACCTTCAGCAGTGTCCTTGTGCCTATGCTTAGGGCTGGCAGAGGCAGCAGTGTCTCTGTGCCTATGCCTAGGGCTGGCAGAGGGTAATGGTATCTGCTGGCTCTTTTATCTCCAGAGAGACAATGCCACCTCTCCCAGATGATCTTCAAGAAGGGGGAAGCATCTCTCCCCATGTGTCCTAGGGGATCCTCAGATCACAACATCTGCTACTGGGCTATCTACCTCTTCCACATGAACATTGAAGTGCCCACCTGCCTCCACACTGGCCATGCTGTGAACCTCTATATCTCCAGTCTTTGAACACTACTAGTTGTAAAAAAAAAGTCACAAAAATCAACTCCTCTTGTTTTCCCAGTCAATGGCTTTCGGGAAGTATGTTCCTTATGCAATCACCTATGTGCTCCTCTCCATATATCTCTCTCCCTCTCTTTCTCCCCTCTCTCTCTTCTTTCTGTGACCAGGACTCCCTCCTCTCCACTGCACCTATGATCCTTTTCTCCCCAAATCACACCTCTGAACCTTCTACCTTCCATGATGTGGTCTCTACTTCCCCTCTGGTTTTGTAGTTTGTTCTGTGAGTACTCAGATCAATTTCTTGGGTATTCAGAATAATGTGAGGTTTATCAATCTGTATTCAAGAGGTGAGGGAAGCCTAGAGCCCTCCTACTATTCTGCCATCTTAACTCCTCTACCAGCACACATAAATATTTAGACATCAATAGTTGTTCCTTGCATTTTTTGTTTATTTTAAGGATTTTGCCCATTTTTAAATTTTCATTTAAATTTTCTCCACATTTTTTAAAGTAATATATACCCCAACATGGGACTCCAACTCTCAACCTTGAGATCAAGAGTCACGTGCTCTATGGACTGAGCCAGCCAGGTGCCCCCGGCTCATTTCTATTTTAATGTTTTTGCAGGAGTAGAAATGAGTGATTCATCACTTAAATATAACATCCGCTGCTCATTTCAAGTGCCCTCCATAATGCCCACTACCTTTTTAGACCACCCCCCACTAACATCCCTCCAGCAACTCTCAGTTTATTCTCTGTATTTAAGAGTCTCTAATGGTTTCCCTCCCTCTCTATTTTTATCTTATTTTTCCTTCCCTTCCCCTATGTTAATCTGGTGTGTTTCTTAAATTCCACATATGAGTGAAATCATATGATATTTGTTTTTCTTTGGCTGACTGATTTTGCTTAGCATAATGCACTCTAGTTCCATCTACATTGTTGCAAACAGCAAGAATTCATTCTTTTTGATCACCAAGTAATTTATATATACACACACACACACACACACACACACACACACACACCATATCTTCTTTATCCATTCGTCTGTTGATGGACATTTGGGCTTTTTCCATTATTTGGCTATTGTTGATAGCACTGCTATAAATATTCGGGTACATGTGACCCTTTCAATCAGCATTTTATATCATTTGCATAAATACCTAATAGTTCAATTGTTAGGTTATAGGGTAGCACTATTTTTCATTTTTTTAGGAAACTCCATAATGTTTTCCCGAGTGGCTGCACCAGTTTGCATTCCTACCAGCAGAGCAAAAGTGTTCCCCATTCTCCACATTCTTGCCAAGATCTGTTGTTTCCTGAGGTGTTCATTTTAGCCATTCTGGCTGGTGCGTGGTGGTATCTCACCATTGTTTTGATTTGTATTTTCCTGTTGATGAGTGATGTTGAGCATTTTCTCAAGTGTCTGTTAGCCATATGGATGTCTTCTTTGGAAAACTGTTCATGTATTTTGCCAATTTCTTCAGTGGATTATTTAGTTTTTGGCTGTTGAGACTGATAAGTTGTTTATAGATTTTGGATACTAACCCTTTATCTGATGTGTCATTGACAAATATCTCTCCTATTCCATCGGTTGCTTTTAAGTTTTGTTGATTGTTTCTTTTGCTCCGCAGAAGCTTTTTATCTTGATGAGGTCTCAATAGTTCATTTTTACTTTTATTTCCCTTGCCTCCAGAGACATGTATAGTAGGAAGTTACTGAAGCTGTGGTCAAAGAGGTTGTTGCTTGTTTTCTCTTCTAGGATTTTGATGGTTTCCTGTATGTCCATTTAGGTTTTTTCATCCATTTTGAGTTTATTTTTGTGTATGCTGTAAGAAAGTTGTCCAGGTTCATTTTTCTGCATGTTTCTGTCTAGTTTTTCCAACACCATTTGATGAAGATACTGTTGTTTTTGTTGTTGTTGTTTTTCTATTGGATATTCTTTCCTGCTTTGTCAAAGATTAGTTGACCATGCATTTGTGGGTCCATTTATTGGTTCTCTATTCTGTCCCATTGATCTTTGGGTAAGTTTTTGTGCCAGTACCATACTACCTTGATTATTACAACTGAAACACACCTAGGATATAATTTCCACAATTTTAAAACCTAGTAAGTTATTTATAAACTGAACTGGGTGATCCTGTACATAGAACTTGCTTTCTTACATTTTGGTACTTAAATAACTTTACTAACCTTATGTAATGCCCAGCACAAAACTACAAATATTAGTCCAAGCATTCCTCAGTATGAACTTGTAATAAATTTGTTAAAGTTTTAAACAAATTTGTTTAAATAGTGATTTTTTATTTTTAATGTTAATTTAGCAATACGACTTGCTCTGATATATATTTATTGTGCATTGATATTATGCCCCAGGTACGAAATATTTTTAGGAAATTATCTGCTGATCAAAAATCTTTGTTTCCATACTTTGGCTATTGTTGATAGTGTTGCTATAAACATGGGGGTACATGTGTCCCTTTGAAAAAGCACACCTGTATCCCTTGGATAAATGCTTAGTAGTGCCATTGCTGGGTTGTAGGGTAGTTCTATTTTTAGTTTTTTTGGGAACCTCCATACTGTTTTCCAGAGTGGCTGCACCAGCTTGCATTCCCACCAACAATGCAAAAGAGTTCCTCTTTCTCCACATCCTCATCCATCGATGGATAAATGGATAAAGAAGATGTGGTATATGTATATGTGTGTGTGTGTATATATATATATATATATATATATACTCGGAGTATTACTCGGCAATCAAAAAGAATGAAATCTTGTCATTTGCAACTACGTGGTTGGAACTGGAGGGTATTATGCTAAGTGAAATTAGTCAGTCAGAGAAAGACAAAAATCATATGACTTCACTCATATGAGGACTTTAAGAGACAAAACAGATGAACATAAGGGAAGGGAAAAAATAATTTAAAAACAGGGAGGGGTTAAAACAGAAGAGACTCATAAATATGGAGAACAAACTGAGGGTTACAGGAGAGGTTGTGGGAGGGGGATGGGCTAAATGGGTAAGGGCACTATTGAATCTACTCCTGAAATCATTGTTGCACTATATGCAAACTAATTTGGATGTAAATTTAAAAAAAATAAAAAACAAAACAAGTTAAAAATAAAAGAAAAAATATTTCTTTCAATTGTTACTTCACCCTTATTTTTTTAAACAAGATCTTCACCTTTACTTAATGCCTAAAGCTGTTTTTGTAATTTGCTTCATTATTTTTTTCTTTGCTATTTTAGCTCGTTCACACTTGTTAGGAAAAATTACTCTGATTTTATTATGAGAAAAAGAATAATGGTTTAGATGGCAGAATCATGCTTACATTTTTTATTTCCCCCAATTAAATGTATAATTTCCAGAGTGGTTGCATCAGTTTGCATTCCCATCAGCAGTGCAAGAGGATTCCACTTTCTTCACATCCTCATCAATACATGTTGTTTTTTGTGTTGTTTATTTTAGCCATTCTCACAGAAGTGAGGTGGTATCTCATTGTAATTTTTATTTGTATTTTCCTGATAATCAACAATGTTAAGCATCTCTTCATATGTCTGCTTGCCATCTGTGTGTCTTCATTGGAAAAATATCTATTCATGTCTTCTGTCCATTTTTAATTTTTTTTGAATTTTGAGTTTTATGTGTTTATATATTTTGGATACTAACCTTCCATCAACAAGAAAACAGTATGGAGGTTTTACAAAAAATTAAAATAGAACTACCCTATGATTCAACATTTGCACTACTGGTTATTTACCCAAAGGATACAAAAATAAAAATTCAAAGGTTTGAGTACACCCCAATGTTTATAGCAGCATTGTCTAAAAACAGTAGTCAAAATGTGGAAATAGCCAAAATGTCTATTGACTGATGAATGAATAAAGAAAATGAATTATATACATACAATGAAATATTACACAACCCTAAAAAATAAAATCTTACCATTTGCAATTATGTGGATGGAGCTAGAGAAAATTATGCTAAGTGAAAGAAGTCAATCAGAAAAAAACTAATACCATAAGATTTCACTCACATGTGGAATTTAATTTAAAAAAATGATCAGAGGGAAAAGAGAGGCAAAACAGGAAACAGACTCTTAACTATAGAGAACAAACTGTTACCAAAGGGGAGGTGGTTTTGGGAATGTGTTAAATGGGTGATGGAGATTAAGGAGTGCACTTTTGATACACACCAGATGTTGTATGGAAGCGTTGAATAACTAAATTGTACACCTGAAACGATTACACTGTATATTAAATAAATTAAATTTAAGTAAAATTAAAATTAAAATTTACATTAAATTTAAATAAAAGCTTTAAAAATATAAACATATTTCTTCCAAAAGAATTCTTCAATAAATGTGTTAATGTGTGTTTTCTTTGTTTTTATTTTTTATAATTTTCTTTTCATTTTTAGTATTCTAGAAAACTTCCTGATTCTGATGCATTGCCTTACAAGCTTGGACTGGCTGCATACTCTTGGTGTCTCCCAACTTTGCTCAGGCTGATCTAAGAAACAACCACATTCCAGGAAAATATATGCAAAGGCACTGGGAGTTCCAGGAGCCCCCAGAAGACTCTGTTCGTTATGTGTGCATAAAGTTGGTTATGCCTAAAAGACTATTATTATTATTTTGCTGCCAAATGCCCCACAATTTAACTAAGTGTGGATATGAAGGATGTATGGATGTATATATTTTTCTGCAAAGACCATACAATACTAGGCAACTTGGTTGCAAAGATGACCAAATGGTCTTATATACAAAAGAACAGTTCAGGAACTGACTTTTTAGCAACTATTTTTTCTTCCTTAGTTTAAATAAAAAGAACTGCCATATTTCTGGTAAAGATTCAAACAAGAAAATATCTTGTGCCCAATAATTTTTTTAAGGGAACTCATTAAGAATAAAAAATGAGGGACGTGTGGGTGGCTCAGTGAGTTAAGCGTCCGACTTCAGCTCAGTTCATGGTCTCATGATTCGTGAGTTTGAGCCCTGCATCAGGCTTTGTGCTGACAGCTCAGAGCCTGCTGCTTCAGATTCTGTCTGTCTCTCTCTCTCTCTCTCTCTCTCTCTCTCTCTGTCCCTCCCCCTGTTGTGTTCTCTCTCTGTCTCTCAAAAGTAAATAAATAAACATTAAAAGTTTTTTTAAAGGAAGAAAAAATGAGTTGTTGTTTTTTGAAGACACATTAGTCATATGTCAAATGCAAAATAATATGGGCATTAAAAGAAACATATTTTCTTAGCAAGTGAAAAATGGTGAACAATTATGCCACCTGCAAATTAAAATAACAAAAAGTGAGCGGACAAGTTGATATTTTTAATGAAGTTTATTTTTAAATAAGTTCTTTTGTGTAAGTTGTATCATTATGAATCTTCTTTTTTGATTTCCAATTTAAAGCAGGAATATTAGTATAAGGTTCAACAAACATTTCATGTAATTGTCAAGATAGTAAATATTTTTGGCTTTGTGGGCCATGCAGTCTCTATCACAACAAAATTCTGACATTGTAGTGCAAAAACACTATAAACAATGTGTAAACACGTGGTTGTGTTTGTTTTAACAAAACTTTATTTACAAGTACAGGAAACTATGACCCACAGGTTGTAGTTTGTGGGAAGAAATGGATGACTTAATAGGTTGTAAGAATATTTTAAACTTGGGAAGATACGATAGTTCAATTGTCTCTTTGAAATGTTATCCTAAGAAATTTCATAATAGGTATACCATTACCCATATCAGTGTTACATATACTTTTCAATGTTGATTAAATCCAGTCTTATGTGTAAAAACTACACAGCTTAATTTTATAGAAAAAAAATTATAAGAGTATGTACCAAAAATCAAGTAGTTTTTTTTTAATCAGTTCAGCCCAAAGAAGTAGATTTTATTCTATAAACGTTAATGATAAACTAAAAGGCTGATTTACTGATGGTATATTATACTTGAAGCTAAATTATTAAGCAACAATACAGGTATACTTTTAAAAAATATTATAGATATATAATTAGAGTAAAAATACATGATAATCACAATTATCTTCCTAATTCATTGAGGGGCAATAACTTTGAGAGAAAGTAAAGTAAAATAGAACTTTCCTTTATTGTTACTGTAAAGAATACTGTTTGTGTGGGTGTGGACCAGGCCATGTGGAAAAGGTAGAAGGCAACTGTCAGAGACAAAAAGCTTTGTCATACAGTGATCTCTAGTGTGTGGTTGAAGGATCAATTGTTGAATATCACTCTGACAGAACATTCTCACTGATGACATTGCAAGTAAGCCTATGAAGGAGCTAGGAAATATACAGCAGGGATTAATAATGTGAAGGTAAGGAGGAGATATACAACAGTGATTAATAATGCAAAGGTAGGGGAACTGAGCAGAAAATTCAATAGATCTTTTCTTCTGGAATGTATTTATCATTATCTCTGTGTATATATTTTTTTATTTAAAGAAGCTTAAGATGTAATTCATTTCTCTTTCATTATAAAAGGAATTATAGGGCAAGTATGTAAGGGAAAAACAGAATTTGCACACTCCTGACTAGTGATAATATGCAAGACCAAATACAGTCTTCACATGATATGTAAGAAAATATTTCCTGGAAGTCTTTATAATAAAAGAACTAGAATGGTCTTCTTATAGGAAACATGGGAAATAACTCCAGAGAAGAGCAAAGATGACCCATTAGACTTTAAGTCTTTTTTTTTCAAGTGAACTCCATGTTTTCTCCACCTGCCAGTCTACTTCTGGAGTAATTACAATATCTACTGTCATGAGCAGAAATTCTATGTAAATTATAATCATTTTTAGAAAAAAATTATTGACTTAAATTTCATCCATTGCCTCTTTATTATCTGTGAAACACTTAAATTGGTTGAATTTAAACTTTTGAATGAGTTCATAATGTACACGGGTAATTCTTTAAGATAAGAGTGTAATAAAATTTTCTCCTGTATCTAGGGCTATTATAAAGACAATTTGAAATTATCCATGATTCGTCCAAGCCTTAAGATCATACTTCATGTTTTTACTACAGTTGATTTTTACTGACAGAATTCAGAGTACAGTCCTCCTTTCTTTCCTTTTAAGTGTCCCTCATTAGATAATATTGAGAAGAAAAAAAAATATTTTAGTACATGGTCTCAGGGGTTAAATAAAAAAGGATAAAGATCTTTTCAAATAAGTCTACTGTCCATAAGATATGCACAAAATGCAATAATTTGATACTAAAGCAGTTGAAAAAATTTATTTCTTTTTATGTTTTGATAAAAATATGAAAAAGATTAATATCTCTGACATGTTCATACAAGTCTCAATCTATATGTCAAGTGGTTTACCTAATATACAAGTATATTGTAGGTGGAAGATTAACGGCTATAGCCTACAAATATTCATTTTGATATATAAGAATCTAATAAAGAATTTTATGTATCGTGCTATTCATCCACATATTAACATCTATGTGATATTTAGCAAACTGATGAAGCACTAGAGATTCTTTCATTTACCTTGTTATTCTTTTTAACCAATACAAGAACATACATATTATAATATTCATTTGGAACATGAATATTTATGCTTGAGACACGCATCAAGCAAGAAGAATAAAAATTACTGATGTAGATGAAAGGTACAAAAATGTTGATTCTAGCTTTAAATAAGATTTCTCTAATTTCTTTTTCTTTGTGAAAGTGGCAACAGCTTAAGCACCTCCGCTGCCTTGTTGTTCAATATCCACTATTGCCCATCTGCTTTTTTGGTTAGTATGAAACTCCAAGTGGGAATTTTATCTCATTAATCATGTTATATCACAGGGATTCGCACGTGCACGTGCACACATACACACACACACACACACACACACACACACAAAATCTTCATGCTTCACAGCAGACATCTACTGCCCAGTAAGACAAGTGAATAAATATAATAGTATATAATATCTTAACACTAATTAAAGGTCATCTGGCATAAAGTTGTGTGCAAAAATTGCTTAGATTGTGTTTTAACCAATTTGCACTCTCTCTATCTGCATAATGAGAAATATGAAACGCTCTAGCCATTCAATTTGCTATTATTTTGTCACAGCCCAAAAATGTGATTATTCAAAACTCATGCAAAAAATGTGTTTTAAATAGCACATAATCACATTTAATTGTACATACAACATAGTTGATGAAATAAAACTATGAAATTGCTATACTTTCTTTTTGTATTTACTTTTGCATGCATTTTTCTATAAGACAATCATAAAATTAGAAGAAAAAAACAAATTCAACTGTACCAAAACCAAAGTTATGATAATATATTTATATCTTGACAAATGACACTTAGCATCTTTTTCATGTGAAGTTCAACAATTTATAGACTACAGTCCAAATTGAAACCATAAGAAGACTTATTAACTTAGTATTAATCATCTTGGATACTGGAGGCCACCAGGAATGAGAACAGAGATCCCATGATTTTTCCATTGGTTTTTCACAGATATTGCATCTATGAGATATAGTTAGTGATTTTTAACTCTAGTAACGGTAGAGTAATTCACAGCTGACTAGCAACTGCCTTCATTTTCTCTTATACATTTCATGTCTTATTAAACCAGACTGTGACCATGAGTCATTGAATGTTCTCACTGTATTCAAGTGCTAACATTATCAACCAAATCCAGACATAAGTGTAAGTATAAAGACTTATATACAAAGTATTCCAAGTATAATTTATGCCCTATTAATTAGCACTTTCTGGAAATTGGAGTAATACGAGGCATACTATGGTAGTTTTTTTATGTGATATAGTAAGTTGCATATGTGCTGATTCAAAAGTATTATGGGAGGAAAATGACTATGCATTGGTCTTAAAAATGTTCAAAATATCTGACAAAACCTGTAACACCTGTACAAGTAATGTAAATATACCCTATAGTGTGGTCACTTCCCAGTCCCAACTGAGCATGCATATATACACATGCATGTGTGCGTGCGCGCGCACGCACACACACACACACACACACACACACTGTGGTAGGCAGAATTTTAAGATAACCCCAAAATACCCACTCTCCAGTTATACACAACATGTGCAATATACCCCCCTTGAGTGTGGGTGGGAACAGGAAGTCATGGAGTATCATTTCAATGATTGTGTTATATACTCATATTGAAAGAGATTTTTGAGCATGTCATTATTCATTCTAATCAGTTGACTTTGAATTAGTCAAAAGCAAATTACCTTGGGTGGGTTAAACCTAATCAGGTGAACTCACGAAAGAGAAAAGAAGCAGATGCTTTCTAGTTGGTCTTGTAGAAGACTGCCACTTTGTTGTGAAGGTCATGTGTCAGGGAGCAACATGAATCTTATAGAAGCTAAGGGCCCTAGTCCTACAATCAGAAATAAATAAATTCTGCCGACAACCAGTGGACTCAGAAGATTATTCCAAGCCTCAGATGAGATAATGGCCTCAGTCAACACTTGGATGCAGCATAATGAGATCCTGACAGAGGACCCAGCCAAACAATGCCCAGACAACTGACCTACAGAAAGTAACAAAGTTGTGCTGTATTAGTATGCTGAGATTATAGTTTTCTATTATGCAGCAATATAAAACTAACACACATATGCACACACAGACTTTTATGATGAGGTTTTTGTACTTATACCTAATATACTACTGGGTATCTCTGTTTGTTAGCTATCTTAATCTTTAAATAGTTATGGCTGAAGAGCATTGGCACATTGTAAATGCTGCTTATTCATATACATCTCTAGAATGCTTCCCCTGGTCAACACAATTTAGTTTGCATCCAAGAAAAGCAAGGCCAAAAAGGAAAGCCAATAAACTAATAGTTTTTGTCTGGTTTGGTTTGTTTATATTATGCGTTTTGGTTTTTTTTTGTGAATTGGGGGGTAAATCATATAGAGGAATCACTAGAATACAATATCACTTTGATTTTTACAAAATTGTACATTAATGTGATTTTATGGGCCTTTATTATCTCAAAGAATTTATTGTACATTTTACTAGCACACATGAAAGATGTCTTATTTGAAAAAAAATATCTGTCAGATACTTTGCGCATTTTTATTCAGATTATATATGGCTTTTTTGCTTTTGAATTGTATGAGTTTCTTATATATTTTGGATATTAACTGCTTATTTGATTTTGGTGTGCAAATATCTTCTCCCGTTAGGGGGTTGTCTTTCCATTTTGTTGATTTTCCCATTTACCATGGAAAGCTTCTAATTTGATGTAGTTCCATTGTATATTTTCGTTTTTGTTGCCTGAGATTTTGATGTCATATCCAAAAATCCTGGCAAAGACCAATGTAAAAGAGAATTTTCCTTATGCTTTTTTCCAGGAGTTTCACAATTTCAGGTCTTACATTTAAGCCTTTAACTAATTTTGAGTTGATTTTAATTTATAATGTAAGATAAGGACACAATCATCCTTTTGAATGCAAATATTCAGATTTAAAACAACTTTTTTTCGTTGTTATTACCATTAGGTTTTTCTAAACCATATTACAGTTAGAGCAGTCTATTTTAATCAGATTATAACTAAATTTTCATTGCATACAAAAGTGCACACTTTTACTTCTCCAAACACATAAACACATACAACAAATAATGTGACTCTTTACATCTGTTTATCTGGTGTATCAATTAACAAATTAATATAGCTATAGCTATATTAATGTTTTTGTCTTTTAACTTTTATTTTTTTAAAAAAATTTTAATGTTTATTCAGTTTTGAGAGACAGAGAGAAACAGAGCATGAACGGGGAAGGGTCAGAGAGAGGGAGACACAGACTCTGAAGGAGGCTCCAGGCTCTGAGCTATCAGCACAGAGCCCCACGCGGGGCTCAAACTCACGAACTGTGAGATCATGACCTGAGCCGAAGTCGGACGCTCAACCAACTGAGCCACCCCGGCGCCCCTGTCTTTTAGCTTTTAAATTAGCATTAAAAGTGACACATTCACCATCAATTCGGTTCTAGAAAAGTCTGAATTTCACTGAATACTTATCTTTACTGGTAAGTTTTAGAGGGACAGAGAGAATTCCACTGGGAGTGCAGAGACTGACATGGGGCTCAAACTTACAAACCGTGAAATCAATCTGAGCCAAAATCAAGAGTCGGATGCTTAACCAACTGTGCCACCCAGGTGCCATCCATCCCTTAAGCATTTCTTGTAAAACAGGCAAGTGGTAACGAATTCCCTCAGTTTTTGTTTGTTTGTTTGTTTGTTTGTTTTTTTCTGGGAAAGTCTATCTTTCTTTAATTCCCAAAGGACGTATTTGCTGGGTGTAGTATTTTTGGTTAACAGATTTTTTTCCAGCTCTTTGAAAGAATAATTACCCCACTCTCTCCTGACTTACAAGGTTTCTCCTGAGATCTTCACTGATAGTCTGTGACAAGTTACTTTGCTCTTGCTGCTTTCAAAACTCTGTTTTTGTCTGAAAATTTGATTAAAATGTGTTTTGGTAAAGATCTCTTTTTGATCAGCATTTTTGGAGTTCTTTAGGATTCATGGATTTCTATCTTCATTTTCCTCTCCAGATTTGCAAAGTCATTATTTATTTAAATAAGCTTTCTTCCCATTTCTCTTTTTCAGCTCCTTCTGCAACTTTCATAATGTCCCATAGGCTTTCTTCACTTTTTACTTTTTGGTGTGTGTGTGTGTGTGTGTGTGTGTGTGTGATTGTGCCAAGCATTGCCATATTTTATGACCTCCATGTACAAACTAAGCAAATGAAATTCCCATGTAAAACAAATTGTGCATGGCAGCAGTTAAGAAGCAGTGGATCCAGGCAGTCTTGTTCTAAAGCTGCTTTCTATTTCACCATTCTGCCTTTGTAGAAGTTTATAATCTATAAATACTAATCAAAGATTTTTTTCTTTTATTTTTTTGGTATTGAGGTATACTTGACATACATTATACTTTATGCTTTAGTCACTACAAGTGTACCTACCATCTGTCACAATACAATTCCACTAAGATACCATTGACTATATCCCTATGCTGTAATTTTTATCCCTGTGACTTATTTATTCCATAAATGAGAGCCTGTATCACCCACTCCCTTTCACTCATTTTGCCCATTCTCCTACCAACCTCTCCTCTGGCAACCATCAGATTGTTCTCTGTAACTATGTGCCTGTTTCTGCTTTTTTGTTTGTATGTTTGTTTATTGAGTTGTTTTGTTTTTTAAGATTCCATATACAAATGGGATCATACAGTATTTACCCTTCTGTATCTGACTTATTTTACTTAGTATAGTACCCTATAAGTCTACCAATGTTTTCACAAATAACAAGATTTCATTATTTTAAATGGCTGAGTAATATTGTAACACACACACACACACACACACAAACATACCACTTCTTATCCATTCATCTATAAATGGACATTAAGGCTGCTTCCATAACTTGGCTATTGTATATAATGCTGGAATAAAAATAGGTGTAGATGTATCTTTTCAATTCATTTTTTTTCTCTTTCTTAGGGTAAATTCTTAGTATTGCAAATATTGGATCATATGATATTTCTATTTTTAATTTTTTTAACACCCTTCATACTGTTTTCCACCGTGGCTATTTCAGTTTACATTCCCAACAACAGTACAGGAGATTTCCTTTTTTCTGCAATTCTTATCAACAATTGTTATTTTTTTAATAGCAAGCAGCCTTTCTGCTTTTATTTATTTATTTTTAGAGTGCATAATTTATTTATTTAAATTCAAGTTATTTAACATACAGTGTAGTATTGGTTTCAGTGGAACCCAGTGATTCATCACTTACATACAACACCCAGTACTCATCCCAAAAAGTGCCTTCCTTAATGCACATCACCCATTTAGCCCATCTCCCCACCCACTTCCCCTCCAGAAACCCTCAGCTTGTTCACTGTATTTAAAAGTGTCTTATGGTTTGCTTACCTTTCTGTTTTTGTCTTATTTTTCCTTCCCTCCCCCTATGTTTATCTGTTGTATTTCTTAGATTGCACATATGAGTGAAATCATGTATTTGTTATTCTCTGAATGACTTATTTTGCTTAGCATAATACACTCTAGTTCCATCCACATTGTTGCAAAAGGCAACATTTCATCTTTTGGATCACTGAGTAATATTCCACTGTGTGTGTGTGTGTGTGTGTGTGTGTGTGTGTGTGTGTATCACACCTTCTTTATCCATTCATCAGTTGATGGACTCTTTCCATAATTTGGCTATTGTTGATAGTGCTGCTGTAAACATTGGGGTGCATGTGACCCTTTGAATCAGCATTTTTTAACCCTTTGGATAAATACCTAATAGTGCAATTGTTGGGTTGTAAGGGAGTTCTACTTTGAATTTTTTGAGGAAACTCCATACTGTTTTCCCGAATGGCTGCACCAGTTTGCATTCCCTCCAACAGTGCAGAAGGGTTCCTCTTTCTCTGCATCCTTGCCAACATCTGTTGTTGCATGAGTTGTTAATTTTAGCCATTCTGACTGGTATGAGGTGGTATCTCATTGTCGTTTTGATTTGTGTTTGTCAGATGATGAGTGATGTTGAGTATCTTTTTATGTGTCTGTTAGCCATCTGGACGTCTTTCAAAAAGTGTGTGTTCATGTTTTTTTTCCCATTTCTACACTGGATTATTTGTTTTTTGGCTGTTGAGTTTGAAGAGTTCTTTAGAGATTTTGGGAATTAATCCTTTATACAATATGCCATTCTTAAATATCTTTTCCTATTTTGTTGGTTGACTTTTAGTTTGTTGATTGTTTCCTTAACTGTGCAGAGGCTTTTTATCTTGATAATTTTATTTCCTTTGCTTCTGGAGACACGTCTAGCAAGAAGTCGCTGTGGCTCACAGCTGGCATTCAAAACCCAAAATCTTAAGGGACCTGGCATCACTTGGATCCACTCCCCTCTTCTAGAGTAGAACCTCTCCACTTTGTGAGAAGTCCTCTGTACATGAGAGACAGTCCCACAACTTCACAGTGCTGAGAATCTATGGTGTAGCACTGTTAAAGCAGCAAAAATTATATTCACTCTGGGTGCACCTCTGTCCCCTGCTGATGAAAGGCTTTTGGCTGGCACCTACAGGGTCTTTTGTCCTTGGGAGACAATAAACATTCTTCCAAAAGTACTCCAGGAAGGGGAATATTCTCTTCCACTGTGTCACAGAGATCCCTACACCACACTATGCACTCTGGGCCAGCTCCTCCCTCCCCAGGATGGCAGGCAGCAACTCCACTCCAGAGAATGTCTTGCACTTCCAAAAGTTCAGAATTTGAGTTCCAAACACTGTTTTCAAAAAACTAAACAAAATAAAACAAAACAAATCCTGGGACACTCCATACTTCTTGCTCCACAGTCTGTGGTCCAAAGAGCTTTTCCTCTGTGCAAACTCTATGCCACACTTTCTCAATCCCTTTATCCTCACCCCACCATTTGTCTCTTCATGGAAAGGGCTCTCTTCCCTCTGTGACAACGCCATTTTTCTCTCCCCCAATTCACTACCATGCACGTCGCACCTGCCAAGCTGTCTCTGTCCAACTGTGGAGATCCTTCTGCCACTCCACAGATCAATTTCCTGGGTGTTTCAAGTGACTTGACCTCAATACAGCTATGTTTTTGAGGGCCAAGGAAAGCCCAAGGTCCCTCTACTTCTCTACCATCTTAACTTCAAAAAACCAACACTTGTTATTTATTTATTTATTTATTTATTTATTTATTTATTTATTTATTTTTAGCCATTCTGACACTGACAGGTATAAGGTGATATCTCATTGTGGTTTTGATTTTTCATTTCCCTGATAATTGGCAATGTTGAACATCTTTCATGAGTCTGTTGGCTGTCTATATTTTCTTTGGAAAAATGTCTATTCAGTGCATCTTCCCACTTTTTAATTAGATTGTTTGTTTTTATGCCATGGAGTTGTATAAATTCTTTATATATGTTGGATATTAATCTCTTATCTGATATATCATTTACAAATATATTTTCCAATCCAGTATGTTGTATTTCTGTTCTGTTGATGATACCCTTCACTGTATAAAAGCTTTTTATTTTTATGTAATCCCAGTAGCTTTGTTGTTGTTGTTGTTTTGCTGGTTTTCTTTTTCTCCCTCGCCTGAGAGGACATATCTAGAAATATGTTGCTATGGCCAATGTCAATAAAATCACAATCTGAGTTCTCTTCTAGGATTTTTATGGTTTCAAGTCTAACACTTATGTCTTTAATTAATTTGAGTTTATTTCTGTGTACAGTGTTAGAAAACAGTCTAATTTTACTTTTGGCATAAAGCAGTCCCATTCTCCCAGAATGATTTATTGAAGAGAATATCCTCTCCTCACTGTATATTCTTGTCTTATTTTTAATAAATTGACTACCTAAGTGTGAGTTTATTTCTTGCCTCTCTTTTCTGTTCTATTGATCTAAGTGTATATTGTTGTCAGTAACATACTGTTTTCATTACTACAGCTTTTGTGTGTGTGTTAAAATGTGGAATTGTGATACTATCAGCTTTTTTCTTTTCCAAGATTGTTTTGGCTATTCAGGGTGTTTTATGGTTTTATACTACTGTTTATCTTTTGCTGTTTTTGTTGTTCCTCTGGATAATATTAAATGGCTTGTCTTGGTGGTCACTAATTCTTTCATCTGCTAGGTCAAGCCTGTTTACATAGCTCTCTCTCTCTCTCTCTCTCTCTCTCTCTCTCTCTCTTTTAGGTTAGACATTCTATTCCTTAGCTCAAGAAAACCTCTTTCATTCTCATGATTTCTATTTCTTTACTGAACTTCTCATTTTGTTTATATTGTTTTGTTAATTTTATTTGTCTATTTTCTTACAGCTCTCTGATCTTCTTTCAAAATAGTTATTTAAATTGTCAAGCAATCTTTAGATCTCCATTTTTTTAAGTTAACCAGTAGATTTTTTTGTTTTGTTGCTTTCATGGAAACTTCTTTCTCTGATTTCATGTTTCTTGAAACCCTGCCTTTCTGTTTTTGCATTCCAAGAAGCAGTCACCTCCTTTGGTTTCTACTGACTGGCTTTGGGAGAAAAGACCTTCATGAGTGAGCCTGCTAGAGATTCTTGGGGTCTTTAAGACCCTTTCAGTGAATGCACCCATTCCACTCTTCTCACTCTCTCATAGGGAGAAAGTCTTAAGATATTGTTGTCTTCTCTCAATCCCACAAATGCAGCCATGTTCCTGAGATCCTCCTGCTTGCTTTCCCAAGAAAGTTATTTGAAATGGTCAGTGTTGTGAGCCTTCTGCTAAACCAGCAAAATTGAGTTATCTGCTAAGATGAACAACTGCTGTTGATGTCCATGTGCTGTCTGTAGGAACTCATGCAATGCATGCACTGGAATGTGTGGGATACCATCTGTTAAGGTGGAGACATACAAAATGCTAAAGACATACATTGAATGGTGTTGAAGTGCTCAGGAATTTTATCCTGGAGGTCTTTTAGTACAGTCCACAAGCCAGTCAGCACAATCGGCAACTGACTATTGAGAATCACACTCCAGTTCTTGTGAGTCCTTGCCCCTTCTCCCGGCTTTTAGTTGCCCACAGACAATTTAGCCATATTCATACCCTCAGGGCTCTGAGTGGGGTGAGACAGAAGTGAAACTTCTGGGCAGCATCCCATAAGACTGGGAAAGCTAAATACTTGTTTCACTTTCACTTTCCTCCATGGGAGAAATCAGTTCCTTGAGGAATGGCCAATGCAGTTAAAGTGAAACTACTCTTCTTATGCTCTTCAATGCATCCCTTTCAGATTCTTATTCCATCAGGGTTCTAGAACCATAACTAGGCTGCAGTGCTCCCACAATATATGTTTCTGACCATGTGTGGTTGTAAATATTGGGTTTATCTTGGGGAATTACAAGTGTAACCTCTTATTATGTCATTTTGCTGATGTCACTTGATCAACTATTAAGTTTTAGAATTATTTGTATTTCCTTTCTGGAAACTGTGTTTAAATTCTTTATCTTTTTTCTAATATGTGATTTTTTTCTGGTTTTTATTTTTTGAGCTATTTATATATTAGATATATTAGTTTTTATCCTAGGAGTTGCAAATGTTTTTCCATCTAGAAAAAATGTATTTTAATTTGTGTATAGTATTTTTACCCATGGCTACTTTTTAAAAACATAATTTTATTATTTTTCCTTTCACAGATCGTGGATTTTGAGTTATAAATTGGAAGACTATTTATTCCACAATTTTAATTAAATTCTCCCATTTTTTATAGTACATTTATGGTGTCCATATAGAGAACATGTTAATTTCCAGTTTTACACTCCTCAGTTCCATCCCTGCTTCTCCATTCATCAAAAGTGTTTCTGAAATACTGATAATTGTGCCATTAAAAAAAAAACTTCTCTAACATCCTGTTTCTATGTCTTTGCTTTAAAAACCGTCTTTTTAAATTCTATCTTTATCCCTTGATCCATAAGTATCTGTGAGGATCTAAAGGGCCATTTAACCCTCAAACTTTCCAGGAGCTATAACTCTAATAGCCTAATCCCTCCCTTCCCTATTTTCATTAAATTATTTGCACTTCCATTAGAATACTTATCAAACCTGCTTTTAAGAATGTGTTGCTTTGGGGCGCCTGGGTTGCTCAGTCAGGTGAGTGTCCAGCTCATAATTTGGGGTTAGGTCATGATGACAAAGTCGTGAGATTGAGTCCCACATCAGTCTCTGCACTGAGCATGGAGCTTGCTTAGGATTCTCTCTCTCTCTCTCTCTCTCTCTCTCTCTCTCCCTTTGCCTCTTTCCACAGTTCATGCTTTTTCACTCTAAAAGAAAAAAGAAAAAAGAGTGTGTTGTGTTTTGGTCTCCTGCAATATAAAGGAAGGCCGGGATTATGACTTTTGCATTTTTTAATTATCTGTACACCTAACATATTGTTTTCCGAATAGTATGTACTCACACATAAAATTTAATTTGATTTTCTCATCTTTTCTTTCTTACCATCTCCTTGCCATATTTCTCTTATTAATTTTCTTATTTTCACCATATCATTTTCCCACTATTCTTTCTATTTCCTTTTCTCACAATAAAGGTTTCAAAATCAATTTTTATAACACTATTTCCACTAGCAAAAATAACACTCCCCACACCTCAACATAATAGTTTTCTTTAAATTATTACTAATTTCCTTGGCCTCCTTTCACAGATGACCCACTTTGACTCATAGTTAGAAATAGAAATTATTTGCCTATATCTAATTGGTAGGAGAAATCACACGTTTTCCCCAGTACTTGGTTTTATATTTCTGATGTGAATTTGTCATCCATTTAGAGATTTTTCTTGTCTCTAGTATAACAGAATAAATTGGTATATCTTTTTTTTAAGATTTTATTTAAATTCCAGTTAGCTAACATAAACTGCAATAATAGTTTCAGGTACACAATAGAATGATTCAATATACAACAGACAACACCTGGTACTCATTACAGCAAGTGTGATCTTTAATTACCATCACTTATTTAACCCATTCCACACCCACCTCCCTTCTGGAAAGCATCAGTTTGTTCTCTATAGTTAAGAGTCTGTTTCTTGTTTCACCTCTCACTCTTTTTCCCCTTTGCTTGTGTGTTTTGTTTCTTAAATTCCACATATGAGGGAAATCATGTGATATTTGTCTTCCTGTGACTGACTTATTTCACTTGGCATAATATTTTCCAGCTCCATCCATGTTGTTGCAAATACCAAGATTTTATTCTTTTTTGTAGCTAATACTCCATTGTGTGTATATCTATGTACATATATATATATATATATGTTTATATCTACATCTATATAAACAACACTTTCATAATCCATTCACCACTCAATGGACACAGGCTATTTGTATAACTTGGCTATTGTATACAATGAAGCTATAAACATTAGGGTGCATGTATATTCTCGAATTAGTGTTTTTGTGTTCATTGAGTAAACACTTAGAAATACAATTGATGGAACATAACATAGTTCTATTTTTCACTCTTTGAGGATGTGCCATACTGTTTTCTGCAGTGGCTGCACCAGTTTGCATTCCCACCAATAGAGCAAGAAGATTACCCTTTTGCCATATCTGCTTCAACATCTATTGTTTCTCGTATTATTGATTTTAGCTTTTTTGACAGGTGTGAGGTGATAACTCATTGTATTTTTGATTAACATTTCCCTGATTATCAATTGTGTTGACTATCTTATCATGTGCATTGGACATTTAGATTTTTTCTTTGGAAAAAAAAAATATCTATTCATGCCTTCTTCCCATTTTAAATTGGATTATTTGTTTTGGGGGTGTTGATGTGTATAAGTTCTTTAGGGATTTTGGATAGCAACCCTTTATCAGATATGTCATTTGCAAATATCTTCTCCCATTCCATAGGTTCCCTTTTAGTTCTGTTGATTGTTGCCTTTGATGTGCACAAGCATTTTATTTCGATGTACTGTCAATGGCTTATTTTCACTTTTCTTTCCTTTGTTTCAGGAGACATATTGAGAAAGAAGTTGCTATTACCAATGCCAAAGAAGTCACTGTTTGTGTTCTCTTCTGGGATTTTTATAATTGCAGGACTCATGTTTAGGTCTTTAATCCAGTTTGAATTCACTTTCGTGTATGTTGTAAGAAAGGGCTCCATTTCATTCTTTTGCATGTGGCTGTCCAGTTTTTTCAACACCAACTGTTGAAAAGACATTCTTTTTCCCATTGGATATTGTTTCCTGCTCTGCCTGTGGGTCTGACCCACAGATATATGTCTGACCATATATCTGTGGGTTCATTTCTCGCTTTTCTATTCTGTTCTTTTGATATATGTGTCTATTTTTGTGCCAGTGGCATACTATTTTGATTACTGCAGCTTTGTAATATAACTTGAAGTCCAGAATTGCCATGCCTCCAGCTATGCTTTTGTTTTTCAAAGATTGTTTTGGCTATTTGGGTTTTTGTTGTTGTTGTTCTTGTTCTTGTTCTTGTTCTTATTCTTGTTCCAAACAAATTTTATGACTGTTTGTTCTAGTTCTGTGAAACATATTGTTGGTATTTCGATAGGGATTGTATTAAATTTGTAGATTGCTTTGGGTAGTATAAACACTTTAACAATATTGGTTCTTCCAATTCGTGAGCATGGAATGTGTTTCCATTTCTTTGTCTCTTCTTCTATTTCTTTAGAAGTGTTTTATAGCTTTCAGAATACTGCTCTTTCATCTCTTTGGTTAGGTTTGTTCCTAGGTATCATTGTTTTTGGTGCAATTGCAAATTAAATTGATTCCTTAATTTTTCTCTCTGGTACTTCATTATTGGTGAATATAAATGCAACAGATTTCTGTACCTTGATTTTGTATCATGTGATTTTACTGAATTCATGTATCACCCCTAGTAGTTTTTTGGTGGAATTTTTTGAGTTTTCTATATAGAGTAAAATGTCATCTCCAAAAGTAGAAGTTTGACTTCTTCCTTGCTGATTTGGACGCCTTTATTTCTTTTTGTTGTCTTGTTGCTATGGCTAGGACTTCTGGTACTATGTTGAGTAAGGGTAGTAAAAATGGTTATCCCTGTCTTATTCCTGACTGTGAGGAAAGGCCTCAGGTTTTCCCCATTGGGGATGATATTTGCCTTTATTATATTGAGGCATGTTCCCTCTAAACCTAATATTCTGAGGAGTTTTACCCTGAATGGATGTTGTACTTTTTTGCAAGGGTGTTTCAATATTCTCAAATCAATTAATGTGATACACAAAATTAGTAAAAGAAAGGACATAAACCTATCATATTTTTAAGATTATTTTTTCTTTGATTTAGCTGGAGTGCTTTCTATTATTTTGTCTTCTAGATCACTTATCAATTTTTTTTGCATTTGATATTCTACAGTTAATTTTCACCAGTGTAATTTTATTACAGTTATTGTATTCTTCAAGTCTGATTCATTCTTTTCAATATTTTCTCTTTTTACTGAATGTCTCCAGAGTTCTTCAACTCTTCTCTCCAGCTTAATGAGCATTTTCACTCTATTTACTTTAAATTCTTTCTTAGGTATATTGCTTCCTCCATGTCATTTAGTTATTTTTCTAAGGTTTTTTGTTTGTTTGTTTGTTTTTTCTCTTGGAACATATTCTTCTGTCACCCAATTTTACTTGACATTGTGCTTGCTTTATGAATTAGATCGACATCTAGTTCTCCTTAACTTGAAGAAATGGTCTTCTGTGTGGTCATCTGCCATGTAAACTGTGTGTGCTTGATGACTTTTGCTGGAGTTGTGGCTGGCATGGGCTTAATGTCCTAGGGTTCTTCCAGAAGTGGAAACTCTGACAAGACATCTAAAACTCATTTCAGTGGATGTTGATGTAGTCTCTATGCTCTCCACATAGTGGCTGCCCTGGCAGTACAGCTAAAGCTAAAGTGGGGCAAACCAGTGTGTCCTTATGCCCTACCTGCAAAGGTCAACTTAGCAAGATATCTGAGGTTGAATTTAATATTATCTAGGGTGTTCAAGGGCTCTCTGTTCAGAGTAGCTCTCAAACAACAGGTGAAACTGAGGTAGGTTAGGTTGGGGGATATCAAGGCTTTCTTTGCAGCAGATGTTCTTGTGTCCATTTATTTTGCTCTTTTCTTTTGCTTTTCTCCTTATCTTTTTCTATGCAGAAGCTGCTCAGTCTACCCTTAGTTCTCCCTATAGAAGAATTATGCTATAAGGAGGTGTAATTTGATTTTTCTGCAAGGATGTGAGATCAGGATCCTTTTCCTTCTTTACCACAACTCCGCATCTTTTTTCAAAATTATTAGTGGTTATTTGCTGTTTTTTGAGATTCCATATAAGTTCAAGGATTTATTTTTCTGATTTTGACAAGATAACATTGCAATTTAGAGAGGGATTTTATTGAATCTGTATATCAGTTTAGGTGTACAGACATTACTCCAGAGATAATGTACACATGATCAACAGGCATATGAAAAATGGTTGACATCATTAGTCGTTAGGGAAAAACAAATAATAAAACACAAGGATATATCACCTCACATATATTAGTAAGACTACTATTAAAAATAACATATTTTGGCAAGTTGTGAAGAAATTGCAACACTTGTGCATGTTGAAGGGTATGATAACAATTCTTCAAAAAGCTAAAAATAGAGATTACATATTACCTGTCATCCCATATCTGGGTATATATCAAAAATAATTTCATCCAGGAATCAAAGAGATTTCTGCACTCCCATGTTTAAAACAACATTATTCATAGTACCAAAGAGGTGGAAGCAATACAAGTTTCCACCGTGAATGAATGGGTAAGCAAAATATGTTATATACATGCCATATGATATTATTATTCATCTTTGAAAAGGAATGAAGTCTTGTCACATACTAAAACATGGAAGAATTTTACATAAATTTTGTTAAGTGATATAAATCACTCACAAACTGAAAAATATTATGTGATTGAATTGACAAACTCTTAGAACCATAAAGTAAAGTGGTTATTTTTAGGGGCTCAGGTAGAGTGAAATTAGGAGACATTTTTAAGGAAGATATAGTTCCAGTTTTTCAAGATAAAATATTTATGGAGATTGAAAAACAATATGAATATACTTAACATTACTTAACTGTACACTTGAAATGGTTAAAATAAATTTTATATTTATTACCACAATTTAAAAAATAATAGATATCACACAAAGTACATTTTTATATCACAATGAAATGAAATTAGCTATTGATAATAGAGAGCTTCAAAATTCCACAAATGTTTGGAAATTAAACACTGTTAAATAAGCCAGGGTTAAGAAGACACAAGCAGAGAAAAATATTTTGAGCTTCAATTAAAACAAAAATTCAACTTATCAAAATTTAGAAGACACAACAAGAACAGTCTTTAGAGGGAAACTTATAAAATTAAACACATATATTAGAAGAAAAGATAGGTCTAAATTGACATAAGCTTAAACAATATTAAACTATAAAATAAATAGCAATTTAAACGTAAAATGAACAGATGGATAGAAATAATTAAAATTAGTGAAAGCTGTACGCCACCCTCTGTGCACAACACCTTTCCTGCAACTTGACTAGGCAAACACCATGAGCTCAATGCAATCTTCACTTCAGCTGCACTGCACCAATGCTGGGTAAGCACATCAAACACCACCTACTCTGTTCAGCAGCTGCACCACAGCCAGGCTGGGCAAGTGTCATGAACCTCATATATGACACACCACAGCCACAGCTCTTACACAGCTGATGGGAACATGCAAAATCCACACAAAAGCTGCCCCTGGAGCTTGGCTTTGGTGGTCAGAGTGTATTGTATTTCTGGTCCCCACAGATCATATCCTACACAAGATCACTTCTTCAAGACTGGAAGAAGTAACTCTTTAACCTAATTCATAAAAATACGGAGTCAGACAAAATGAGGAGACAGAAAAATATGTTCCTAACCAAAAAACAAACAAACAAACAAAAAACAAAAACAAAAAAAAAGACAAATCTCCAGAACAATGTTTTATTTATTTTTTTTAATTTTTTTCAACGTTTATTTATTTGTGGGACAGAGAGAGACAGCATGAACGGGGGAGGGGCAGAGAGAGAGGGAGACACAGAATCAGAAACAGGCTCCAGGCTCTGAGCCACCAGCCCAGAGCCTGACGCGGGGCTCGAACCCATAGACCGCGAGATGGTGACCTGGCTGAAGTCGGACGCTTAACCGACTGCGCCACCCAGGCGCCCCTCCAGAACAATGTTTTAAAGAAACAGATATAAGCAACCTATCCAATAAAGAGTTCAAAGGAATGGTCATAAAGATGCTCACCGAATTTGGGAGAAAAATGAACACAGTGAAAACTTTAACAATGAGATAGAGAATGTAAGAAAATACTAAACAGAAGTCATAACTGGAAAAAAAACACAAGAGAGTTTAGATAGGACAATGCATAAAGTAAAAAAATGTAAAAACTGATGAAAAAGAAAAGCAGTGAGTCTCACACAGAGCAGCAAAATGAAAAAAAAAATACAATAAAAAAACTCACTCTATATTAAGGAATCTGTGGAACAACATGTAGTAGGATAAAATGAGCATTACAGGGGTTCCAGAAAGAGGAAAGAAATGGCCAGAAAAATTATTTGAAAAAATAATTCCTGAAAACTCCCAGGAATCACAAAGAGTTCTAAATAAGTTGAACAACAACAAAAACACCACACATGCAACAATACACAGTATATTTAAAATGGCATAATTGAAGAAAAAAATCTTAACAAAGACTACAGTAAAACAATTTAATACATACAAGAGAAGACACATAAGAGTATTAGCTGCTTTTCAGCAGAAACATTACAGGCCATATGTGAGTGGCTTGATATGTTAAAATTGTTAAAGGGAAAAAATCCAACAAATAATTCTCCTTCCAGGAAATTTATCATTTAGAATTGAAGAAGTTATTAGGAATTTTCCAGATAAGGAAAAGATAAAGGAATTTGTCACCAGTAAATCACTCTTACAAGAAATGTTAAAGCAAATTCTCTAAGCTGAAAAGCAAAGACACTGATTGTAATCAAAACAAAAGCAAATTCTTTAAGCTGAAATGCAAAGACACTGATTGTAATCAAAACAGCATGGTAATGGCATACAAATATACACATAGATCAATGAAAAAGAACAGAAAACCCAGACATAATCCTACAATTATATGGTCAATTAATCTTCAACAAAGCATTAAAGAATATCCAGTGGGAAAATGCTCTTTATCAAATGGTATAGAGAAAACTGGACAGCAATATTCAAAAGAATGAACCTGGAACAGTTTCTTACACCATACACAAAAATTGATTAAACTCAAAATGGATTAAATGCCCAAATGCAAGATCGTGAAGCCATAAAAATCCTTGAAGAGAACATAAGCAATAACTCCTCTGACATCAGATGTAGTAACAGTATTCTAGTTATGTCTTCTGAGGCAAAGGAAATAAAAGCAAATGTAAACTATTGAGAATGCATCAAAATAAAACGCTTCTGCACAGGAAAGGAAACAATGAACAGAACTAAACAGCAGCCGAGGAATGGGAGAAGATATTTTCAAATGACTTATCTAATAAAGGGTTAATATCCATACTACATAAAGAACTTACAAAACCCAACACCCAAAAAACGAAAAATCAAATTTAAAAATGGCCAGAAGACATGAACAGGCATCTCTCCAAAGAAGAAATACAGATGTCCAACAGATACATAAGAAGATGCTCAACATCACTTGTCATTTAAATGCAAATCAAAACTCACATTTGACATTCAACTCACACCTGCTAAGAATGGCTAAAATCACAAACAAAGGAAACAAGTGTTAACAAGGATATGGAGAAAAAGAAACTCTCATGCACTGTTTGTGGGAATGCATACTGGTGAAGCCACTCTGGAAAACAGTATGGAAGTTCCTCAAAAAATTAAAAATAGAACTACCTTGTGATGCAATAATCATACTACTGGTTATCCAAATAATACAAAAAACACTAATTCAAAGGTATACATGCACCCTTCTGTTTATAGCAGCAATATTTACAATAGACTAATTTTGGAAACAGCCCAAATGTTCATCAATAGATAAATAAAGAATATTTGGTATATATGATGGACTATTACTCCACCATAAAATAATGAAGTCTTGCCATTTGCAAGCATATGGATGGAAGTAGAAAGTACAATGCTATGTGAAATAAGTTAGTCAGAGTAAGAAAAATGGTACATGATTTCACTCACATGTGGAATTTAAGAAGCAGATCAAACAAGCAAAGGAAGGAAAAGACAGAGAAGCCAAGTTCCAAGAGAGATCATATATTGGGGCCACAAAAATCTCAAAAAATTCGGGAAGAATGATATCACATCAAGCATCATCTCTGACAGCAATTATATTAAACTAGATATAAATTGCAATTAGAATACTGGAGAAAATCATAGAAAAAACAGTATGCTACTGAACAACAAACGGGTCATTGGTGAAATCAAAACAAATTTAAAAATACCTATAGATAAATTAAAGCAAATATATGATTAAACAAAATCTATTGGATGCAACAAAAGTAGTTCTATGAGGTTTGTTCTAGGCAATACAATCCTACCTCAAGAAATAAGAAAAATCTCAAATGAACAATCTAACTTTATACTTAAAAGAGCTAGAAAATAAAGAACAAACAAAACCCAAAATAAGTATAAAGAAGGAAATAATAAAGATTTCAGAGGAAATAGAGACCAATAGATAATATGAAAGATCAATGAAACTAAGACCTGGTTCTTTGAATAGATAAACAAAATCAACAAATCTCTAGTAGACTCACAAAGAAACAAAAGAGGGAGCTCAAATGAATAAAATCAGAAATGAAAGAGATTTACAACTAATAATACAGAAAGCACTGTTTTCTACTATTGTCCAAAAAAATTGGACAACCTATGAGAAATGGATTTTTTTTGAAATAGACAAGCTTCTAGGCATGAATCAGAAAGAACAAGAAAATCTAAATAGACTGATTATTATAAGGAGATAAAATCAGTAATCAAAAACCTCCCAAGATGGGGCGCCTGGGTGGCTCAGTCAGTTGAGTGTCTAACTTCAGCTCAGGTCATGATCTCACAGTTCATGAGTTCGAGCCGCGTGTCAGGCTCTGTGCTGACAACTCAGAGCCTGGAGCCTGCTTCAAATTCTGTGTCTCCCTCTGTCCCTGCTCCTCCCCCATTCATGCTCTCTGCTTCTCAAAAAATAAATAAATGTTAAAAAAACAAAAATAACCTCCAAGAAACAAAAGACCAGTACCAGATGACTTTACTGTTGAATGCTTCCAAATATTCAAAAAAGAAATTATTTTGGAATTTGGAAGCATTCACCAATAAAGCCATCTAGTCTTGAACTTTTTTTTTTTTGACGACTTAAACTTTACCCTCTTAAACGCATACCTTCTTAAATGCACTACAAAAAGATTGAAGAGGAAGGAACACTTCCAAACACACTTTAAGTAACAGTATGACCTGATACCACAACTGGAAACATACACACACACACACACACACACACACACACACACACACAACTACAAGCCAATATTAAAACCATGAGACATCCCCTCATACATGTTAAAATTGCTATTATCAAAAAGGCAAAAAACAAATGTTAGAGAGTATGTGGAGACAAGACAACCCTCATAAAATGTTGGTGAGATTTTCAATTGGGGGAGCCACTATGGAAAACAGTATGGAGATTTTTCAAAAAAAATAAGAATAGAACTATTATAAGATCCAAATATTCCCCTACTGGGTTTTATCTGAAGAATACAAAAACATTTATTTAAAAAGGATATATGAACCCTTATGTTCACTTCTGCATTATTTACCATAGCCAAAATATGAAAACAATATAACCTCAATTAATAGGTGAATGTATAAAGAAGATGTGGTATTTAGACATTTAGGTCTTTCATCCATTTTGAGTTTATTTTTGTGTATGGTGTAAGAAAGTGGTCCAGGTTCACTTTTCTGCATGTCGCTGTCCAGTTTTTTCAGCACCACTTGCTGAAGAGACTGTCTTTATTCCACTAGGTATTCTTTCCTGCTTTGTCAAAGATTAGTTGGCCATACGTTTGTGGGTCCATTTCTGGGTTCTCTATTCTGTTCCATTGATCTGAGTGTCTGTTCTTGTGCCAGTACAATGCTGTCTTGAGGATTACAGCTTTGTAAAACAGCTTGGAGTCCGATATTGTGATGCCTCCTGCCTTGGTTTTCTTTTTCAAGATTCCTTTGGGTATTCGGGGTCTTTTCTGGTTCCATACAAATTGTAGGATTGTTTGTTCTAGCTCTGTGAAGAATGCTGGTGGTATTTTTATAGAGCTTGCATTGATTATGTAGATTGCTTTGGGTGGTATTGACATTTTAACAATACTTGTTCTTCCAATCCGGGAGCACGGAATCTTTTTCCATTTTTTTGTCTTCTTCAATTTCTTTCATAAGCTTTCTATTGTTTTCAGTGTATAGATTTTTCACCTCTTTGGTTAGATTTAGTCTTAGGTTTTATGTTTTTTGGTGCAATTTTCAATGGGATAGAATCCTTGATTTCTCTTTCTGTTGCTTCACCGTTGGTGTATAGGAATGCATCCTATTTCTGTGCACTGATTTTATATCCTGCGACTTTGCTGAGTTCATGGATCAGTTCTAGCAGTTTTTCGGTGAAATCTTTTGAGTTTTCCATATAGAGCATCATATAATCGGTGAAGAGCGAAAGTTTGACCTCCTCCTCGCTGATTTGGATGCTTTTTATTTCTTTGTGTTGTCTGATTGCAGACGCTAAGACTTCCAATACTATATAGAATAACAGTGGCGAGAGTGGACATCCCTGTCTTGTTCCTGACCTGAGGGGGAAAGCTCTTGGTTTTTCCCCATGGAGGATGATAATAGTATTAGGTCTTTTGTATATGGCTTTTATGATCTCGAGGTATGATCCTTCTATCCCTACTTTCTTGAGGGTTTTATCAAGAAAGGGTATTGTATTTTGTCAAATGCTTTCTCTGCATCTATTGAGAGGATCATGTGGTTCTTGTCCTTTCTCTTATTCATGTGATGAATCACATTTATTGTTTTGCGGATATTGAACCGGCCCTGCATCCCAGGTATAAATCCCACTTGGTCAATTTTCTTTTAATGTGTTGTTGGATCTGGTTGGCTAATATCTTAGTGAGGATTTTTGCATCCATGTTCAGCAGGGAAATTAGTCTCTTGTTCTCCTTTTTAGTGGGGTCTTTGGTTTTGGAACGAACGTAATGCTGGCTTCATAGAAAGAGTTTGGAAGTTTTCCTTCCATTTCTATTTTTTGGAACAGCTTCAAGATAATAGGTGTTAACTCTTCTTTAAATGTTTGGTAGAATTCCCCTGGAACGCCATCTGGCCCTGGACTCTTGTTTTTTGGCAGATTTTTGATTACTAATTTGATTTCTTTACTGGTTATGGGTCTGTTAAAAATTTCTATTTCTTCCTGTTTCAGTTTTGGTAGTGTATGTGTTTCTAGGAATTTGTCCATTTCTTCCAGATTGCCCATTTTATTGGTGTATCATTGCTCATAATATTATCTTATTATTGTTTTTATTTCTGCTGTGTTGGTTGTGATCTATCCTCTTTCATTCTTGATTTTATTTCTTTGGGTCCTTTCCTTTTTCTTTTTGATCAAACTGGCTAGAAGTTTACCAATTTTGTTAATTCTTTGAACCAGCTTCTAGTTTCATTGATCTGTTTTATTGTGATTTTTTTTTAATTTTGATAGCATTAATTTCTACTCTTTTTTAATTTTTTTATGTTTATTTTTGAGACAGCGAGCATGAACAAGGGTGGGGCAGAGAAAGAGAAGGACAGAAGATCCAAAGTGGGCTCTGAGCTGACAGCAGTGAGCTTAATGTGGGACTAAAATTCACGAACCATGAGATCATGACCTGAGCTGAAGTAGGACACTCAGCTGACAGCCACCCAGGAGTCCTATGTAGTTCTCTTTTTAATGGAGTCTTTTTTTCCTGGTTTTGGCATCAGGGTAATGCTGGTCACATATAATGAGTTTGGATGTTTTTGTTCCATTTTATTGTTTGGAATTATTTGAGAAGAATAGGCATTGGTTCTTCTTAAATATTTGGTAGAATTTTCCTGTGACATCATCTGGCCCATGACTTTTGTTTGCTGAGAGGTTTCTGATTACTCATTCAGTTTCTTCCCTGGTTATTTTCTGTTTAACTTTTCTATTTTCTTCTGTTCCAGTTCTTGTAGTTTCTATGTTTCTAGGAATTTATCCATTTTTTCCCAGCTGTCCGATTTTCTGGTATATATTTTTTCATAATATTCTCTTATAATTGCATTTCTGTATTGTTGGTTGGTCCTCTATCATTTGTGATTTTATTTATTTGGGTTCATCTTTTTTTCTTTTTGATAAGTCTGACTAGGGGTTTATTGATTTTATTATTATTTTTTTAAGAAACACTTTCTGATTTCATCAATTTGTTCTATTGTATTTTTTTTAATTTATGTATCATTTATTTCTGTTCCAACCTTTATTATTTCCTTCTTTCTGCTAGTTTTAGGCTTCATATGTTCTTTTTTCTAGATCCTTTAGGTGTAAGGATTGGCTGTATTTTTGAGATTTTTCTTCCTTCTTAAGGTAGGCCGGTATTGCTATATACTTCCCACTTAGGACCACATTTGCTGCAACCAAAATGTTTTGGACTATTGTGTTTCCACTTTCATTTTTTTCCATTTACTTATTTTTTAACTTCCTCTTTGATTTCCTGGTGGACCTGTTCATTGTTTACTAGCATGCTTTTTAGCCTGCATGCATTTGTAGCTGTTCCAAATTTTTTCATTTGCTTAAGTTCACATTTCATACCGTTGTGGTCAGAAAAGATGCATGGTATGATTACAATCTTTTTTGCATTTGTTGATGCCAGATTTCTAACGTAATAAGTGATATATTCTGTAGGATATTCCTTGTACACTTGAACAAAATTTGTATCCTGCTTTTTTAGAAAGGACTATTCTGAACCTATCTGTTAAGTCCACCTGGTCCAATGTGTCATTCACAACCACTGTTTCCTTGAATATATTCTACTTAGATAATCTGTTTATTGATGTAAGTGGGATGTTAATGTCCCCTACTATTATGGTGCTATTATCAACTAGTACATTTATGTTTGTTATTAACTCTTTTATGTATTTATGTGCTTCCATGTTATGTGTATAAATATTTACAATTGTGATAACTTGTTGGATTGTCCCTCTATTATGATATAGTGTCCTTTTTATCTCTTGTTACAGTCTTTGTTTTAAAGTCTAGTTTGTCTGATATAAGTAGAGCTACTCCAGCATTCTTTTGACATCCATTTGTGTGATAAATGATTCCCCAACTCCTCCTTTCAATCTTCAGGTGTCTTTTGGTCTAAAATGAGTCTTTTGTAGGCAGCATATATGGGCTCTTGGTTTTCTTTATCCATTCTGACGCCTTATGTCTTTTGATTAGAGTGCTTACTCCATTTACTTTCAGAGTAATTATTATCTTTCTTTAATTTTTTAAGTTTTATTTACTTATTTTTGAGACAAAGAGAGTGAGCGGGGGAGAGGCAGAGAGAGAGAGAGAGAGAGAGAGAGAGAGAGAATCCCAAGCAGGCTCTGCACTGTCAGCACAGAACCCGATGTGGACCTCAAACCCACAAACCATGAGATCATGACCTGAGCTGAAACTAAGAGTTGGACGCTTAACTGACAGAGCCACCCAGGCACCCCTCAGAGTAATTATTGATAGATATGAGTATATAGTGCAATTTTATTACTTGTTTTGTCATTGCTTCTAGAGATTTTTTCTAATCCTTTCTTGTCTCTATCTCTTTTGGTCTTTCCTTTCCACTCAATGTTCTACTTTAATATTTCTTGCAGGGCTAGTATAGTGGTAATGAACTTCTTTAGTTTCTGTTTATCTGGGATATTTATCTCTCCTTCTATTCTGAGTGATAGTCTAACTGGATAGAGTATTCCTGGCTGCAAAGTTTTCCCAATAACTACTTGGAACATATCACACCACTCTCTTCTGGATTCCCAAGTTTCTGTTGAGAAATCTTTAGTTTCCCCTTGTAAGCTAAAGATTTCTTTTGCCTTTCTGATTTTAAGATTTTTTTCTTTACCACTATATTTTGCAAATGTAATTACAACATGTCTTGATGTTGGCATGCTTTTGTTGATTTTTATGGGAGTTCTATATGCCTCCTTGATTGGGATGTCTGTTTATCTCCCCAGATTAGGGAAGTTTTCACCTATTATTTCTTATAATAAATTTTCTGCCCGTTTTCTCTGTCTTATTCTTCTGGGACTCCTGTAATACAAATTTTATTATGTTTGAAGGAATCACTGAGTTCCCTGAGACTCTTCTTGTGTTCCATAATTCTTCTTTCTCTCTTTTGTTCACCTTTATATTTTCCACTATTTTTTCTTCTAAATCAGTATTTTTTCCTTTACCTCTTCCCCAGCCTGCAGTTCATTGTGTTGAGACTGTTTGCAATATCATTTATTGCTTTCTTCATCTCTGGCTGATTGTTTTTTTTTTTAATATATGAAATTTATTGACAAATTGGTTTCCATACAACACCCAGTGCTCATCCCAAAAGGTGCCCTCCTCAATACCCATCACCCACCCTCTCCTCCCTCCCACCCCCCATCAACCCTCAGTTTGTTCTCAGTTTTTAACAGTCTCTTATGCTTTGGCTCTCTCCCACTCTAACCTCTTTTTTTTTTCCTTCCCCTCCCCCATGGGTTCCTGTGAAGTTTCTCAGGATCCACATAAGAGTGAAACCATATGGTATCTGTCTTTCTCTGTATGGCTTATTTCACTTAGCATCACACTCTCCAGTTCCATCCACGTTGCTACAAAAGGCCATATTTCATTTTTTCTCATTGCCACATAGTACTCCATTGTGTATATAAACCACAATTTCTTTATCCATTCATCAGTTGATGGACATTTAGGCTCTTTCCATAATTTGGCTATTGTTGAGAGTGCTGCTATGAACATTGGGGTACAAGTGGCCCTATGCATCAGTACTCCTGTATCCCTTGGATAAATTCCTAGCAGTGCTATTGCTGGGTCATAGGGTAGGTCTATTTTTAATTTTCTGAGGAACCTCCACACTGCTTTCCAGAGCGGCTGCACCAATTTGCATTCCCACCAACAGTGCAAGAGGGTTCCCGTTTCTCCACATCCTCGCCAGCATCTATAGTCTCCTGATTTGTTCATTTTGGCCACTCTGACTGGCGTGAGGTGATACCTGAGTGTGGTTTTGATTTGTATTTCCCTGATAAGGAGCGACGCTGAACATCTTTTCATGTGCCTGTTGGCCATCCGGATGTCTTCTTTACAGAAGTGTCTATTCATGTTTTCTGCCCATTTCTTCACTGGGTTATTTGTTTTCCGGGTGTGGAGTTTGGTGAGCTCTTTATAGATTTTGGAGACTAGCCCTTTGTCCGATATGTCATTTGCGAATATCTTTTCCCATTCCGTTGGTTGCCTTTTAGTTTTGTTGGTTGTTTCCTTTGCTGTGCAGAAGCTTTTTATCTTCATAAGGTCCCAGTAATTCACTTTTGCTTTTAATTCCCTTGCCTTTGGGGATGTGTCGAGTAAGAGATTGCTACGGCTGAGGTCAGAGAGGTCTTTTCCTGCTTTCTCCTCTAAGGTTTTGATGGTTTCCTGTCTCACATTTAGGTCCTTTATCCATTTTGAGTTTATTTTTGTGAATGGTGTGAGAAAGTGGTCTAGTTTCAACCTTCTGCATGTTGCTGTCCAGTTCTCCCAGCACCATTTGTTAAAGAGGCTGTCTTTTTTCCATTGAATGTTCTTTCCTGCTTTGTCAAAGATGAGTTGGCCATACGTTTGTGGGTCTAGTTCTGGGGTTTCTATTCTATTCCATTGGTCTATGTGTCTGTTTTTGTGCCAATACCATGCTGTCTTGATGATGACAGCTTTGTAGTAGAGGCTAAAGTCTGGGATTGTGATGCCTCCTGCTTTGGTCTTCTTCTTCAAAATTCCTTTGGCTATTCGGGGCTTTTTGTGGTTCCATATGAATTTTAGGATGGCTTGTTCGAGCTTCGAGAAGCATGCTGGTGCAATTTTGATTGGGATTGCATTGAATGTGTAGATAGCTTTGGGTAGTATTGACATTTTGACAATATTTATTTTTCCAATCCATGAGCAGGGAATGTCTTTCCATTTCTTTAAATCTTCTTCAATTTCCTTCATAAGCTTTCTATAGTTTTCAGCATACAGATCCTTTACATCTTTGGTTAGATTTATTCCTAGGTATTTTATGCTTCTTGGTGCAATTGTGAATGGGATCAGTTTCTTTATTTGTCTTTCTGTTGCTTCATTGTTAGTGTATAAGAATGCAACTGATTTCTGTACATTGATTTTGTATCCTGCAACTTTGCTGAATTCCTGTATCTGGCTGATTGTTTTTTAACTGTTTTATGTCTGTGGTGAGGGTGTCACAGATGTTTTCTATTCTTTTCTCAAGTTAAATGAGCATCCTTATGATTGTTGTTTAAATTTTCCATCAGGCATGTTTCTTATATTTTTTCACTTAGATATGCCTGTGGCCTTATCTTGTTCTTTCATTTAGGATAGCTTCCTCCATCTTGGCATTTTGTTTAAGCCTCTGACCTCTTTGGTGTTTTAGAAATCCAGTTACAGGATGCCTGGCTGGTTCAGTCAGCTAAGTGTCAGACTCGTGGTTTAAGCTCAGGTCATGATTTTGATGTTCTTGGGATTGAGCCCTGTGTCAGGCTCCTCACTGTCAGTGCAGAGCCTACTTGGGATTCTCTCTCCCTCTCTATCTGCCCCTCTCCCCGCTATCTCTCTCAAAATAAATAAATATTTTTTTTAAGAAAACCAGTTATGTTTCCTGCTCCTGAAAATATTGGCCTTATGAGGAAGAGTTCATGTAGTATCCAAGACCTGGAACACTTTAAGTAGTATCCCTGATGTGTCCTCTGTGCACTCTGGTTTTGTTTTTTTGCTGCTCTACCCTTCAGGTCAGTTGCTTGCAGAAGTTGTCCTTGACTGCTGTGGACAGTTTGGTTCCTTGCCTAAATGTGGTAACTATTAATAGATGTGCTCTGGTCTGTCTGTGAAATGAAACCTGACACCACTTCTACCATAACGGAATCCCTGCAGAAGTCTTTGGTTGTGAGATGTGTTGTGGTCAGGAGTTTGTGCTCATCTTCTTGGAGAGTGACCTGCCATGCTGGGACTGAGATAATCTCAAATAAGGTTAGTCCCACTATAGCACAGGGTAGTGGGTCTTGGTGCAAGCAAGTTAGGCAGCTAGTGTTGGAACTGAGCTGATTCCATCAGGTGACTCTGTGTTATGCCGGGAGTGGGGGGAAGGAAAAGGCACCAGGCAGGTCCTTTGCTCTCAGTTCCCGGAAAGCATCTCCATGAATGCTACTTCTCAGGGATATTCTCTGAGAAGATCAAATGACCTCTCCCCTGTGTGTCCCAGGCTTTCTTCTTATTGCTGTTTCCACACTATTTGTCCCCAGATTTTTTTTGCCTGCCTTCTCTCCAAGAGTAGCACAGTGCAGAGTGCTCTCCAGGATCTATACCCAGTTACTGGTTTGTGTCATATATGTTCATTCTTCTGCAAACATGACTTTCAAAATCTTCTCTTTCTTAGTGTGTGTATGTGTATGTGTGCATTCATATATGGTAAATTTGAAGTAGCCATGTGAAGTGGCATTAACTGCATTTATACTATGACTGTCACCATTATTTCTTTTTCATTAGCCCAAAAAGAAACTCTGTAACCATTAAAAAATAACTCTTCATTTTCCTACTCTCATCACATCCAGTAGTCTTTAATCTACTTTCTGTCTTTATTAATGACTGTTCTACATAGCTCATATGAGTGAAATCATAATGGATTTGTTTATTTGTGTCTGGCTTCTTTCTCTTAATACAAAATTTTCAAGGTCCGTCCTTGTGATACCATGTATCAGAATTTTTTTTCCTTTTTTTTTTTTGGTGGCAGAATAATATTACATTATATATGTGTCCCACATTTTGTTTATCCAGTAATATGTTAATGGATTCTTGGGTTGTTTATACCCTCAGTTATTGTGAATAATCCTTCAATAAATATTAGAGCAAATATTTGAGTCTCTGTTTTCAATTCTTTCTGTTGTAAGTTAATCATTGAAATGCTTGGCCCATATAGTGATTTTCTACTTAGCTTTTTGAGGCTTTGCGAAGCTATTTTCTACAGTGGTTACATCAGTTTATATTCCCAACAGCAATGTACAAATGTTTCAATGTTTTGCATATGCTCACTAACAGTTGTTCTATTCCGTTTTCCAGATACTGCCATCCTACTACATGTGATTTTGTGTTTTTTTGTGTTTTTTTTTTTAATTTTTTAACGTTTATTTATTTTTGAGAGAAAGAAACAGAGCATGAGTGGGAGAGGGGCAGAGAGAGAGAGGGAGACAGAACTAGAAGCAGGCTCCAGGCTCTGAGCTTTCAGCAGAGAGCCCCAGGCGGGGCTCAAACTCATGAGTGGTGAGATCATGACCTGAGCTGAAGTCAGGTGCTTAACCAACTGAGCCACCCAGGCGCCCCATAGTACATGTGATTTTGTATTTCATTTGGCTTTTATTTGCATTTACCTAATAACTAATGGCATTGAACAATTTCGTATGTGATTAATGACAATGTGTATATCTTGTTTGGAAAAATATATATCCAAGTCATTTATCCACTTTTAAGTTGGATTGTCTTTTTCTTGTGGAGTTTTAGGAGTTCTTTATACACACACACATATATATAATTATAAGATAAGTGATATATAAATATTTTCCCCAATTTTTAACTTACGTTTTTAATTCCTTGATGACTTTTGATGCACTAGAAGTTTTCTTTTAAATTTTGATGAAATTCAATTTATATAGGGGCGTCTGGGTGGCGCAGTCGGTTAAGCGTCCGACTTCAGCCAGGTCACGATCTCGCGGTCCGGGAGTTCGAGCCCCGCGTCAGGCTCTGGGCTGATGGCTCAGAGCCCGGAGCCTGTTTCCAATTCTGTGTCTCCCTCTCTCTCTGCCCCTCCCCCGTTCATGTTCTGTCTCTCTCTGTCCCAAAAATAAATAAACGTTGAAAAAAATTAAAAAAAAAATAAATTCAATATATATAAATGCTTTTGTTGTTGTTTTGTTATCATATCTAATAATCCATTGCCAAATAAAAACTCATCAACATTTACCAGTTGTATTCTAAGGAATTTTGTGGTTTAGCTCCCATATTTACATCACTGATCCATTTTGTATATGTCTGCACTCCAATTTAATTATTTTACTGGTATAAATTTAGTTGTCCCAGAACAATTTATTAAACAGACTGTTCTTTTCCCAATAAATGGATGTAGCACCCTTGTCAAAATTGATTTTGCCATACCACAAAAATCTCGCAATATATTTAATAAGATTGAAATTGTATCAAGCTTTCAATGGTATGATACTAGAAATGAAATACGAGGGAAAAAAACAGAAATTAACAAAGACATGTGGAAGGTAAACAACATGCTACTAAACAACCAATTAAAAAAAATAAAAAAATTACATGGAAACAAAATGAAAATTAACATGCAATGGTTCAAATTCTTTGGTATACATCAAAAAAAGTACTAAGGGAAGGTTTTATACTGATATAGACTTACCTCAGGAAAGAAACCAAAAAATCTAATAAACAATTTAACCTTACACTTAATGGAATTTAAAAAAAAGGAACAAAGCCCAAAGTGAGTAGAAGAAAGTAAATAAAGATCAGAGTGTAAAAAGAAAATAACATAGAGACCAAAAAGAAACATAGAAAAATTAATGAAAGAGCTGGTTATCTGAAAACAACCAAACTTGATAAATCTTAAGCCAGAGCCATGTAGAAAAAAAAAAAAAAGAAAGGAAAAGAAAGGACTCAAATAAACAAAATCAGAAATGAAAGAAGAGAAATAACTGATGCCACAGAAATACCATGTGTTGATGAGAATGTTGAGAAAAGGGAACCCCACACACTGTTGGTGGGAATTTAATTGGTGCGACTACCGTGCAAAACAGTATGAATGTTTTTCAAAAAATTAAAAATAGAGGTACCATATCATCTACTAATTCCACTACTGGGTATTTACCCAAATAAAATGAAAACAGTGATTTTAAAAGATACAATTCTTGTGTTTTATTTTTCAGCATTATGTTCATTATTTATGTGTTTATATTTATTGCAGCATTATTTACAATATTTCAATATTGTAATATTGTAATAATATTGCAATATTATTTATTATAGGGAAATATGGAAAAGATTTAATACATATACATAATGTATATACATAATATGCATAATATATACACATGTATATATATAATGGAATATTACCAAGCCATAAAAAACTATGAGATCTTGTCATTTGTGACAATGGGTGGATCTGGAGAGTTTATGCTAAGTTAAATAAGTCAGGCAGAGTAAGATAAATACAATCTGATATTACTTATATATGGAATGTAAAAAACAAAACAAACAAATGAAAACAGACATAATTATAAACATAGAGAACAAACTTTTGGTAGCCAAAGGGGAGGTTGATTTGATGGGTAAAGGGGATTAAAAGGTACAAACCTCCAGTTATAAAGTAAGTCACAAAATGAAAAGTAGAGTATATTAAAAGTATATTATGTAATATAAAAAATATTGTAATAATATTATATTGTGACAGACGGTAACTACACTTATCATGATAAACATAGCATAATGTACATAACTGTTTAACCACTATGTTGTATACCTGAAACTAATATAATATTATATATAAAAAATACTTCAATAAAAATGTTTGAATTGGCTAGAGATGTGCTTTATTACTGGACTTTCAATTTTATTCTATTCATCTATATATCTATCCTTAGGCCAGTAACACATTGGTGTGTGTGTGTGTCTGTGTGTGTGTGTGTGTGTTTACTATTGTTGATCAAATGTTATTATACATTTATTATTTATTTTTACTCTTCATTTGAGTATAGTATGCACAATGTTATATTAGTTTTAAGTGTAAAACTTAGCGATTTGACAAGTTTATACATTATGCTATGTTCACAAGTGTAGCTATCACCAGTCCCATTATATTACTATTACAATATCATTGACTGTATGCTCTGCTTTTTATTTCTATGACTTACTCCATAACTGGAGGCCTGTATCTTCCTCTCCCCTTCATACATTTTGACTATCTCCAAACCCTCTGTCCCCTTGGAAACGATCAGTTTGTTCTCTGTATTTATAGGTCTGATACTGCTTTTTATTTAGCTACTTGTTTGTTTTTTTTTTTTAAGAGTCCATGTATAAGTGGGGGCACCTGGGTGGCTCAGTCAGTTAAGTGTCCGACTTAAGCTCAGGTCATGATTTCACAGTTAATGGTTTCCATGATCTCACAGTTAATGGGTTCGAGCCCTGCATTGGGCTCTGTGCTGATGGCTCAGAGCCTGCAGCCTGCTTCAGATTCTATGCCTCCCTCTTTCTCTGCTCCTCCCCCACTCATGCTTTCTCTCTCAAAAATAAATAAACATGAAAAAAAATTTTAAGAGTCCACTTATAAGTGGAATCACATGGTATCTTGTCTTTCTCAGTATGACTTACTTTACTTAGCAAAATAGTCTCTAGGTCTATCTGTGTTATCTCAAAAGACACAATTGCATCCTTTTTCATGGCTGTGTAATATTTCATTGTTTACAAATACCACAATCTCCTTATCTATTTGTTGATTGATAGACCCTTAGATTGATTTTGTATCTTGCCTATTGTAAATAATGTTGCTATAAACATAGGGGAAAACACATCTTTTTGGATTTGTGTTTTCACTTTCTTTGGGTAAATACCTAATTGTCTAAATATTGGATCATAGGTATTTCCATTTTAACTTTTTGAGGAACCTCCATACTGCTTTCCATGGTTGCTATACCAATTTACATTCCCACAAACAGTGCATAAGAGTTCCTTTTTCTCCACATTCTTGCCAACACTTGCTATTTCTTGTCATTTTAATTTTAGCCATTCTAAACTGGTCTCAGATGATATCTCTTTATGGTTTTTATTTTCATTTCCCATATAATTAGTAATGCTGAGCATCTTTTCATCTTTCTGCAGGCCACCTGTATGTCTTCTTTTGGAAAATGTCTATTCAAGTCCTCTTCTCACTTTTGAATTGGATTGTTTGGGATGTTTTGGTTTTGAGTTGTACAATTTCTTTATATATTTTGTATATTAGCATTTTACTGGATATATCATTTAGAATATCTTCTCCCATTTAGTCAGTTGCCTTTTTATTTTGGTAATGGTTTGCTTTGCTATACAAAATATTTTTATTTTGATGTAGTCCCAATAGCTTATTGCTTTTCTTTCCCTTGCCTTAGGAGACATATCTAGAAAAAAAAGAAGAAGAAGAAAGATCTAGAAAAATGTCGCTATGCCAGTGTCACATAAATTGCTGCGTATGTCCTTTTCTAGGATTTTATAGTTTCAGGGCTCACATTTAGTCCTTTAATCCATTTTGAGTTAATTTTTGTGCATGGTGTTAGAAAGTGGTCCAGTTTCATTCTTTTACATGTAGCTGTTCAGTTTTTCCAGCACCATTTATTGAAGAGACTGCTTTTTTCCCTATTGTATACCATGCCTCCATGTCATACATTAATTGACTATATACTTATGGGTTTATTTCTGAGGTCTCTATTTTGTTCCATTGATCTCTGTGTCTATTTTGTGCCAGTAATAATACTATTTTGATTACTAAAGATTTGTAATATATCTTGAAATTAGGTATTGTGATACATCCAGCTGTGTTCTTCTTTATCAGGATTGCTTTGAATATTCAGGGTCTTTTGTGGTACCATACAAATTTTAGTATCAATTTTTCTAGTTTTGTGAAAAATGCTGTTGGTGTTTTGATAGGGATTGCATTGAATCTCTGCATTGGTGTGGGTAATATGGACATTTTAGCAGTATTAATTCCTGAAATCCAGGAGTATGGAATATCTCTCCATTTGTTTGTATGATCTTTAGTTTCTTTCCTTGGTGTTTTATAATTTTTAGAGTACCAGTATCTCACCTCTTGGGTTAAGTTTATTCTAAGTACTTTATTCTTTTCAGTGCAATTGTAAATGTATATTTTTAAATTTATCTTTCTGCTATTTCATTTTTAGTGTATAAAAATATTGCTGACTTCTGGATAATAATTTTGCATCCTGCCAATTTACTGAATTTGCTTATTAGTTCTTGTCGTCTTTTGGTGGAGCCTTTTAAGATTTTCTATGTATAGTATCATGTCATCTGCAAACAGAGACAGTTTAACTTCTTCTTTACCAATATGAATGCCTCATTTCTTTTTGTTGTCTGATTGCTCTGGCTAGGACTTCCAGTACTCTGATGAATAACAATAGCACACTGTGTGGATTTGCATTGGTTTGTGGTAAAATTTAAAATTGAGACATTTGGTCCTTTGAGTTTTTTTTTTTATTTCAACATTATTATTTTTGTTGGTTATTATTATTTCCTTGCATTTAAATATGGTTTTGAGCATCAGATTTTTTCATTTCTGCACAAAAAAAGCTGTATTTAGATAGGGATTACAGGGGCGCCTGGGTGGTGCAGTCGGTTAAGCGTCCGACTTCAGCCAGGTCACGATCTCACGGTCCGTGAGTTCGAGCCCGGCGTCGGGCTCTGGGCTGATGGCTCAGAGCCTGGAGCCTGTTTCCGATTCTGTGTCTCCCTCTCTCTCTGACCCTCCCCGTTCATGCTCTGTCTCTCTCTGTCCCAAAAATAAATAAACTTTGAAAAAAATTTTTTTTAAAAAATAAAAAAAAAAGATAGGGATTACATTGAATCTCTGTATTACCTTGGGAATTATTGACATCTTAAGAATATTGTCTTCCTAGCCTTGTACACAGAATGTCTTTATGTATATCTTTAATTTGTTTCTGCAATGTTTTGCAGTTTTCAGTGTATAAATTTTCACTCTCTTGTTTAAATTTATATTTAGGTATTTTATCCTTTCTCATGCTATTTTTAATAAAAATATTTCTTAATATACTTTTTTTTGGATTTTTCATTGCAGGTATATAGAAACACAACTGATTTTTGTGTCTTAATCTTGTAACATGAAACTTTGCTTAATTCATTTATTATTTCTAGCAATTTCTTGTGTATTTCTGGTAATTTTCTATGTATAAGGTGATGTTGTCTGAAAGCAACATAGTCTTACTTCTTTATTTCCATTTTGGATGCATTTATTTCGTCTAATGTCTAATTCCTCTGGATAGAATTTCCAGCACAATGTTTATAAAACAATGGTAAAAGCAGTCACATTTGTCTTGTTCTTAATCTTAGGTGGGCATTATCAGTTTTTCACCATTGAGTGTGAGCTGTGGGTTTTTCATAACTGTGCTTTATCATGTTAAGTAACATCTCTTCTGTTTCTAGTGTTCTGAATGTTTATATCATAAAAAGGTGTTAGATTTTGTCAAATGTCTTTTCTGTGTTTATTGCAATGATCATGTGGTGTTATTTTGTTTTTACCTTCAATCTATTGCTTTGGTGTTTTACTTTGGTGTTCATTCTATTAATTTGAACTTTCAATGTTCATATGTTCAACCATTGTTACATTTCTGTGACAAATATCAATTTTTTATTGTGTTTAATTCCTTTATTTTGCTGTTAGAGTCTGTTTTCTGGTATATTATTAAAGATTTTTAAAAAATTTATTTATTTATTTTTGATAGAGACAGAGCACAAGCGGGTAGGGGCAGAGAGAGAAGGAAACACAGAATCTGAAGCAGGCTTCAGGCTCCAAGCCATCAGCACAGAGCCTGACACAGGGCTCAAACAAACCACGAGATCATGACCTGAGACAAAGGTGGATGCCCAACCAACTGAGCCACCCAGGCACCCCGATTATTGGTTCTTTCAACTATATTCACAAAGCATATTAGTGTGTAATTTTCTTTTCCTATAATATCTATATCAGGCTTTGGTATAAGGATAGCACAGGCCTCATAGAATAAGGAAGGGAGTGTTCCCTATTATCCTAATTGTTGGAATACTTTGAGAAAAAAAATAAGGTTGATTCTTGTTTAAATGTTTAATACAATTTATGAGTGAAGGTATCTAGTCCTGGAATTTTCTTTGTTGGCAGATTTTAATTATTAAGTCTATCTCCTTACTTGTAATAGATAGGTTAAGATTTTCTAGTTCTTCTTAAGTCAGTTTAACCAACTTGCATGCCCCTATGCATTTGTACATTTAATTACTGTTTTTTTTTATTTTTGGAATACAAAACTATTTATTGCGTTAACTTATGATACTTTTTGAATATCTGTAACTTAGGTAGTGATGTCTCTGCTTTCATTTCTGATTTTAGTTATTTGTATCTTCTCTTCTTTTTTTATTTGGCAGTCTAGACATGGTTTTATTAATTCTGTTGATCTTTTTGGGGTGCCTGGGTGGCTCAGTTGGTTAAGCGTCTGACTTCAGCTCAGGTCATTATCTCACAGTTTGTGAGTTCAAGCCCCATGTCAGGCTCTATGCTTACAGCTCAGAACCTGGAGCCTGATTCGGATTCTGTGTCTCCTTCTCTCTCTGCCCCTCCCCCATTTGTGCTCTCTCTCTCTCTCTCTCTCTCTGTCTCTCAAAAACAAATAAATGTAAAATAAGACAAAAAATTTTGAAGTCGTGTTGATGTTTTTTAAAGAAATTATCTTTCATTTTATTGACTCTAAAGATTATCTATTCTCTATTTTATTTATCTGCTCTAATATTTATTATCTTTCTTCTGATGGCTTAGGGTTTAATTTCTTTTTTTTTTTCATTTCTCAAGGTGTGAAGCTAGATTATTAATTTCAATTTTTTTAACGTATCTACAGTTATAAATTTCCATCTCAGCATCTTAGCACTGCCTTCAGTGTATCCCATAGTTTTTGTGTGTTGTAATTTAGTTTCCATTTATCCAAATGTATTTTTCTAATGTCCCTTGTACTTTCCCTTTCCTTTTGACCCATTGTCTTTTTTAAGAATTTTCCAAATATTTATGAATCTTGGAGCTTTCCTATTATTGATGTTTAGTTTCATTTCATTATGGTCAGAGTGTATGCGTTTTGAGTTTATTATTTTTAGGTTTATTAAGTATTATTTATGACTTAACAATTGTATATTGTTAATAATGTTTTATGTGTACTTTACGGGAAAATTGTACTTTGAAGTCTCCAACTCTTATGGTTAAGCTAAATATTTCTCCCCTTGATTCTATCAATGTTTGCTTTCTCTTGCTGCTTTCAAGATATTTTCTTTGCTTTTGGCTTTCTGTAGTTCAAAACTGAACATTTGGATAACATGTGATCACTCTTGAAATCAGACTCTCCCTTTCCCCAGTTTTTCTTTTTTTCTTCTTTTGCTTGTTTGTTTTTATTGTTGAAGGCTATAGTAGTTCATTTGTTCCAAGACTTTTCCAAGTTATTTTTTGAAGACTCTATTCCATCCTGTGTATTGTCATTGAAGTTATTGTCTTCTTGTGTTCCTTTAGTGGCTTGACAGACATAAACTTGTATATCAGGAGCTAAAAACAAACACAAAACAAAACACTCTTTCATTCTTAGTATATTAGCTCTGTACTGAGCCACTCCTTCACTACTTAGCCAGCCTTGTACTGAACCTAAGATCAGCCCGAGGTAAAGAAAGCTTAGAGTATCCTTAGTTTTTTTTTTTCTCAGTATATATCTTACCATGGACCTGTGCATAACTTCATACACACGTTGTTTTTAAATGTTTAATTTTCTAAAGAAACCTTTTACAAATTTTGCTTTCAGACTTTAGGTTTATTATAACTTTCCACCTCAATATTTTACCTCAGGTGTCTGCAATTGTCAGTTTTTCCTGCAATGTTTTGTAACAGTGCTCATAACTCTTCCAGCCTAATTTTTGAGTTAAGCAAAACCAAGATTAGTATCTTGAAATAGTCCTTCATAACCTCCTGATAGTTTAGAGCAGATACACAATTATTTGTGAATAAGATCTGGTCTGTTTCCTGTGGAACCAGAAACTTAGATTTCATACTAGGAAAGGGAATTGTGATCTTCCTTGTGTAAGAATGTTTTATTTTTAATTTCAGTATACTAACTGTACAGTGTTATATTAGTTTCACGTGTACAATATAGTAATTCAACAATTCTTTGTGTTAGTGCTCATCACTATAAATGTATTTTTTAAAATTGTTTTCCATTTCCCTCACTAAGTCTCAAACACTTCTTTTCTTTGTTTTTTTTTAATTTACTTTGAGAGACAGTAAAATGGGGAGGGGCCGAGAAAGAGAGAGAGAGAGAGAGAGAGAGAGAGAATCACAAGCAGTCTCCATACTGCCAGCATGGAGTCCAATGCGGGGCTCAAACTCACAAGCTGTAGATCATGACGTGAGCCAAAATTTAGAGTCAGAAGTTTTAGTGACTGAGCCACCAAGGCACCCCACAATAAATGTACTTTTAAATTTTGCTGGTGGTGGGACAAGGGCAAGTAAAAATGCCACAAATATTTCTTACTGTTTTAAGTTGTCTTCTTATTGATTCTGTGTTTATTTGGTTGCTGTAAACCTTTGATGGCTTTCCAGAGTTCTGAAGGTTTCTAGTTTTTTGTGTTTTTTTTTTTTGATGTTCGTTTGGGAAATAATTTGGAGTTATTCTACTATTTTGCTAATGTTGCTCTTGTAGGTTCTATTTAAATATTTTGTCAGAAAGTCATGTTTTTGGATTAACACATGGTTTTTGGCTTGTTTTTCTGTGTAGTGTTGTTAATGACAGTTTTATTTTCAGAGCCTTTTTGGTGTTATTTCAGTCTTCTTGATTTATCTTGTACTTCTGGGGCTGTGTGGGGTGGTTTCCCAATGCTGAGAAACCTGGTGTTTATTGGTGGAGGAAAGAAGACTAAGTTCCATGGGGAAAAAGAGGCATTCCATGTCTGGCCGTTTGTTGTGGCTGGGTCTCACTTGCCAGTGCAAGTCAGACACCCTAGTACCTCTCAGTGAAAAAGGAGAGTCTAAAGTTTGGCTGAGAAGGCAATCACAATTCTTGGCTAATTTTTGTTGTTGGAGTTCCATAATGATCTCCCCTGTTGGTCCTGCCCTTCTTGCCTAATGTTTTGACAGACTCCTGTAGATCTAAAAGAAGAATAAGTTTATTAAAGCCAACCCCTTTTGCTATTTTGGGGGTCAGTATATGTTGGGTCCGGGTGATCGTTTTCTGTTAGGGAGTGGTACATTCTTCCATGATTTATTTCTTCAGTCCTGGGGTCTGAAATGAGTTCAGCTTCCACTTACCACCTTTCAGTGTTTTCTCTTGATCAACTCTTATGATATTTTCAATATCAGAGGTGTAGGGATAAATGAATCTACATCACTTTGTCTGAATCAGAAGCCTATCCCACACATTTTAATCAGCTAAAATTGGAATACTTGATTCTTTTACATAACCTATTTACTTATTGGGAAAAAAAGAAACTAGAAAAGATTCCTGTGATGTATGACTAGGTTTGTTTATCTAAGAATTTTATAGTAGTGGTTAAATAAAAAAAAAATAGAGCTGGATGCCCTATGACTAAATCCTAATTGCATTACTTACTGATTGTGTGAACTTGAACAAGTTATTTAACTTCTCTAAGCAATGATTTCCTCATAAGTACACTGGATATATTAATAGTAATTACTTATGAGAGTTGGTATGAGGATTAAAATTTTAAAAATAGATATCAGACATCTGAAACATTTGAAGCATTCACTTTATTAATTAACTTGAAAAAATATTAAAGACTTCTACGTGCTAAGCACTTTCTCAGATGCTACAGGTTTGACAATGAGTGATACAGAAATTGGCACTGCTTTCATACAGCTTATATCATAATGGTAATGGCAGTTAATAAACCAATAAAGAAAATAGCAAGATAATTATTAAGTGGACAGATTCAATGAAGAAAGTAAAATAGGATAATATGACAGAAAGTGACTTTTGGAAGGGAAATGAATTTAAGATAGATCAAGAAGTTTAGAGAATACTTTTCTTAGCAGGTGTTATTTTAGTGGATTCCTGAATATTAATAAAGAGACATGGAATGCACTTTCCAGGGGCACCTCGTGGCTTAGTTGGTTAAGTGTTCGACTTCAACTCAGGTCATGATCTCGTAGTCCATGAGTTCGAGCCCCATGTCAGGCTCTGGGTTGACAGCTCAGAGCCTGGAGCCTGTATCAGATTCTGTGTCTCCCTGTCTCTCTGCCCCTCCCCTACTTATGCTCTGTCTCTCCTTTTCTCTCTCAAAAATGAATAAAAAGATAAAAAAATTTTAAAAGAAGGCAGATTCCAGGCAAAATAATAGTAAAATCAAAAAGTGCAAAGTGAGAATAAGCTGGATCACAACGAGGAAAAGAAAAAAAAATAAGCGAATGTAACAAGGTCGTAGTAGTATATGAAGGTGTGTGTGGGTTGAGGAAGATGGATTTATGGGGAGACTTGATTAAAATTGGTATCACAGGAGGGTAAGACCTTATTAGGAAGACATTTTAGGTCATGGTAAAAAAGAATGGATTTTATTTTAGTTTAAATGCAATTGGAAAGCCATGGGCTTTAGAAGAGAGTTATATAATCTAATTTAAAATAATGCTGTGTAGCATTTAGACTGCAGACAAGGATGGGAAGAGCAGAAGCAGGGAGTCCATTCACAACTAATTACAACATTCTGGGTGAGAATAATTGAACTTGGATTGAGTATAATAATTCACAGAGAGTGAAAGAAGTAAGATTAATTTGAGATACATTTTGAAAGTAAACTTGAGATTTTCTGATGAATTTTATATGAGATAGATTTTGTTTGAGCAATTAGATGTATGAGACATTGTTTATTGAATTGATGATGTGTAGCAAAAAATAATTAAGGGAAATTAGAAGCTATGGTTTTCTAAGATGCTTCATAAATGTGTGTTTAATATGTAAAGCAAGTAGATTTTCAAATTCAGAACACTAAAATATAACATAGTGGTATGCTAACTGCTTATCTAGTATAATGGCTAAAACACAAAAGTATTAAAAATAATTATAGCCACAATAAGTTGTCTAAGTGTGCAAAATGTAAATAGATATAAATCAAAAACATAAAATATCTTCAGGGAAGACTAAAGGTAAAACTTTTTATGTGATTGAAGTTAAGTTGTCATAAGATTAAAATAAACTGTCATAACTGTAAGATGTTTTATGTAAGCCTCATGGTAATCACAAAGAAAATTCCTATAGTAGATACGCAAAAAGTAAAGAAAAAGGATTCAAAGCATACCACTACATAAAATTATCAATTCAAAGGAAGACACCAGGAGAGAAAAAAAGGAATGAGGATTTTTTTTAATCAGAAAATAATTAAAAATATGGCATTAGTAAGTCCTTACCTATCAATAATTACTTTAAATGTAAATGGATTCAATTGTCTACCAAAAGACATAAAGTGACTGAATGAATTAAAAAAAACCACTCAACTAAATGTTCCCTATAAAAGACTCACTGCAGCTTTAAGGACATAAATAGGTTCAAAATGAAATGATGCAAAAAGATATTCCATGAAAATGGAAACCGAGAGAGTACAGGGGTAGCTATACTTATATTAGACAAAATAAGCTTTACATCAGAAACTATAACAACAGCAGCAACAACAAAAACAAGAAGGTTATTTTATAAAGGGATCAATTCATCAAAGGATATAACAATTGTAAATATAAATGCACACAGCACTAGATCACATAAATATGTTAAAAAATACTAACAGATCTTAAGGAAGAAATAGACAATAGAAGAGTAAGACTAAGGAATTTCATACTCCATTTTCAACAATGAACAGACATCTAGACAAAAAAAACCAAATAAGGAAACATTGGGCTTAGACTATACATTAGATCAAATGGACCTAAAAGTAACATAAAGAACATTCTATCTAAAAGTGGCAGAATATACACTCCTCTCAAGTACACACAGAATATTCTCCAAGGTAAATAGATAATATCTTAGATCATGAAACTATCCGTGGAAAATTTAAAAATTTGAAATCATAGTAAGTATTTTTCCCCAAATGCAATGATATGAAGCTATAAATCTAGTATAGGAGGAAAACTGGAAAATTCATAAACATATGGAAATTAAACACACACTCTCTGAACAATAAATAGAAGAAATCAAAAGGGAAATGGAAGTAACTTGAATAAATGGAAGTGGAAACACAACACACCAAAACTTTTGGAATGCAGCAAAAACAGTACTAAGAAAGAAGTTTATAGTAATAAACACATATGTTAAGAAAAAAACTCAAATTAACAACTTAACTTTATACCTCAAGTAAGTAGAAAAAGAAGAACATACTAAGCCCAGATTATCAATATGGAGGAAATAACAAAGAACAGAGCAGAAATAAACAAAATAAAGAATTGGGGGGGAAATCAATAAAATCAATGAAAACAATAGTTGGTCTTTTTAAAAAGATAAAAAATTACAAACTTTTAGTTAGACTTACAACTAAAAAAGAGAAATATGACTCAAGTAAAATTACAAATGAAAGAACAAACATTACAGCATATACCACAGTAATACAAGATTGTAAGAGACTACTATGAACACATAAATACAAAAGATCGTAAGAGACTAGTATGAAAAATTATGTGCCAACAAATTGGACAACCTAGAAGAAATGAATAAATTGTTAGACACATACAACCTACCAAAACTGAATCATGAAGACACAGAAAACCTAAACAGAACAACAACAACTAAGAAGATTGATTTAAAAATCAAACACCCCTCAACAAAGAAAATCTCAAGACCAGGTGATTTATTTTTGATTTCTATTAAATATTTAACAAATTAATGCCAATATTTTTTAGATGTTTAATTTATTTTAGAGAGAGAGAGGGAGAGGGAGTGCGAGAGCGAGAGAGAGAGAGAGAGAGAACAGGGAAGGAGCAGAGAGAGAGAGAGAGAGAGAGGATCCCAAGCAGGTTCAGTGCTGGCAGCATGGAGACCCATGCAGGGCTCAAACCCATGAACCATAAGATCATGATCTAAACCAAAATCAAGAGTACGACGCTCAACTGACTGTCACCTAGGCGACCCAATACCCATCTTTTTAAAAATATTCCAAAATATTGAAGAGAAGATAACATTCCCAAACTCATTTTACATGGTCAAATTTACCTTGATACCAAATCTGAATGAGGACATGACATGAAAAAAAAAAAAAGAGAGGCAATACACTTGACGAATATGAATACAAAAAAACCAAATTCTAGAAAACAATTCAACAGTACATGAAAACTATCACACACAATGATTAAGTGGGATTTATCCCTGGGATGAAGGAATATTTCAACATAGGCAAATCAATAAATATTATTCACTACATTAATAGCACAACGGATATAAATCATTGGATCATGTAAATAGATGGATAAAGAGCATTTGACAAAATTCAACATCTTTCATGATTTTGAGCTTTTCAAGCTCACCAAATTGGGTGTAGAAGAAACGTACCTCAACATAAAAGAGGCAATATATGACGAACCCACACCTATCACTCAACAATAAAAGGTTGAAAGCTTTTCCTCTAAGATCAGGAACAAGATAAAGGTACCCATTCTCAACACTTATATTCATAATAATACTTTTAGTCCTAGCCAGAGCAAATAGGAAAAAGAAATAAAGGTATCCAATTCATAAAGGAAGATACAAATTGTCTCCTTTGGAGAAAATATGATCTTTACATATAGAAAATCCTAAAATTCCACAAAAAATCATTAGAACTAATAAATTCAAGAACGTTGCAGGATAAAATATCAACAAAAGAAAATCAGTTGCATTTCTATATACTAACAATTAATTATCTGAAGAAGAAATTACTGCTCTCTTATTCAAAATAGCATCAAAAAATAAAATATTTAGGGAAAATTTAACCTAGTATGTGAAAAACGTCTACATTGAAAAGTACCATTGAAAAGAAGCAAAAAGATATTTTTGTTCATGCATCAGAAAAATTAATATTGTTAAAACGTCCATGCTACCCAAGTGATCTACAGATTCAATACAATTCAAATCAAAACTCCAATATGTTTTCAGTTAAAGAGAAGAAAAAATATAAAATTAATATGTAAACACAAAATAGCATAAATAGCCAAATATCTTTTTAAAAATCTCTATCTATCTATCTATCATCTATATATTTATTTAAATTTGCATACAAGTTAGCATATACTGCAACAATGACTTCAGGGGTAGATTCCAGTGATTGATACCCTATTTATCTATTCATATCTTTTGAGTGTTGAGTTTTATAAATTCATTAAATATTTTGGAAACTAACCCCTTATGTGATATGACATTTGCAAATAATCTTCTCCCATTCCAACAGTATCGTTTTACTTTTGTTGATTGTTTCCTTGGTTGAGCAGAAGATTTTTATTTTGATGAAGTCCAATAGTTCCTTTTTGCTTTTATTTCCCTTGCCTCCAGAGATGTGTTAAGAAATTGCTGCAGCCGAGGTCAAAGAGGTTTTTGCCTGCTTTCTCCTCGAGGATTTTGATGGCTTCCTGTCTTACTTTTAGGTCTTTCATCCATTTTGAGCTTATTTTTGTGTATGGTGTAAGAAAATGGTCCAGGTTCATTTTTCTGCATGTAACTATCCGGTTTTCCCAGCACCATTTGCTGAAGAGACTGTTTTTATTCCATTGGATATTCTTTCCTGCTTTGTCAAAGATTAGTTAGCCATATGTTTGTGGGTCCATTTTTGGGTTCTCTATTCTCTTCCATTGATTTGAGTGTCTTTTTTTGTGCCAGTACCATACTGTCTTGTTGATTACAACTTTGTAATACAGCTTGAAGTCCAGCAATGTGATGCCTCCAGCTTTGGTTTCTTTTTCAGGATTTCTTTGGCTATTCAGGTTCTTTTCTGGTTCCATACGAATTTTAGGGTTGTTTGCTCTATTCTGTGAATAATGCTGGTGCTATTTTGACAGGGATTGCATTCCATATCTAGATTGTTTGGGGCAGTATCGACATTTTAACAATATTTGTTCTTCCAATACATTAGCTAGGAATATTTTTCCTTTTTTTGTGTCTTCTTCAAGTACTTTCATAAGCCCTCTGTAGTTTTCAGTGTATAGATTTTTCACCTCTTTTGTTAGGCTTATTCCTAGGTATCTTATGGTTTCTGGTGCAATTGTAAATGGGATCGATTCCTTGATTTCTCTTTCTGTTGCTTCATTATCGGTGTATAAGAATGCAACCGATTTCTGTTCATTGATTTTATATCCTGTGACTTTGCTGAATTCATGGGTCATTCTAGCACTTTTTTGGTGGAATCTTTTGGGTTTCCCATATAGAGTATCATGCCATCTACAAAGAGTGAAAATTTGATTTCCTCCTTGCCCATTTGGATGCCATTTATTCCTTTGTGTTTGACTGCTGAGGCTAAGACTTCCAATACTATTTTGAATAACAGTGGAGAGAGTGGACATCCCTGTCCTTTTCCTGACCTTAGAGGGAAAGCTCTCAGTTTTTGCCCATGAAGGATGATGTTAGCAGTGGGTCTTTCATATATGTTTTTTATGAGATATCCCTACTATCCCTCTTCTATCCCTACTTTCTTGAGGGTTTTTATAAAGAAAGGATGCTGTATTTTGTCAAATGTTTTCTCTGCATCTATTGAGAGGATCATGTGATTCTTGTCCTTTCTCTTATTGATGTGGTGTGTCACATTCATTGTTTTCTGGATATTGAACCAGCCCTGCATCCCAGATATGAAACCCACTTGGTCATGGTGAATAATTCTTTTAATGCATTGTTGGATCCAGTTGGCTAGTACCTTGTTGAGGATTTTTGCATCCATGTTCATCAGGGAAATTGGTTTCTGGTTCTCCTTTTTAGTGGGGTCTTTGTCTGGTTTTGGAATAAAGGTAACACTGGCTTCATAGAATGAGTTTGGAAGTTTTCCTTCCATTTCTATTTTTTGAAACATCTTCAAAAAATAGGTGTTAACTCCTCTTTAAATGTTTGGTAGAATTCCCTGGAGATCCATCTGGCCCTGGACTCTTGTTTTTTGGGAGATTTAAAAAAAATTTAATGTTTACTACTTTTGAGAGAGAGAGACAGAGTGCAAGTGGGGGAGGGGCAGAGAGAGAGGGAGACACAGAATCTTAAGCAGGCTCCAGGCTCTGAGCTGTCAGCACAAAGTCCATTGTGGGGCTCAAACTCACGAACCGTGAGATCATGACCCGAGGTGAAGTCGTACGCTTACCCAACTGAGCCACACAAGGGTCCCTAGGGAGATTTTTGATTACCAATTCTATTTCTTTACTGGTTATGGGTCTGTTTAAATGTTCTACTTCTTCTTGTTTCAGTTTTAGTAATTTATATGTTTCTAGGAATTTGTCCATCTCTTTCAGATTGCCCATTTTATTGGCATATAATTGCTCATTATATTTTCTTATTATTGTTTGTATTTTCTGCTGTGTTGGCTATGATCTCTCCTCTTGAATTCTTGATTTCTTTTATTTGGGCCTTTCATTTTTCTTTTTCATCAAACTGGTTAAGGGTTTATCAATTTTGGTTATTCTTTCAAAGAACCAGCTACTGGTTTCATTGATTTGTTCTATAGTTTTTTGGTTTCAATAGCATTGATTTCTGCTCTAATATTGATTTCCTGTCTTCTGCTGGTTTTGGTTTTTATTTGCTGTTATTTTTCTATCTCTATAAGTTTTAAGGTTAAGTTGTGCTTCTGAGACTTTCTTCCTTCTTTAGAAAGGCCTGGATTGCTATATACTTCCTTCTTATGACAGCCTTTGCTGTGTCCCAGAGGTTTGGGTTTGTGATATTATCATTTTCATGGGCTTCCATGTACTTTTTAATTTTCTGTTTACCATCTTGGTTAGCCCATTCATTCTTTAGTAGTATTTTCTTTAGTCTCCAAGTATTTGTTATCTTTCCAATTTTTTTCTTGTGGTTGATTTCTAGTTTCACAGCATTGTGGTCTGAAAATATGCATAGTATGATCTCAATCTTTTTGTATTTCTTGAGGGCTGATTTATGTCCCAGTATGTGATCTATTCTGAGAATGTTCCATGTTCCCTTGAGAAGAATATGTATTCTGCTACTTTAGGATGAAATGTTCTGTAATATCTGTTAAATCCATCCACTCCACTGTGTCATTCAAAGCCATTGTCTTCTTGTTGATTTTCTATTTAAATGATCTGTCCATTGTTGTAAGTGAGGTGTTGAAGTCTTCTACTATTATGGTATTAATACCAATGAGTTTCTTTATGTTTGAAATCAATTGATTTATATATTTGTGTCCTTCCACATTTGGAGCATAAATGTTTACAATTGTTAGGTCTTCTTGGCAGATAGATCCCTTAATTATGATATAATGCCCTTCTTAATCTCTTGTTACAGTTTTTTTTCAAATTTTTTTTAACATTTATTTATTTTAGAGAAAGAGAGACAGACTGCGAGCAAGGGAGGGGCAGAGAGAGAGGGAGACACAGAATCCGAAGCATGCTCCAGGCTTTGAGCTGTCAGTACAGAGCCTGATGTGGGGCTCTAACTCATGAATCATGAGATCATGACTTGAGCCAAAGTCAGATGGTCAACCGACTGAGCCACCCGGGAGCCCCTCTTGTTACAGTTTTTATTTTAAAATCTAGATTGTCTGATATAAGTATGGCTACTCCAGCTTTCTTTTGGTGACCTAGCATGGTAGATGTTTCTCCATCCTCTTACTTTCAATATGAAGGTGTCATTAGGTCTAAAATGGGTCTCTTGTAAATAGCATATAGATGGATCTTATTTACTTATCAATTATATTACCCTATGTCTTTTGATTGGATCATTTAGTTCCTTGATGTTTAAAGTGAGTACAGAAAGATATGCATTTATTGCCATTATGTTGCCTGCAGAGTTGGAGTTTCTGGTGTTCTCTGGTCCTTTCTAGTCTTTTTTGTTTTTTTCTTTTTTTTTTTTTTTTTTTTTGCTTTTCTCCCCTCAGAGAGTACCCCTTAAAATTTCTTGCAGGGCTGGTTTAGTGGTCACGAACTCCTTTAGTTTTTGTTTGGGAAACTTTTTATCTCTCTATTTTGAATGATAGCTTTGCTTCATGAAGAATACTTGGCTGCATATTTTTGTGATTCAGCACATTGAATACACCCTGCCACTTTCTGGCCTGGCAAATTTCTGTGTTTTGGTCTGTTGTGAACCTGATGTGTCTTCTCTTGTAGGTATAGACTTTTTTTCCCTTGCTGCTTTCATGATCCCTTCCTTGCCTGAGTATTTTATGACGTTGACTGTGATATGCTTTGTTATTATTGGTTTTTGTTGGATCTAATAGGAATTGTCTGTGCTTCCTGGATTTTGATGTCGGTGTCTTTCCCCAGGTTAGAAAATTTTTTTACTATGATTTGTTCACATAAACTTCCTACCCCTTTTTCTCTCTCTTCATCTTCTGGGACCTTATAATTCTGATGTTATTCCTTTTTAATGAGTCACTAAGTTCTCTAATTCTTATATCATGCTCTTCTGCCTTAGTCTACCTCTTTTCTTCTGCTTCATTATTCTCCATTAGTTTTTCCTCTATATCACTAATTCACTGCTCTGCTTCATCCGTCCTTGCCACCGTGGCATCCCTTCAGGATTGCAGCTCAGTTATAGCATTTTTAATTTCATCCTAACTAGCTTTTACTTCTTTTATCTCTGCAGAAAGTGATTCTAATCTATTTTTGACTCCAGCTAGTATTCTTATTAACATGATTCTAAATTCTGGTTCAGACATCTTGCTTTTGTCTGTGTTAAGTCCCTGGCTGTCATTTCTTCCTGTTCTTTCTTTTGGTGTGAATTCCTTCATTTCATCATATTGAAGGAAGATAAGGAATTAATAAAGAAAAAATAAAAATTTAAACAATTAAAAATACACATACACACACACACATCAAATAAAGGATTCTAGATCCTGGGTGTGTTTTGGTCTGGTTATTGAAAGAAGCTTGATAGAATACAGAAAAAAAGGAAAGAGAAGAAAAAAGAAAAGAAAACAAAAGGAAAAGAAAAAAAAGAAAACATTTGAAAATTTGAAAAAAATGAATACCTAAAATAGAATAAAATGAGATGATGAAAGTAAAATAGAATTTAAGAAATTTCAAAAAAGTGAAAAATATAGTTGAAAATATTAAGTAAAAATCATTTTATAAAACACAGAAAAGAAAATATTTTTTCTCTTTCTGTATTCAAGAATAAGAATTGAAAAAAAAGAAAAAAATTAATAAATGGACCAGAGAACTGAATGAAATACGATTGAAATTATATCCAGTTTACCCTAGAAGTCAAACTATGAAGCACTTTATAATCCATAAACTAAGCAGGCAAAGAGACTTGTGGTGTTCCTCAAGAGCACCTCAAACTGGATTGGCCTAGTTAGGTGGGGCTTAGTTTAATGGCTCTAGATCGTGCTGCTTAGCTTATTGAGGTGGACTGTTGTGGCACATATAGGTATGTATGCACCTGAGTGGGAGGGGTAAAAATGGTGTCACCCAGCTACCAAGTCTCTAGTTTCAGAACTCTGTGCTGTCCCTGACCGGCAATGAAGCACCACTCCTTTTTCTTTGGCTTCTGTCTATTCCCTGCTTCTACACTGTCTGTGACCTAGATATCAGTCTGCCAGACAACACCTCTCTCCTAAGTTTTATCTCAGGTAGGTCTGTTTCCCACCCCCTCACTTCTAAGAGACTGTGGCCTTGACCCACTCAGACACTCTGGGGAGAGTCTCACTGAGCAATGGCTGGGTGCTGGCCCACCCGAGGAACATGTGAGGGAACCTGCTGCTGATGATGCCCAGAGACTACGGCCAGGTGCCAGCCTGCCTGCAAAAAAGTTTGCACAATTGTGTAGCAACAGTTTTTCAGGGACTACTACAAATCACAACACTCATCTGGTGACAAGCTTCACCCCCAAGTCCTTGTTCCTACATGAGCAAATGTGGCTTATCTCCGGAGTCCATTGGGACCCTTTTTTGGGGAAGGCTGCACAGCCTCTACCAAATGTCCTCCCAGCAGGGGAACCACCTCTCCCCATGTGGTCGAGGACCCCTCAGACCTCACACTCTGCTTTTGGGGATTCGCCCTTCCTACCAGAGCACCACCAGGTATCGGTTGTGGAGTTTCAGACCCTGCACTCCCCCTGTTTAGAGAGTCTTAATGGAATCTAAACCTTCTCCTTTCTACTTTCTGTTTTATTCCTTTTTTTACAGTCCCTTGCAGCTGCTTATACTCTTTTTCTTTCTCTCCAACTGCTTTCGGGGGCGGGGGGGGGGGCAGTGATTTTCCTATACTCTCCCCCCATCTCCATCCTCTTTCTGCAAGCAAAAATAGCTCCCTGCCATCCACAAATTCTCTCTCCCCCAGTTCCTTTCTCCACACCACAAACCTCCCACGTTCTGTGGTTCAAGCTGTGCAGATTGTGATGTTAATCCTCAAATCAGTTTTCTAGGTGTGTAAGATGGCTTGGTGTTGATCTGGCTGCATTTCAGGGAGAGATATACCAAAAAAGAGTAAAAAAAAACACAAAACACCTCTATGCTTTTCTGCCATCTTGGCCCCCTCAATAGCCAAAACAGTCTTGAGAACAAAACTGGAAGGATCATACTTCCTGATTTCAAAATATATTAAAGATCTATAGTAATAAAAACAGTATAATACTGGCATAAAAACAGACACCTTAACCAATGGAACAGAAATCAGAGCCCTGTAATAAAATCATGCATATATGGTCAACTGATATTTGAAAAGAGAACTAACAATACTCATTGAGGAAAAGATATCTTCTTCAATAAATGGTGCTGGGAAAACTGTATTCACATATGAAAGAGTAATTGGACCACTATCTTACACTACTCAAAATAGTTAACTCAAAGTGAGTGAAAGACTTAAATGTAAGACCTCAAAATATAAAACTTCTAAAAGACAAGATAGGAAGAAGGTAGGGGAAAAACTCCTTGACATCTGTCTGGAAATGATTTTTTGGATTGGACACCAAAAAACCAAGCAACAAAAGCAAAAATGAACAAGTGGGCCGCATAAAACTAACAAGTTTCTGCTCAGCAAAAGAAACAACCAACAATATAAAAATGCACTCTACATAAATTAACAAAATATTTGAAATATATATATATATACATACATATATATATTTGGTTATTATCCAAAATATATACAAACTTTATACAGATCAATAGCAAAATAACAACAATAATAATAACCTGATTTTAAAATGTGCTCAACATCACTAATTATCAGGAAAATGCAACTCAAAACAACGAGATGTCACATCACACTTATTAAAGTGGCTTATTAAAAAGGCTTATTAAAAAGATAACATATATTGGTGAAAATGAGAAGTAACCGAAACCCTTGTACACTCTTGGTGGGAATGTAAATTGGTACAGACACTGTGGAAAACAATATAGAGTTTCCTCAAAAATTTAGAAATAAAACCACCATGTAATTCAGCAATCCTAACTCAAGATATATATCCAAAAGAAATTACATCACTATCATAAAAAGATAACTGCTCCCAAATGTTTATTATAGCATTATGTACAATAATCAAGACATAGAAACAAGTGCCCATTGAGGGATGAACGGATAAAGAAGATCCTTATCCCTATTCCTATCCTTATTCCTATGTATCTCTATATCTCTATCTCTCTGCCCCACACACTCATGCTCTCTCTCAAATAAATAAGTAAACTTATTTTAGAAAACTCTGATATATAAATTGAGTATATTTTTGGTTTCCAGGAGCTGGGTTGTAGTAGAAATGAGAAGATTTTGGTCATAGTGCACAAGTTTTCATTTATAAAGTGAATACGTTCTGAGAATCTAATGTACAACACTATGACTATATTTAACAGTACAGTATTGTATATTTGAAATTGTATATTGTATATATGGTATATACAGTATTGTATATTTGAAAATTGCTAAGACAGTAAGATAATAAATTGTCTTACCACAAAACAAAACAAAATGGTATTGTATGAGGTGATGGATGAGGTGATGGATGTGTTAACTAACTATTGGGATAATTATTTCACAATATATATGTGTGTCAGTCATCATTTTATACACCCAAAACTTACACAATATTATATGTTAAGTATATCTCAATCAAGCTGGAAAAATAAAAGAATGTATAGTTGATCTTTGAACAACAAGGATTTAAACTGTGTGGGTTCACTCATATGTGATTTTTTTTGAGTTGACAGCAAAAGCCACAAGGCATTTATTAACAACTACCCCCCCCCCATTCTCCATGGGAGCATAGTGAAAGCAACTGACATTGAAGCCATGCTTGCTGCTGTCTGACTTCCTCAGGAAGCACACAGAGGTTATCAGCAGCCCGTGGAATCCCTTCAGGGGCAAGACTGCGGGTCACTCCATGTGCCTACATAGTGGTTGGGTTGAGCTCTCAAGCTGGTGGGCAGGAAGATGGGCTAAAGCACAGGAGCATTCCTGAAGAGCATAAACAGCACCGTGCAGGACCCTGTGTCCCAGAGTCCCTACACTCCCATGAGTCCTTTCCCCCTTGACTCCCAGGCTGTGCTAGGGAGGCTACAAGCCTAGGGCCCCTCCCAGATGGAAATAGACTCTTCCCACTGGTAATGCCACAGCCCCATGTCCTCCCCAAAGCCAGCGCACTCACATGTAGCCACAGCTATCACGGACTACCAGAAGCAATGGTAAACGTCCAAGAAGATGGGTAGTTCTACTGTGCCTTTCAGCCACTTTTGGTGCCTATGGCCTGCTAGATGACATCTGCTTCTGAGCCATGAACACCAGGTTGTTGTACATCACCATCCTGAGCCAGGCTAGCACTGCCTGTGTCCTCACAGGCACAGCCTGGCCCCCTATACAGGGATTTTTTTTAAATAAATGTAAGTACAGTACTGTGAATATATTTTTTATTCCTTATGATTTTCTTAATAACATTTTTTTATATAGCTTATTTATTGCAAGAATAAAGTATATAATATATACAATATTAAAATACGTGTTAATTGCCTATTTATGTTATTGGTAAAGCTTCTGATAAACAGGAAGTTCTTAGTAGTTAAGTTTTGGGGAAGTCACATTTATACACATATATTTGACTGTTTGAATGTTTGTGACCCTAACCCCCATGTTCTTAAAGGGTCCACTACAGTTCTGAAAAAAGATATAGTCTATTTACTTACTACTGATCTTTTCATAGTCCTTATATTTTGTTATTTTCCTTTTTTCATTCATAAAATATTGAGTGCTTACCATATACCAGGGACTCTTTTAGATGCTGAGGGTTATATAGTGGTGCATAAGACAGAAAAATATCCATGATCCCATGAAGCCCACATTTTGTTGAAGGGATGTTGGGCAGACAATAAACAACTACACACATATTCAGGAAAAGTAAGTGATATACATACTATGCAAAGAATTTAAATGGATGATAAAATACAGAATGGGAGGCTATGTTAGGTCAATATTGGCCTCTCTGAGATTATATTTACCATGATGACAGATTTATAAGTGTATTCCATGCACAGGAAAGAGCTAGTACATAGATTATTTTGTAAAGTTAGTTTTGACTGAGAGAGAGAGAGAGAGAGGGAGAGAGAGAGAAATAGAGAGAGAATTATCAGGGGAAGAAAAAAGAGAGAGGGAGAGAGAGACAATTCCAAGCAGGCTCCACACTGTCAGCATGGAACTCAACATGGAGTTTGATTTCATGAACCATGAGATCACGACCTGAGCCAAAATCAAGAATTAGACGCTTAACCAAGTTACCCACCCAGGCACATTAAAAGCTGGTTGATAGATCTTAAGAAGGACGTGGAATTGACGTTTTGGAGGAACAGAAAGAAGATTGGTGCCATAGTCCACAATAAATGATGCGGAGTGCGGTATGAGATAAGGGCAGAGTTTGGCACTTGGAAGGTCATGGAGGGCTATTGTCAGCAAGCCATGATGGAGACTTCAGATTTTGGTCTAATTGTGAAACAATTTTAGAATAATCTGTTCTAATTTACATTTTCTATAAGATTGTTATGGCTGCTTTTTGGAGAACACATTATAAATATTTAAAAGTAGTATGGATGACAAATTAGGAGGCTATTACTGCAGTTAAATGAGACATGATGGTAGCTTGGACTACCTTCATGCTAGCTGATGGGGGAAGGATACTTGATCAAAAGTGAGGTAGAATTGACAGGATTTGCTAACAGATTATACATATCTGAGGGGTGTATAGAAGTCTTTTGAAAATCTGGAAAAGTTCACTTGTGTAGTCCCTCGGATTTCACACAGTGACACCTCTCTGCATCAAATTATTTTTTGACCTACATTGTTCAAAATGTGAAGAACTTTAGCTTTATAATTATCACTACTTTGTGATGATATTTGCCTATGGCTTTTAATGGCAAGAATGAATACACTAACAATAGCTTATGTGTATTCTATAAGTATTAAAAAAGAGCTTTTTTAATAATTCAGAAAGGAAAGGAAATATCTTAGTAAAGATTTCTAATAGGCTAATCATGAAATTCTGACCATAAAAATATGAAACATCTTAATTAGGAAATGATTTAATGGGGCTGGGATGGAGAGGTGGAAATGGGAACAGACAGCATCTAAAGTCAGAAAACTGGGTTCTTCTTTTTGCTTGGCTATAATATATCTATTAGAGATTTTAGGTTCATTAATCACTCTCTTTTTTGTTAATAGCAACATAGTTTTAAGAACCTAAAGTAAAAGGTTTATTAAATTGGGAAGTTTTAATGTTCTTAGGGTGAGGTTTTTTTTTTTTTAATGAGTTCTTTGTATATAGGAATATGCAATTTTGAGCATACGGTCTTAGAAATATGCTTTTCTTTTCTTCTGTGTTGATTGAAAACCTGTTTCTTAATTTCCCCAATGCTAAGTATGATGTTATACATACTAGGCACTCAGTTGAACTTGAAAATCTGACTAAACGATTTAACTTATTTATTGTTTTCCAGCACAGACAAAAACTTGTACTTTAAGAAAAAGTTTAGAGGACATAAGCTTAGTGAGAACCAAAATGTATCATCACATCTTTGTAAAGTGTAGTTCACAAATGTGATAAACAACCCTAGTCTTTTTTGTTGTTGTTGGTTGGTCTGTTTCAGTTCTATTTACCACTTCAAGCTGTTTCTTCATAGGTAGACTCAGTTACTTACCATTCTTAAGGAGTTTGGGGATGCCCTAATGAAAATTAAAAGTGTTATAAATGCCATTTTTTTTACTTTGTTGAAACATAAAGGTAGGATATAAACTTCAAATTTTGTGAATGGATTAAGAAATGTCATGCCACGTGTGGGCACATTAAAGCAAATAATAAGAGAATGTGTCACTAATTCTCAAATGAAAGATCTCCATAGAGCAATAACGCAATTGTGAGTGTGAATTAAAAAGATTGGAAAAGCGTATTTATTTAGAGGGTTATACTCATTGAGGGAAATTACTTGTCTCACATGGAATTACATTATTTTTAGCTCAAACATTGTTTAATATATAAATAAAAATCTAAATGTTTCCCTTTTCCCACAGTTGTTTTCATTTTAAAACACAAAAAAGATCATAGTTTATAATTTTTAGTTATTTGTATCTTCTTATTCAAGGATAATTAAAAGTGTAATATTAGTTTTAAGTATACAATATAATGATTCAACAATTCTATACTTTTTCAGTGCTCATCAAGGTAAGTGTACTCTTAATTCCTTTTATTTTACCCATCCACCCACCCATGTCCCTTCTAGAAATCACAAGTTTATTCCCTGTCAAGTTTATTCTCTGCTGTTTCTTTAGTCTCTTTTTTTTTGTTTCTTTGCTTGCTTTCTTAAATTACGCGCATGAGTGAAATTATATAGTACTTGTCTTCCTCTGACTGATTTATTTCACTTAGCATTACATCATCCAGGTCCATCCATGTTGTTACAAATGACAAGATTCCATCCTTTTTATGAATGAGTAGTATTTCATTGTATGTATATACCACTTTTTCTTTATCCATTCTTCTATTGATGGGCCATTGTGTTTTCTTCCATATCATGGCTGTTGTAAATAATGTTGCAATAAACATAGGGGGACATATTTCTTTTCAAGTTATTGTTTGCATTTTCTTGGGGTAAATACCCAGTACAGGAATTTTTGGATCATATGGCAATTCTATTTTTAAGATTTTGAAGAACTTCCATACTGTTTTCCACAGTGTCTATGCCAATTTGCTTTCCCACCAATAGCACAATAGAACCAATAGCAAAATGTTCCCTTTTCCCCACATTCTTGCCAATAATTCTTATTTCTTGTTTTTTTTTTAATTTTATTGTAGCCATTCTGACAAGGTAAAGTGATATCTTATAGTGGTTTTAATTTTACTGAAGATTAGCGATGTTGACTGTCTTGTCACATGTCTATTGGCCATCTGTATGTCTTCTTTGAAAAACTACTGTTCAGGTCCACTACCCATTTTAATAGGATTATTATTAGTTTTTTTTTTTTTTGGTTTGAGTTGATTAAATTCATTATAAATTTTAGATATTAACTTCATATTAAACATATCATTTGCAGATATCTCCTATTTAGTAGGCTGCCTTTTTATTTTGGTGTAGTCCCAATAGTCCCAATAGTTTAATTTCATTTTTGTTTCCTTTTCCTGAGTAGACATTTCTAGAGAAATTATTGTTAATGCTCATGTCAAAGAAATTATTGCCTATGTTTTTGTCCAGGAGTTTTTATGGTTTCAGGTCTCACATTTAGCTCTTTAATATATTTTGAATTGTAAGAAAAGTTGCCCAGTTCCATTCTTTGGTATGTAGCTTCCCATTTTCCCCAGAATCACTTATTGAAGATACTGTATTTTCCCCCATTGTACATTTTTGCTTCCTTTGTCATAGATTAACTGACCACATAAGTGTGGGTTTATTTCTTGGCTATCTATTCTGCTACATTTTTCTATGTGTCTATTTTTTGTCAGTATCATAATGTTTTGATAAGTATGGCTTTGTAATATATCTTGCAATCTGCAATTGTGGTGTCTCTGGCTTTGTTATTAGTTTTCAAGATTACTTTGGCTTCTTGTGGTCTTTTTTGGTTCCATACAAACTTTAGAATTATTTGTTTTAGTTCTGTGAAAAATGCTAGTATTTTGATAGGAATTGCAGTAAACCTGTATATTGATCGGTGTAGTATGGACATTTTAACAGTATTGGTTCTTCCAGTCCATGAGCATAGAATATCTTTCCATTTGTGTCATCTTCAATTTCTGACATCAATATTTTATAGTTTATAGAATACAGATCTTTCACTTCTTTGGTTAAGTTATTTTTTTAAGTATCTTATTAATTTTGGTGCAACTGTAAGTGGGGTTGTTTTATTTTTTTAAGTTTATTTATTTATTTTGAGAGGGAGGAGGTAGTGGGGGGGTGGACTGGCAGACTGAGAGGTAGAGAGAATTCCAAGCAAGCTCCACACTGTCAATGCAGAGCCCGATGCAGGCCTCAAACTCACAAACTGTGAAATCATAACCTGATCCAAACTCAAGAGTTGCATGCTTAACCAACTGAATCACCCAGGTGCCCCTGTGGGATGTTTTCTTGATTTCTTTCTACTACTTCATTATTAGTGTATAGAAATGCAACAGATTTCTTTTTATTAATTTTCTATAATGTGACTTCACTAAATTCATTTATCATTCTAATAGTTTTTTTTGGCAAATTCTTTAGAGTGTTCTGTATACGTTATCATGTCATCAGCAAATACTGCATTTTATTTCTTCTTTACTAATGTAGATGCTTTTTATTTCTTTTTCTTGTCTGGTTGCTGTAGCCAGAACTTCTAGTACTATCATGAATAAAAGTGGTGAGAGCGAAAAACCTTGTCTTTTTTCTAATCTTAAAGGAAGAGCTCTCAGTTTTTCACCATTGAATATGATGTTAGCTGTGGGTTTTTCATATGTGGGCTTTCCTATGTGGAGGTACGTTCTCGTTAAACCTACTTTGTTGGGAACTTTTGTCATGAATGGATATTTTGGTTAGTTAAATGTTGTTTTTTTTCTGCATCGATTGAGATCATCATAGGTTTTTCATCCTTTCTCTTCTTAATGTGATGTCATGTTAATTGATTTGTGAATATTGACTCACAGTTGCATCCCTGGAATAAATCCCAACTGATCATGGTAAAAGATGTTTTAATGTATTGTTGGATTTGGTTTGCTAATATTGTTTAAGGATTTTTGCATCAATGTTTATCAGATATATTTGACTGAGTTTTATTTTTGTGTGGTGATGTTCTCTGATTTTGATATGAATGTAATAGTGACCTTGTAGAATAAATTTAGAAGCATTCCTTTTTCTTACATGTTTTTTAGTGACTTGAGAAGAATAAACATAAACTCTTCTTTAAATGTTTCATATACTTCACCTTGTAAATCCATCTAGACTGAAATTGTGTATGTTGAGTTTTTTAAATTACTGATTCTATTTCATTGCTAGTAATCGGTCTGTTCAAATTTACTATTTCTTTCTGATTCATTTTCAATGGTTATATGTTTCTAAGAATTTATCAATTCTTTCTAGGTTTTCAATTTTATGGAATGTAGTTTTTCATAATATACTCTTATAACCCATGTATTTCAGTGGTGTCAGTTAATATTTCCCGTCCTTGATTTCTGAATTTATTTCTTTGAGTACTCTCTCTTATTGATGAATATGACTAAAGGCTTATCAATTTTGTTGATCATTTTAATGAACCAACTCTTTCTTTCATTGATCAGCTCTTTCTGTTCTTTTTTGCTTGTTTGTTTTAGTCTCTATGTCATTTATTTCTGCTCTAATCTTTTTCTTTCTTTCTTTCTTTCTTTCTTCTTTCTTTCTTATTTATTTATTTATTTATGTAATTCTTTTGGTTTTGGGCTTTGTTCTTCTTTCTCTAGCTCTTTTAAGTGTAAAGTTATGTTGTTTACTTGATATTTTCCTTATTTATTGCAGTAGACCTTATTGCTGTAATCTTCCTTCTCAGAACAGTTTTTATGGTATCCCAAGATTTTGGACCATTATTTTTTTCTCTCAATGTATTTTTCTTTTTTTTTTTTTTTTTTTTTTTTTTTATGAAATTTATTGACAAATTGGTTTCCATACAACACCCAGTGCTCATCCCAAAAGGTGCCCTCCTCAATACCCATCACCCACCCTCTCCTCCCTCCCACCCCCCATCAACCCTCAGTTTGTTCTCAGTTTTTAAGTCTCTTATGCTTTGGCTCTCTCCCATTCTAACCTCTTTTTTTTTTTTCTTCCTTCCCCTCCCCCATGGGTTCCTGTGAAGTTTCTCAGGATCCACATAAGAGTGAAACCATATGGTATCTGTCTTTCTCTGTATGGCTTATTTCACTTAGCATCACACTCTCCAGTTCCATCCACGTTGCTACAAAAGGCCATATTTCATTTTTTCTCATTGCCACGTAATATTCCATTGTGTATATAAACCACAATTTCTTTATCCATTCATCAGTTGATGGACATTTAGGCTCTTTCCATAATTTGGCTATTGTTGAGAGTGCTGCTATGAACATTGGGGTACAAGTGCCCCTATGCATCAGTGCTCCTGTATCCCTTGGATAAATTCCTAGCAGTGCTATTGCTGGGTCATAGGGTAGGTCTATTTTTAATTTTCTGAGGAACCTCCACACTGCTTTCCAGAGCGGCTGCACCAATTTGCATTCCCACCAACAGTGCAAGAGGGTTCCCGTTTCTCCACATCCTCTCCAGCATCTATAGTCTCCTGATTTGCTCATTTTGGCCACTCTGACTGGTGTGAGGTGATACCTGAGTGTGGTTTTGATTTGTATTTCCCTGATAAGGAGCGACGCTGAACATCTTTTCATGTGCCTGTTGGCCATCCGGATGTCTTCTTTAGAGAAGTGTCTATTCATGTTTTCTGCCCATTTCTTCACTGGGTTATTTGTTTTTCGGGTGTGGAGTTTGGTGAGCTCTTTATAGATTTTGGATACTAGCCCTTTGTCCGATATGTCATTTGCAAATATCTTTTCCCATTCCGTTGGTTGCCTTTTAGTTTTGTTGGTTGTTTCCTTGGCTGTGCAGAAGCTTTTTATCTTCATAAGGTCCCAGTAATTCACTTTTGCTTTTAATTCCCTTGCCTTTGGGGATGTGTCGAGTAAGAGATTGCTACGGCTGAGGTCAGAGAGGTCTTTTCCTGCTTTCTCCTCTAAGGTTTTGATGGTTTCCTGTCTCACATTTAGGTCCTTTATCCATTTTGAGTTTATTTTTGTGAATGGTGTGAGAAAGTGGTCTAGTTTCAACCTTCTGCATGTTGCTGTCCAGTTCTCCCAGCACCATTTGTTAAAGAGGCTGTCTTTTTTCCATTGGATGTTCTTTCCTGCTTTGTCAAAGATGAGTTGGCCATACGTTTGTGGGTCTAGTTCTGGGGTTTCTATTCTATTCCATTGGTCTATGTGTCTGTTTTGGTGCCAATACCATGCTGTCTTGATGATGACAGCTTTGTAGTAGAGGCTAAAGTCTGGGATTGTGATGCCTCCTGCTTTGGTCTTCTTCTTCAAAATTCCTTTGGCTATTCGGGGCCTTTTGTGGTTCCATATGAATTTTAGGATTGCTTGTTCTAGTTTTGAGAAGAATGCTGGTGCAATTTTGATTGGGATTGGATTGAATGTGTAGATAGCTTTGGGTAGTATTGACATTTTGACAATATTTATTTTTCCAATCCATGAGCAGGGAATGTCTTTCCATTTCTTTAAATCTTCTTCAATTTCCTTCATAAGCTTTCTATAATTTTCAGCATACAGATCCTTTACATCTTTGGTTAGATTTATTCCTAGGTATTTTATGCTTCTTGGTGCAATTGTGAATGGGATCAGTTTCTTTATTTGTCTTTCTGTTGCTTCATTGTTAGTGTATAAGAATGCAACTGATTTCTGTACATTGATTTTGTATCCTGCAACTTTGCTGAATTCCTGTATCAGTTCTAGCAGACTTTTGGTGGAGTCTATCGGATTTTCCATGTATAATATCATGTCATCTGCAAAAAGCGAAAGCTTGACTTCATCTTTGCCAATTTTGATGCCTTTGATTTCCTTTTGTTGTCTGATTGCTGATGCTAGAACTTCCAGCACTATGTTAAACAGCAGCGGTGAGAGTGGGCATCCTTGTCGTGTTCCTGATCTCAGGGAAAAAGCTCTCAGTTTTTCCCCGTTGAGGATGATGTTAGCTGTGGGCTTTTCATAAATGGCTTTTATGATCTTTAAGTATGTTCCTTCTATCCCGACTTTCTCAAGGGTTTTTATTAAGAAAGGGTGCTGGATTTTGTCGAAGGCCTTTTCTGCATCGATTGACAGGATCATATGGTTCTTCTCTTTTTTTTTGTTAATGTGATGTATCACGTTGATTGATTTGCGAATGTTGAACCAGCCCTGCATCCCAGGAATGAATCCCACTTGATCATGGTGAATAATTCTTTTTATATGCCGTTGAATTCGATTTGCTAGTACCTTATTGAGAATTTTTGCATCCATATTCATCAGGGATATTGGCCTGTAGTTCTCTTTTTTTACTGGGTCTCTGTCTGGTTTAGGAATCAAAGTAATACTGGCTTCATAGAATGAGTCTGGAAGTTTTCCTTCCCTTTCTATTTCTTGGAATAGCTTGAGAAGGATAGGTATTATCTCTGCTTTAAACGTCTGGTAGAACTCCCCTGGGAAGCCATCTGGTCCTGGACTCTTATTTGTTGGGAGATTTTTGATAACCGATTCAATTTCTTCGCTGGTTATGGGTCTGTTCAAGCTTTCTATTTCCTCCTGATTGAGTTTTGGAAGAGTGTGGGTGTTCAGGAATTTGTCCATTTCTTCCAGGTTGTCCAATTTGTTGGCATATAAGTTTTCATAGTATTCCCTGATAATTGTTTGTATCTCTGAGGGATTGGTTGTAATAATTCCATTTTCATTCATGATTGTATCTATTTGGGTCATCTCCCTTTTCTTTTTGAGAAGCCTGGCTAGAGGTTTGTCAATTTTGTTTATTTTTTCAAAAAACCAACTCTTGGTTTCGTTGATCTGCTCTACAGTTTTTTTAGTTTCTATATTGTTTATTTCTGCCCTGATCTTTATTATTTCTCTTCTTCTGCTGGGCTTAGGCTGCCTTTGCTGTTCTGCTTCTAGTTCCTTTAGGTGTGCTGTTAGATTTTGTATTTGGGATTTTTCTTGTTTCTTGAGATAGGCCTGGATTGCAATGTATTTTCCTCTCAGGACTGCCTTTGCTGCGTCCCAAAGCGTTTGGATTGTTGTATTTTCATTTTCGTTTGTTTCCATATATTTTTTAATTTCTTCTCTAATTGCCTGGTTGACCCACTCATTCGTTAGTAGGGTGTTCTTTAACCTCCATGCTTTTGGAGGTTTTCCAGACTTTTTTCTGTGGTTGATTTCAAGCTTCATAGCATTGTGGTCTGAAAGTAAGCATGGTATAATTTCAATTCTTGTAAACTTATGAAGGGCTGTTTTGTGACCCAGTATATGATCTATCTTGGAGAATGTTCCATGTGCACTCGAGAAGAAAGTATATTCTGTTGCTTTGGGATGCAGAGTTCTAAATATATCTGTCAAGTCCATCTGATCCAATGTCTCATTCAGGGCCCTTGTTTCTTTATTGACCGTGTGTCTAGATGATCTATCCATTTCTGTAAGTGGTGTATTAAAGTCCCCTGCAATGACCACATTCTTATCAATAAGGTTGCTTATGTTTATGAGTAATTGTTTTATATATTTGGGGGCTCCGGTATTCGGTGCATAGACATTTATAATTGTTAGCTCTTCCTGATGGATAGACCCTGTAACTATTATATAATGTCCTTCTTCATCTCTTGTTACAGCCTTTAATTTAAAGTCTAGTTTGTCTGATATAAGTATGGCTACTCCAGCTTTCTTTTGGCTTCCAGTCGCATGATAAATAGTTCTCCATCCCCTCACTCTCAATCTAAAGGTGTCCTCAGGTCTAAAATGAGTCTCTTGTAGACAGCAAATAGATGGGTCTTGTTTTTTTATCCATTCTGATACCCTATGTCTTTTGGTTGGCGCATTTAATCCATTTACATTCAGTGTTATTATAGAAAGATACGGGTTTAGAGTCATTGTGATGTCTGTATGTTTTATGCTTATAGTGATGTCTCTGGGACTTTGTCTCACAGGGTCCCCCTTAGGATCTCTTGTAGGGCTGGTTTAGTGGTGACAAATTCCTTCAGTTTTTGTTTGTTTGGGAAGACCTTTATCTCTCCTTCTATTCTAAATGACAGACTTGCTGGATAAAGGATTCTCGGCTGCATATTTTTTCTGTCTAGCACCCTGAAAATCTCGTGCCAATTCTTTCTGGCCTGCCAAGTTTCAAAAGAGAGATCAGTCACGAGTCTTATAGGTCTCCCTTTATATGTGAGGGCACGTTTACCCCTTGCTGCTTTCAGAATTTTCTCTTTATCCTTGTATTTTGCCAGTTTCACTGTGATATGTCGTGCAGAAGATCGATTCAAGTTACGTCTGAAGGGAGTTCTCTGTGCCTCTTGGATTTCAATGCCTTTTTCCTTCCCCAGTTCAGGGAAGTTCTCAGCTATGATTTCTTCAAGTACCCCTTCAGCACCTTTCCCTCTCTCTTCCTCCTCTGGGATACCAATTATGCGTATATTATTTCTTTTTAGTGTATCACTTAGTTCTCTAATTTTCCCCTCATACTCCTGGATTTTTTTATCTCTCTTTTTCTCAGCTTCCTCTTTTTCCATAACTTTATCTTCTAGTTCACCTATTCTCTCCTCTGCCTCTTCAAGCCGAGCTGTGGTGGTTTCCATTTTGTTATGCATTTCGTTTAAAGCGTTTTTCAGCTCCTTGTGACTGTTCCTTAGTCCCTTGATCTCTGTAGCAAGAGATTCTCTGCTGTCCTGTATACTGTTTTCAAGCCCAGCGATTAATTTTATGACTATTATTCTAAATTCACTTTCTGTTATGTTATTTAAGTCCTTTTTGATCAGCTCATTAGCTGTTGTTATTTCCTGGAGATTCTTCTGAGGGGAATTCTTCCGCTTGGTCATTTTGGATAGTCCCTGGCGTGGTGAGGACCTGCAGGGCACTTCCCCTGTGCTGTGGTGTATACCTGGAGTTGGTGGGCGGGGCCGCAGTCAGACCTGATGTCTGCCCCCAGCCCACCGCTGGGGCCACAGTCAGACTGGTGTGTGCCTTCTCTTCCCCTCTCCTAGGGGCGGGATTCACTGTCGGGTGGTGTGGCTCGTCTGGGCTACTTGCACCGTGCCAGGCTTGTGATGCTGGGGATCTGGCGTATTAGCTGGGGTGGGTAGGCAAGGTGCTCGGGGGCAGGAGGGGCAGGCTTAGATCGCTTCTCCTTAGGTGATCCACTTCAGGAGGGGCCCTGTGGCAGTGGGAGGGAGTCAGATCCGCTGCCGGAGGTTTGGCTCCGCAGAAGCGCAGAGTTGGGTGTTTGCGCGGAGCGAGCAAGTTCCCTGGCAGGAACCAGTTCCCTTTGGGATTTCAGCTGGGGGATGGGCGGGGGAGATGGCGCTGGCGAGCGCCTTTGTTCCCCACCAAACTGAGCTCTGTTGTCAGGGGGCTCAGCAGCTCTCCCTCCCTTTGTCCTCCAGCCTTCCCGCTTTCCGAGCAGAGCTGTTAACTTATGACCTCCCAGACGCTAAGTCGCGCTTGTTGTGGGAACACAGTCCGTCAGGCCCCTCTGCTTTTGCAAGCCAGATTCGGTGGCTGTGCTTGGCCGGCGAGCCGCCCCTCCGCCCCGGCTCCCTCCCGCCAGTCCGTGGAGCGCGCACCGCCTCGCCGCCCTTCCTACCCTCTTCCGTGGGCCTCTCGTCTGCGCTTGGCTCCGGCGACTCCGTTCTGCTAATCCTCTGGCGGTTTTCTGGGTTATTTAGGCAGATGTAGATGGAATCTAAGTGATCAGCAGGACGTGCGGTGAGCCCAGCGTCCTGCTAAGCCGCCATCTTGCCCCAGTTCTTCAATGTATTTTTCTTAATTTCCTTTTTGATTTCTTATTTGACTCATTCATTGTTTAGTAGCATGGTATTTAGCCTCCATGTATTTGTTTTCTTTCCACATTTTTCTTGTGATTGATTTGCTGCTTTATATAATTGCACTTAGAAATGATGCATGATATAATTTCAACCTTTTTGAATTTATGGATATTTGTTTTATGGCCTAATATGTGACTCCTTCTGAGGAGTGTTCCACGTGCACTTTAAAAGAATATATATTCCACTATTTATGGATACAATGTTCTGAATATAACTGTTAGGTCCATCTGGCCCAATGTATCATTCAAAGCCACTGTTTCTTTCTTGATTTTCTCTCTGGACAACCTATCTGTTGATATAAGTAGGATGTTTAATCCCCTACTATTACTCTATAACTGTCAATTTTTTCCTTTATATCTGTTAATACTTTCTCTGATGTCTTTGCCTGATTAACGTCTGCAAAACCCCCAAACTTTATCTATAAATATCCTAATAATTATAAGAAAGGTGAAATTTAGTTTAGTGTTTGACTATGAAATAGCAGTTATTGGACATTGTAAAGAAGGTGCTGAGGAATCATTTGATAGAAAAAAAATAGTTCTATTAACCATTATCTGATCATGTAAAACAATGGGAACATTTAAATACTTTATTTTCTTTTATAAGCAATATGGTAATATAAGTAGAAATAGATAAATATTGACAGTTACATAATTAACTAGAAGAATTTCATTTTAGCAAACCAATGGGTCATTAAAATTACTATTACATTAGAAGTCATCAAATGGTGAACTGTCATTAGTGTCCAAAAGGAAATATTCCTTATGATTTTATGATTTCAGAAAAAAAATTGTGAATATTGATAAAACCATTATTCAACAGTTAATGCTTTTTCATATACCCTCACATTCTGGCATTGCTCTCTTCATCCAGGGTCTCTGGGGTTTCAGGTCTTAATTTCCAATATTTTTTTAATTATGTAAAATTTATTATTTCCTTACGGTATCGTTTTAACATAAAAAATAAATACAAAAACATAAATCTCCTGTTATATAGACTTTAACATCTCCATGGGCAAGAACTGGACAAAAGCATCTGTTATTCAGGATTTTGGGGGATAATAGATGTCACTGTCACCAAATGAACAAAATACTATAGTTAAAGGCCACCAGCTACAACATAGAATATTATACATTATAACATTATAACAAAGATCTTATAAAGATTATCCCATAAACGTGATTTGATATGATTATCCTGTAAAAGTGTTTTGTACTCTGCTGGTTCCTTGCTGGTCAAATGGATGACGATATCAATTTATTAAAGTACCTTCAAGTATCCATTAACAATTTAATTCTCCAAATAAGGCTCAGGCTAAATATATGATATTTCTTATTTCATTTTTGGTTGAAGATGATTTCATCTTACTTTACTTTTCTTCCTCCAATATTGGGGGTGTACTTTGGGCACATGATTTTAAAATCACTTTTATTGGGGCGCCTGGGTGGCGCAGTCGGTTAAGCCTCCGACTTCAGCCAGGTCACGATCTCGCGGTCCGTGAGTTCGAGCCCCGCGTCGGGCTCTGGGCTGATGGCTCAGAGCCTGGAGCCTGTTTCCGATTCTGTGTCTCCCTCTCTCTCTGCCCCTCCCCCGTTCATGCTCTGTCTCTCTCTGTCCCAAAAATAAATAAACGTTGAAAAAAAAATTAAAAAAAAAATCACTTTTATTGCATGTCTAAAAAATTTCTAGTAGGAATAATTGCTGTTATATCTGCCTGCTATGTGAGTTTTTTAAATCAATTGTATTATTAAAATTTCCTTATTTTGTCTTAAATATATTGGTTGAGTCTTTAACATGGCATTAAGGAAGTAAAAGTCATTTTGTATTAGCAAATGTGTATAACATTTCCAGAAATTCTACTTAAAATTTTGGGGTTATGGGGAGTCTGCATGGCTCAGTTGGTTAAACGTCCAGCTCTTGATATTGACTGTCATAAACTCACATTTTCAAAATTTTGAGCCCTGCATCAGGCTATGTGCTTACAATGCAGACCCTGCTTGGGATTTTCCTTCTCTCCCTCTCTCTCTGCCCCTTCCCTTCTTGTGCTGTCTTTGTCTCTCTCAAAATAAATAAACGTTAAAAAAATTTGGGAATTGCTACATTATTTTTCATAAACTGCCAGCATTTTCAATGCAAAACATCTAAATATATAACTACATCAACGTTAACAATTTGCATTTAAACCATGCCAAAAAATATACTAAACTAATATTGATATGGTGTATATTAATTTTTTTCTCTGTCGTACCTAATGTTGTATTTCAAAAAGGCTTTTTTAATATACAAAAATGTTCCACTCACCGTAATTAAGTTCTATAGTTTCATACAGCTACAATTTTTTTGTGTGTGTGTATATGTGTGTGCACTGTAAGAAAATGATCTCTGGAATCCACTGAATTATAGTGTTTGATAATAATTTATAGCTGCTTATGCGACAATTACGGCTACTGTAAACAGAAAGTAGTTTGGCTAATAAGCCAAAAAAATATGTTGTGCAAGCAAAATTTTACAAATGTTAGGCATTATTGTATCTCAGATCAAGCACTTTGTGTATGAAGGTAAGACTTATTTATGTATGCAATTAAATACGTTTTTCCTCGCAAGCAAATTGCATTTCTGCATATTTATACATGTGTTTTTTAAATTTAAGTAAAAACAGTATATAACAGTGTATATGGGAGTGTCCATTGAAACAGTGACTCTCTACTTCAATTTTTTTAAAGAGGCTTTTAAAAAATATAAATAACAGAGAGTATTGTGCTTATGAAGGCTACTGATGTAAAAAGCAAGTTAACAGTGAGAGGTAAAGTAATAACTATTTGGCTCAAAGTAATGTTTATAAAAATACAGACAGTTTCAATTGAGAAGCTATGTTAAAATAGTGATACCTGATAAAGTTTCATCATTGGGTTAGAAACTTGCATTATGCATTAAAAGTAAATATAAACATCCAAGAATTATATTTCTACATAGACTAAGGCACTGGGCAGGTGGATACAGAAATAGTTTTATTGCTTCGGCAGCATATAATATTAAATTTAGTCTTGTTGACATAAAATGTAAACATAGACAAAGAATAATATTCTGATAACTGAGGACACATGGGGATAATTGTACACTGTATTTCAGGGTGTAAATGGTATACATATTTGTGAAGTCCTTAAATTTTATTGAATTTATGGAAGATGATTTTCTTTATTAAATACCTATGAGAGGGGAGACCTCCAGAGGATTCAAACCTTTTAAAATACTTTTACGATAATTTTATTTCTGTATGTTCTGTGGGTCCTAGATGACTGAGAAAAAGTAAGCATTCATCAACAGTTATCAAGTGTATAACAGGGTCAAGTTCAAACTAATATTTTGTTCCTGTAGTAGAAAAATAATTTTGCTTTTAAATATGCAGTACTACTCAGCAAAAATATAATAAACTAAAAAGTATTTGAATCTATACACGATTAATATAACTAACCTATCAATACACTATGATATCTATGTTAAAATAAAAATTAAAAAATAATGCAAAATGAGAAATGTTTTTAATTTTATCTTAGCATAATGGTGATTTTTATCACATTACATTTAAAGGTTTTTTTTCTATTTAATTTCTAATAAAGATATCTCCTCCCCAAAACTATTTATCTTCCAAAAAATATTAATTCCATGACTTTGGAATATAAGATTTTTTTTTGTTTTCCTTTAGTTTTATGATGTTACCATTCACACAGTTGCTGAACACCACATAAAAATTCAATATTTTACTGAAATAAAGTTGAGAAAAGCTATTTAATCAAACTGATATGTTTTTCATTTTTGTAGACAGCATACAAGCTGATTTAAAACTCTACTAATACATTTAAAAGTGAGGAGAAAAAATTCAGATATTTTTCATTGTATAGTCTAAATTCAATTTAATTAAAATTTTACTTTTTAAGTACCTATGTACATAGAATTAACTTACTATGGTTAATATAATTTAAATTATGTTTTAACAATAAAGAAACACTTTTGGTTTTACCTTAAATAAGCTATGTTTGGATTTAGAGCAGGTAATCTGAATGTATGCATGTGTGTGTGTGTGTGTGTGTGTGTGTGTATTTGTGTTTGTGTTAAGAAAGCAATAGTATGTGTACAAAGATAGATAACTTAAACTTAGAGTAAACTTAGAGTCTGTAAACTTAGAGTATTTTCAATAAATTTACCAATAGAACTAAGATTTCATCAAACTGGAATATCTAATGAAATTTATAATTTTCAAAAAAAACCTGGCAGCAATAGGACTTTTAAGAATTCAAGAGATAGTGAGACAGGGAAGTCTAGAATAACAGCATAGTAGGAGGACTCTAGACTTATCTCATGTCTCGAACACAGCTAGACACCTATCAAATCATTCTGAACACCCAAGAAATTGACCTGAGTACTGTCAGAATCAACTGCACAACTAGAGGGAGATAAAAATCCACATTGAGGAAAGTAGGAAGTGCAGAGAGGCAGTTTAAGGGAGAAATGGCCCATGGGTGTTGTTCAAGGGAGGGAGCCCTGGTCACAGAAAAAAGCAAGACAGAGGAGCACACAAAGGATTGCACAACGAGAACACTTTCCCAAAGCCACTGGCTGTGAAAACAAGAGGGATTGATTCTTGTCAGTTTTTGCAACCAGCCTGGCTCAAGGAATGCAGTTTTTGAGGTCCCTGGTATGGCTGGGATAGGGCCCTGAAGGTGTTGCTCTAGTCTTGGAAAGAAGACAAGCAGATAACCCAGGGGCAGACAGTGTGGTCTTAGGATCACCTAAGATGCACTGGGAGAGATTATTCCCTCTTCTAGCAGAGCATCTGTGAGAGATGATATTGCTTCTCCTAGGACAAAAGAGCCAGCAGTGTCCATTTCCCTCACCCACCACTCAGCATATGCACAGAGACACCTGTTGAGGGCAGCTAATTGGGACACTGGCCGTTTAGACTGCATTGTTCCAATCCCAGCCACTGTGCCCTAATGTGACCGCCCTCCTGGGTCAAACCTGCATCATTCCCAGCATGGTGATCCCTTCACCAGAAGATAAGTGCAGGTCCCTTCCACACAAAGTCCCTAAAGGTTGGAGTTTTAAAAGTCAGCAGGCTTGTCTTGGATAGAACTCAAAGTGCACTCCACTCCTCTGGGAAGGCAAGGAACCCAGACACAGTGCGAAAACAACAATCTGAAAACTGCCTAGTATGCCTGAAGGTAAATTATTTACTCTTCAGGTGATGATTCTCTGAGAGTAAGAAGCATGGCCTTTCCTCTTGCAGGACAAAGGAGCAGGCTGGGGCTGTTTCCTTCCCTAACCTCTCACCATAAAAGAATTTCAATAAACAGTACAGCACAACCCTAGCTGATTAACCTGCTTACACTAGTCTTGCTGCCCCACAATCTGCTGTTACAGTTTTTCTTGGGCAAGTGGCCCTAAGGAACAGCACAATGGACCCCTTTCCCAGAAGACCAGCATGAACCCCCACATTCACCATGTCTACTGACCATACACTTCTGCAAAGCTTCAACTCTAATGGAAATACAACTCTAATGGAATACACATTCACCATGTCTACTGACCATACACTTCTGCAAAGCTTCAACTCTAATGGAAATACAACAGGTCTCTATTAAATGGCAGTGTAGAGCATATCTAGTTAAAACTCACCACACTCTGGCCAAGGTCCAACCACTCCTCACTGCAAACAAGGAGAACCTCTGCAGAGGACTTACCTGAGAGATAGAGCAGCCAAAACACAGCAGCCAAGTGCATGCAGCACATACCCTGAGAATTATATGACCTCTTCTTCATAAAGCCATTATTCTGAGGAACAGGAAACATAACAGAATGTTCTAACACACAAAGGCAGAGACCTAGACAAAATGCCAAGATTCATCCCAAAATAAAGGAAAGGAAAATGTCATGGCCAGGTATATATATGAAACAGATATAAGTAATATGCCAGATGAAGAATTTAAAGACACAGTCATAAGGATACTCACAGGGCTTGAGGAAAACATGGAAGACATCAATAAGACACTTACCACATATATAAATGAGCTAAAAAAAACTATTAAGCAAAAGGGGAAAATGAAATATCTGAGATTCTAAACAGACTGGATGCAATGGCCACAAAGTTGTAAGAATCAGAGGAATTAACACATGATATAGATGATAAATTATGGAAAATAATGAAGATGAGTAAAATGAGAAAGAAAAATAATGAATCATGAGAGTATACTTAGGAAACTCAATGATTCCATCAAATGTAATAACATTTGTATCATAGGAGCCCCAGGGGAAGAAGTCAGAGAAAAGGGGGCATAAAATGTATTTGAAGAAAAAAATAGCTGAAAATTTTCCTAATCTGGGGAGGGAAAAAGATATCCAAATCCAGAAGGCACAGACAACTCGCATGAAAATCAATACAAGGAAGCCAACATCAAGACATATTGTAGTTAAATTTGGAAAATATAGTGATAAAGAAAAAAAATCTTAAAAGTAGCAAGAAAAAAGAGGTACCAAGAATTCAAGGGAAGTTATCACCTGATAACTCCACAGAAACTTTACAAACCAGAAGGGAGTGGCATTATATATTCACTATGCTGAATGGGAAAAATCTACACACACGAATACTCTAACTAGTAAGGCTATCATTCAGAAAAGAAGACAAGATAAATATTTTCCCAGACAAAAACTGAAGGAACTCATGAACGCTAAACAAGCTCTGCAGTATATATTAAACAGGAACTTTTTTACTGGGAAGGAAAGACCCCAAGTTGCAAAGTCTAGAAAATAACAGAAAAAATCTCCAGAAACAAACAAACAAAAACTAATAATAAAATGGCACTAAATACATATTTATCAACAACTACTCTACATGTAAATGGACTACATGCTACAATCAAAAGACATAGGATGTCAGAATGCATAGGAAAAAAAAGACCTCTCTATATACTGCCTACAAGAGACTCATTTTAGACCTAATGATACCTGCACATTGAAAGTGAAGAGAGAACCACCTCTCATGCAAATGTATGTCAAAAGAAAGGCAGAGTAGCAATAGTTATATAAGACAAACTAGATTTTAAACCAAAGACTATAACAAGAGGTGAAGAAGGACACTATATAATAATAAAGGGCTCTATCCAACAAAGAGATATAAAAATTGTAAATACTTTTGTTCCCATTGTGAAAGCAGCCAAACATAAAACAGTTAATAACAAACATAAAGACAAGTATTGATAATAATACAATAAGAGTTGGGGACTTTAGAACCCCACTTAACATCAATGGACAGATCATCTAAGAAGAAAATCAACAAGGAAACAATGGCTTTGAATGACACCCTGGAGCATATGGACTTAACAGATATATTCAGGAGGTTTGGGAAGGAGGGAGTTAAGATGGCAGAGCAGAATAGAGACCCTGAGCTTGTCTCACTCCTGAAATGCAGCTAGATCAACACAAAACCACTTTTGAACACCTAGGAAATTGATCTGAAGATTAACACAACAATTTGCATAACTTGAGCCACAGAACTCCACAGTACACAGTGCAGAGTGGTGAACTTGGGGAGAGAAAAGCTGTGTAGGGTAGGGAGCTGTTTTTTTGGAAAGAGAACAGAGAAAGACAAAGGGGTAAAGTGCGGTGCATTGGGATCTTGCAAGAAAAGCACTCGCCCGAAAATAGCCAGAGAGAAACAGAAAGACTAAAAAGCATTCATAGGGGACTGAACAAAGAAACTGTTCCCAAAACCATTGACAGGGAGAAAGGAACAGGTTTCAATACCAACAGGGTTCTATAAACAGTGGAACGCAGAGTCTGAAGTTTCAGAGCTCAGTGCCTGGCTGTACTGGTGAGGAATTAGAGTGAATCCCCAGGAGCATGCAGAGGGGTCTGAGGGGTCCTTGTGCCATACAGGGAGAAGCTGTTCCCCTTCTTGAAGTGCATTTGGTAGAAGCCATAAGCCCTCACAACAGGCAAAGTTCCCAGCAGACCCAAGAGAGCATCCACGTTTGTTGGTATTGGGACAAAGATGTCAGAGTGTGGTGAAACCTGGCACAGAATGTGTGTTGTGATTTACCAAAATCTCTGAACCTCTGCTGCTGAGTGATCTCATGAACGTTTTCTGGGGCAAGACGACACCCAGTCATTGCTCAGAGAGATCCTACCCCAGAGAGTCAGAGTGGGTCCAAGTCACAGGGGTCTCTGAAGTGTGGTGTTTTGAAACAAACCCCATATGAGATAAAACTCTGGAGGGAGGTGCTACCTGGCAGGTGGACATGTTGGACATGGACAGGGTAGAGGCAGGGAGTAAATGGAGGCCTGAGAGAAAGGAGGGGTGCTTGAACTCAGGTTTGTGAGAGGGGAAATTTCCTGTTCCAGAGACTAGGGAGCTGGGTGAAGCCATTTCCACCTCTACCAAGGCATGCACGCATGTACACCACGCTGAGCCACCCCAATAAACTAAGCAGTGCCAACTAGTGGACATAAGAGCCGTTACATCAAGCCCCACACAACTGCATCCTCCAAGCACATCCCCTTGAAGACAAGCACAAATCACTGCACTTGCTTAGGGTACAGAATATAGAGGGCTTTGTAGTTGCAATTCTAGGGAGAACTGAGTATAATTTCATTCAGGTTTCATTCTGTTTGCTGATTCAGCTATTTGATCCTTTACTTTGTTTCTGTTTTTGCTTAAATAGTTTTATATTTTTTTTCTTTTTGTCTCTTTTCTTCCACTTTCTTGGATACAGAAAATTTATTTTTATTTTTTTTACTTTAGTATGTATTTTTTATATTTTTATTTGATTTAATTTTATTTCATTTTATTCTATTTCACTATATATATACATTTTTTAATTTTTAATTTTGTTCTTACCTTTTTTGCTTTTCTTTATTTTATTTTTTCTCTATTCTATCAAGCTTCTTTCAACAAGCAGACAAAAACACACCTAGGACCTAGCGTCCTTTATTTTATATTTTGTATTCTTTTCAGATTTTTTAAATTTTATTAATTTTTTCTTCATCCAAAATGACAAAATGAAAGAGTTCACCACAAAAGAGGGAACAGGAAGAAATGACAGCCAGGGGCTTGATCAACATCCAGGGGCTTAAGCAAGATGTCTGACCTAGAATTTAAAACCACGAAGATAAGAGTATTAGTTGGGGATGAAAAAAAACACATAGAATCATTTCTGCAGAGATAAAAGAAGTAAATCTGGTCAGGATGAAATTAATGCTATAACCTAGACACAATCTCAAAAGGATACCATGACAGCAAAGATGGATGAAGCAGAAAAGTAAATAAGTGATACAGAAAATAAAAATATAGAGAAAAATAAAGCAGAAAAAAAGAGAGATGCAAAGACCGAAGGTCATGATACAAGACTTAGAGAATTCAGTGACTTATTACAAAGGAATAAAATCTAAGTAATAGGAGTCCAAGGAAATAAGAGAGAGAGAAAGTGGCAGATGGTGTAAGCAAATTATAGTGGAAAACATTCCTAATCTGGGGAAGAACACAGACATCAACATCCAAGAAGCACATAGAACTCTTATTAGATTCAATAAAAACGGACCATCACCGTGACATATCATAGTCAAATTCACAAATACACAGACAAGGAAAGACTTATGAAAGCACAAATGGAAAAATAAGACCTTAACCTATAAGGGAAGACAGATCAGGTATTCAGCAGACCTAACCACAGAATCTTGGCAGGCAAAAAATGGAAGGATATATTCAATGTATTGAATCAGAAAAATATGCAGCCAATGGGGTTCCTGGGTGGCTCAGTCAGTTAAGCACCCAACTTCGGCTCAGGTTATGATCTCACAGTTGGTGGGTTTGAGCCCTGCGTTGGGCTTTGTGCTGACAGCTCAGATCCTAGAGCCTGTTTCAGATTCTGTGTCTCCCTCTCTCTCTCTGCCCCTCCCCTGCTCGTGCTCTCTCTCTGTCTTTAAAAAATAAATAAATGTCAAAAGAATTTTTAAAAAAGAAAAAAAAGAAAAAAGAAACAGCCAAGAATTCTTTATTCAGCAAGGCTATCAATCAAAATAGAAGGAGAGATAAAGAGTTTCATAGGCAAACAAAAGCTAAAGGATTTTGTGACCACTTAACGAGCCTTGCAAGTAATGTTAAAGGGGACTCTTTGAGTGGAGAAAAGACAAAGCAAAATAAAAAAGAAAAAGCAACAAAAACTAGAAAGGACCAGAGAACATCACCAGAAACACCAACTCTACAGGCAACACAATGGTACTAAATTCATATCTTTCAGTACTCACTCTAAATGTCAATTGACTAAATGCTACAATCAAAAGACTTAGGGTATCAGAATGGATAAGAAAACAAGACACATCTATATGCTAATTACAAGAGATTCATTTCAGACCTAGAGTCACCTGCAGAATGAAAGTAAGGAGATGGAGAACCATCTATCATGCTAATGGTCATCAAAAGAAAGCTGGAGTAGCCATAGTTATACAAAGGAAATTTTAAATTAAGGACTGTAATAAGAGATGAAGAATGGCATTATATCATAAGGACTGCATCCACCAAGAAGACCTAACAATTGTAAATATTCATGTCTCCAACGGGGAACATCCAAATATATAATTCAATTAATCAAAAACATAAAGAAATTCATTGATAATAATACCATGATAGTAGGGGACTTTAACATCCCATTTACAACAATGGACAGATGATGTAAGCATAAAATCAACATGGAAACAAGTCCTTAACTTGTTTGAATGACACATTGGACCAGATGGTCTTAACAGATATATTCAGAATATTGCATCCTAAAGCAACAGAATGCACATTCTTCTTGAGGGCACATTGAAAATTTTCCAGAATAGATAACATACTGGTGCACTAGGTCAGTGCTCAACAAATACAAAAAGATCGAGGTCACACCTTGTGTACTTTCAGACCACAATGCTATGAAATTTGAAATCAACTACAAGAAAAAAATTTGAAAGACCGTTAATACTTGGACATTAAAGAACATCTTACTAATGAATGAATGGGTTAACCAAGAAATTAAAGAGGAAGTTAAAAAGTACATATAAGCTAAAGAAAATGAAAACACAACAGTCCAAAACCTCTGAAATGAAGTTAAGCAGTCAAAAGGGGGAAGTATGTAACAATCCAGGCCTTCCTGAAGAAGGAAGAGAGGTCTCAAACACACAACCTAAACTTACACCTGGAAAAAGAACAGCAAATAAATCCCAAATACAGCAGATGAAGGGAAATAATAAATATTAGAGCAGAAATCAATGATATCAAAATAAAAAAAACAAAAAACAAAAACAGTAGAACAGATCAATGAAACCAACAGTTGGTTCTGTGAATTAATTAATAAAATTGATAAACTCCTAGCCAGTTTGATCAAAAAGAAGAAAGGAAAGAACCAAATAAATAAAATCATGAATGAAAGACTAAGACCACAACAGACACTGCAGAAATACAAACAATAATAAGAGAATAATATGAGCAATTATATGCCAACAAATTGAGTAACCTGGAAGAAATGGACACATTCTCAGAAACATATAAACTACCAATTTTGAAACAGGAAGAAATAGAAAATTTGAATAGACCCATAATCAGTAAAGAAATTGAATCAGTAATCAAAAATCTCCCAACAAAGAGTCCAGAGCCAGATGGCTTTCCAGCAGAATTCTACCAAACATTTAAAGAAGAGTTAACACCTATTCTTTTGAAGTTGTTCCAAGAAATAAAAATGGAAGGAAAGCTTCCAAACTCATTCTACAAGGCCAGCATTACCTTTATTCCAGACAAAGACCCCACTAAGAAGGAGAACTACAGACTAGTTTCCCTGATGAACAAGGATGCAAAAAATCTCAACAAGATACAAGCAAACTGGATCCAACAACACATTTAAAATAATTATTCACCATGATAAAGTGGTATTTATTCCTGGGAACCAGGGCTAGTTCAATATCTGTAAATCAATCAATGTGATACATCACATTAATAAAATAAAGGATAAGAACCACATTATCCTCTCAATAGATGCAGAGAAAGCATTTGGCAAAATACAGCATCCTTTCTTGGTAAAAAAATACTCAAAAATGTAGGGATAGAAGGATCTTACCTCAAGATCATTAAAGCCATATATGAAAGACTCACTGCTAGTATCATCCTCAATGGGAAAAAAAATTAAGAGCTTTTCCCTAAGGTCAGGAAGATGACAATGATGTCCATTCTCATCACTGTTATTCAAACTAGAGTTTGGAGTCCTAACCCCAGCAATCAGACAACAAAAATAAATAAAAAGCATCCACATCAACAAGGAGGAAGTGTTTTGCTTTTGCAGATGGCATGATGCTTTATGTGGAAAACCCAAAAGACTCCATCAGAAAACTGCTAGAACTGACCCATGAGTTCAGCAAAGTTGCAGGATATAAAATAAATACAGAGAAATAGGTTGCATCCTTACGCAACAATAATGAAGCAGCAGAAAGAGAAATCAAGGAAACAATCCCACTTACAATTACACCAGAAACCATAAAATACCTAAGAATAAACCTAACCAAAGAGGTGAAAATCTATACACTGAAAACTATATAAATCTTATGAAATTAATTGAAGAAGACACAAAGAAATGAAAAAAAAATATTTCATGCTCATGGATTAAAAGAACAAATATTGTTAGAATGTCAAACTACCCAAAGCAATCTACATATTCAATGCAATCTTTATCAAAATAACCAGCATTCTTCACAGAGCTAGAAAAAACAATCCTATTATTTGTATGGAACCAGAAGAGACCCCAAATAACCAAAGCAATTCTGAAAAAGAATACCAAAGCTGGAAGTATCACAATCCCGGGCTTCAAGCTATATTACAAAGCTATAATCATGAAGACTGTATGGTGCTGGCACAAAAACAGATCAATAGATCAATGGAACAGAATAGAGAACCAAGAAATGGACCCACAAATGTATGGCCAACTAACTAATCATTGATAAAGCAGGAAAGAATATCCAATAGAAAAAAGACAGACTCTTCAGCAAATGGTGTTGATAATACTGGACAGCGACATGCAAAACAATGAACCTGGACTACTTTCTTACACAAAAAACAAAAATAAACTCAAAATTGATGAAAGGCCTAAAAATAAGGTAGGAAGCCATCAAAATCCTAGAGGAGAAAACAGGCAACAACCTCTTTGATCTCGGCCACACAACTTCTTACTTGACATGTCTCTGGAGGCAAGGGAAACAAAAGCAAAATGAACTATTGGTACCGCAAGAAGTTAAGAAGCTTCTGCAGTGTGAAACAATCAGATAAAGTAAATGACAACCAAAGCAATGTGAGAAGATATTTGTATATGACATAGCAGATAAATGGTTAGTATCCAAAACGCATAAAAAAAATTGGCCAACTCATCTCCCAACAAAGAAATAATCCAGGGAAGAAATGGGCAAAAGACATGAATAGACACTTTTCCAAAGAAGACATCCAGATAGCTAATAGACACATGAAAAGTTGTTCACCATAGCTCGTCATCAGGGAAATACAAATCAAAACCACAATGAGGTACCACTTCACATCTGTCAGAATGGCTACAGTTAACAACTCAAGCAACAACAGATGTTGGCATGGATGAGAAGAAAGAGGAATCCTTTTGCACTGCTGGTGGGAATGCGAACTATTTCAGCCATTTTAGAAAACAGTATGGAGGTTCCTACAAAAATTAAAAACAGAACTGCCTTACAACCCAGCAATTGCACTACTAGGTATTTACCCAAAACTACAGGAGCGCTGATTTGAAGCTGCACATGAACCCCAATGTTTATAGCAGCACTATTGACAGTAAACAATGTATGAAAAGAGTCCAAATGTCCATTGACTGATGAATGGATAAAGAAGAAGTGGCATATATACACAATGGAATATTATCTGGCAATGAAAAAAATGAAATCTTCCCATTTGCATCAACGTGGATGGAACTAGAGTGTATTATGGTAAGCAAACTTAGAGAAAGACAAATATCACATGATTTAACCCATTTGTGGAATTTAAGATATAAAACAGATGAAAATAGGGAAGGAAAACAAAATTAATTAAAAAAATTATGCGATACAAACATAAGATATTCTTAAATACAAAGTACACATTGAGGATTGCTGGTGGGGTGTTGAGTGGTGGGATGGTCTAAATGGGCAAGGGGCATTAAAGAGGATAGTTGCTGGGATGTTCAGTGTGTGCTATATGTAAGTGATTACTCACTATATTTTATTCCTGAAATCATTATAAACAAACAAACAAGCAAACAAACAAATATATTCAGAACATTGCATCCTAAAGCATCAGAATACACATTTTATTTCAAGTACATATGGAACATTCTCCAGAACAGAACACTTACTATGTCACAAATCAGTCCTCAACAACAACAAAAATGAAATTATATCCTGCCTGTTTTCTTACCAAAACACTCTGAATCTTGAAGTCAAGGAAATTAAAGAAGAAATAAAAATTCATGAAAACAAATGAAAATGAAAACACAATGGTCCAAATCTTTGGTTTGCAGCAAAAGTGGTCTTAAGAGGGAAATATATAGAGAGTAACAGGCTTACCAAAAGATAGAAAAAAAATTCAAGTAAACAACCTAATCTTAACACCTAAAGGAACGAGAAAAAGAAAAACAAACAAAACTTAAACAGGCAGAAGGGGTGTCATAATAAACATTAGAGGAGAAAGAAATGATGGAAATAAAACAACCATAGAACATATCAATGAAATCTGGAGCTGATTCTTTGAAAGAATTAATAAAATTGCTAACCTCTTAGCCAGACTTATCAAAAAGAAAAAAAAGAAAACACTCAAATAAATAAAATCACAAATGAGAGAGGAGAGATCATAACCAACACCAAAGAAATGCAAACAATAATAAGAGAATATTATGAAAAATTATATGCCCACAAATCAGACAATTTTGAACAATGGATAATTTCCTAGAAACATACAAGTAATGAAATATCACCCAACAAACTAAAGTCCAGGATCATATGGCTTCCAAGAGTTATTCTACCAAACATTTAAAGAATAATAAATACCAGGGTTCCTGGTTGGCTCAGTTGGTTAAGCACCCAACTTCAGCTCAAGTCATGATCTCACAGTTTGTGGGTTTGAGCCCTGCGTTGAGCACTGTGCTGACAGTTCAGAGCCTGGAGCCTGCTTCAAATTCTATGTCTCTCTCTTTCTCTGCTCCTCCCCAACTCACGGTCTGTCTTTCTATTTCAAAAATAAACATTATTTTTTTAATGAAGAAAAGGATAATCAATATCTATTCTTCTAAAACTATTCCGGAAAATAGAAAAGGATGGGAAACTTCCAAACTCATCTTATGAGGCCACCATTGCTCTGGTTCCAAAACAAAAGATATAAGTAAAAAAAGAGAACTACAGGCTAATTATCTCTGATTAACATGGATGCAAAAATTCTCAACAAGGTACTAGCAAATTAAATCTGGCAGTACACTAAAGGAATAGTTCACCAAGATCAAGTGAAATTTAATCCTGGGCTGCAAGGTGGGTTCAATAGACACAAGTCAATCGATGTGATACACCACATTAACAAAATAAAGGATAAGAAACTCATAAGCCTCTCAAGGTGCAGAAAAATAATTTCTCAAGGTGCAGATAAAACAAAGTACAGCATCCATTCTTGATAAAAACTCTCAACAAAGTAGGGGTAGCGGTAACATACTTCAACATCACAAAGGCCATACACAAAAAATCCGCTAATGTCATCCTCAATGGGAAAAAAAACTGAATGTTTTCTCCCTAAAATCAAGAAAAAGTTAGGGATGTCAACTTTCAACACTGTTATTTAACATAGTACTTGAAGTCCTAGCCTCAGCAATAAGAAAATAAAAAGAAATAAAAAACATCTAAATCAGCAAGTATAAAGTCAAACATTCACTATTTGCAGATCACGTAATACTCTATGTAGAAAACTCAAAAGATTCCACTAAATTTGTAGAACTGATACATAAATTCAGTAAAGTCCCAGTATACAAAACCAATGTGCAGAAATCTGGTACTTTACTATGCACCAATAATGAAGTAGCAGAAAAAGAAATCAAGGAATTGATCCCACTTACAATTGCAACAAAAACCGTAAGATACCTGGGAATAAACCTAACCAAAGAGATAAGTGGTCTGTATTCTGAAAACCATAAAACATTGATGAAATAAATTGAAGATGACACAAAGAAATAGAAAAAAATCCCATGCTCATGGATTGGAAGAACAAATTTAGTTAAAATATCTATAATACACAATATGTACATTTAATGCAATACCTATCAAAATACCAAAAAACATTTTTCACAGAATTTGAACAAACAATCCTAAAATTTGTATGGAACCACAAAAGACCCTGAATAGCCAAAGGAGTTTTAAATGAGAAATGCAAAGCTGGAGGCATCAAAATTCCAGGTGTCAATTATATTACAAAGTTGTAGTAATCAGAACAGTATGGTACTGGCACAACCATAGATACATAGATTAAGGGAACAAAATTGATACCCAGAAATAAGCCCACAACTATGGGATCAACTAATCTTTAGCAAAGTAGGAAATAATATCTAACGGAAAAAAGACAGTCTCTCCAAAAAATGGTTTAGGAAAACTGGTCTGCAACATGCAGAAGAAAGAAACTGGACCACTTTCTTACACCATGCACAAAAATAAATTCAACATGGATGAAAGCCCTAAATGGGAGACAGAAAACCATTAAAATCCTACAGAACACAGACAGTAACCTCTATGACATCTGCCATAACAACTTCTCATTACATACGTATCTTGAGGCAAGAGAAACAAAAGCGAAATAAACAATAGGAACTTCATGAAAATAAAAACTTCTTCACAGTGAAGGAAACTAAATAAAACTAAACAAAACTAAAAAAAACATCCTTTGGAATGGGAGTGAATATTTGCAAATGACATAGCTGATTAAGTTTTAGTATTCAAAATATATAAAGAACTAACAAACTGAACTCCCCAAAAAGAAATAATCTTATTAGGAAATGGGAAGAAAACATGAATACACATTTTTCCAAAGAACACATACAGATGGCTAACAGACATGAAAATATGCTCAATATCACGATCATCAGGGAAACACAAATCAAAACTGCAATGAGGTATCACCTGACACATGTCATAATGTCTAAAATTAACAACACAGAAAACAACAGGTGTTGATGAGGATACATAGAAAGGGAAAGTCTCTTACACTGTGGGTGGAAATGCACCTGGTGCAGCCACTCTGGAAAAAAACATGGAGTTTCCTCAGAAAGTTAATAATAGGACTACCCTATGATCCAGCAACTACGCTACTAGACATTTACCCAAAGGGTACAAAAATAATAATTTGGAGGGATACATACACCCTGCTGTTGAAAGCAGCATTAATAATAGTCAAAGTATTGAAAGACCCCAAATGTCCGTCAACTGATGAATGAATAAAGAAGTTGTCATATATGTGTGTGTGTGTTTGTGTGTATTACTCAGCCATTAAAAAAATGAAATTTGTCATTTGCAATGATGTGGATGGAGTTACAGTGCATCATGCTAAGTGAAATAAGTCAGAGAAAGATAAATAGCATATGATTTCAGTCATATATGGAATTTAAGAAACAAAACAAATGAACATTGGTGGGAGAAAAAGAGAGGCATACCAGAACACAGACTCTTTAACTATATACACTAAACTTGAGTGTTTCTGGAAAGGAGGTGGACTGGCTGGGGGGAGGGGGTGGGGATAAGTCAAATGTTTATTGGGATTACAGAAGGCATTTCTTTTTTTTAATTTTTTAACGTTTATTTTTATTATAGAGAGAAAGAGACAGAGCATGAGCATGGGAGGGGTAGAGAGAGGGGGAGACACAGAATCTGAAGCAAGCTCCAGGCTCCAAGCTGTCAGCACAGAGCCCGACGTAGGGCTCGAACTCACAAACTGTGAGATCATGACCTGAGCTGAAGTGGGAAGCCTGAGAGACCCAGGAGCCCACGGAAGGCACTTATGATGAGCACTGGGCATTGTATGTAAGTGATGAATCACTAAATTGTACACCTGAAATTAATATTACACAGTATGTTAACTAACTACAATTTAAATAAAACCTTGAAAAAAAATAACCATGAGGCTTTTTTTTTTCTTTTACTGTCAAGTCCAGCAGATGCTTGGAAAACTTTCATTCTACTTTTACTGATAGAGACCCAAAACCTAATATACCCGAGTCTAAAAAAACACAAGTATTTCATACCTGTGCTTCCTAATGGGAGTGCTCATTTTATTTCTTTTAAAATTTTTTTTTCAACGTTTATTTATTTTTGGGACAGAGAGAGACAGAGCATGAACGGGGGAGGGGCAGAGAGAGAGGGAGACACAGAATCAGAAACAGGCTCCAGGCTCTGAGCTGTCAGCACAGAGCCCAACGCGGGGCTCGAACTCACGGACCGCGAGATCGTGACCTGGCTGAAGTCGGACGCTTAACCGACTGCGCCACCCAGGCGTCCCTCATTTTATTTCTTAATTCATTGGAGACCTTGGTTTTATTTCTTGGACTATTTTAAAAATACATATACCCTCTCTTGTTATTACCACTTAGGAACATTTTGTAATACCAATGGATTAAAAATGTTTCACACTAATGACCTGACACTTCATCATTATTTTAAAAATAAAATGTTGAAACCAAAATACTACCTAGACTAATAATTTTATCGTTTTATATACTTTAACATTATATTATTACACACATAAAAATTACTTGTCGTGCTCTTACTTATACATCATATATAAAGTGTATCAGCTAATTTATCATTATGAAGTATTTTTAATGTTTTCATTGTGAATTATTTTTGCCTGATATTAATATTTCTGCACTTGTTTTATTATAATATAACTGACATTTTTATTTGACCTTTAATTTCTATGTGTGCAGCAGAATTTTATTGGTAATTGAGGGGTTCACAGTTGGAAGATTACATTATAGTTTAATACAACAAAATTTAAAATCAAACATTAAATAATTAAATTTTTAAACACAGTTAACCATACTAGCAAATAAAACTTCTCCCTAGACATAGTTTTTTCACAGATCTTAGGTTCTTGGGTTTTTCTTTTTATTTAAACTTATGTTGCTGTGGTTATTTTCTGGGCCTTGGCAATCCTGAATCTCAAGCTTCCCACACAAAGTAAAGTATTGTCTTGTTTTATTATTCAAAGAATGTAGATCATATTGAAAGGAGATACAGAAAACAAAATAATATTGTAAGCCCTAGAGACTCACGGTCTGGGTCCAAACATTTGCTCTTTATAAGTCTAGGCAAGTTAATGTACCTCTCTTTGCATCATTTTCCTTCTCTACGAGAAGGGGATGACAACAGTAACTATAAGCATTTTTGTCGTGAGGATTGAATGATATAATAAATCTAAAGAACTTAGAGCAATGCTTTGCCTATATCATGTGCTCAATTAATTCTAATAATATTATACAAAGAAAAGGTAGCTATTGGTTTGATTAAATTTGTTTTCAGCTTTTAAACTAAACATTTTACATACATACTAGCATACATAAACATGTATACTTTATTGATTTAATTATTTGGTAGGTCAACTTTTGTTGTTTTAAGGAATCTAGTTCTGAGAAATGCCTAAAGCCAACTATATGCCTTGCACACTGACAGAGAAATAAAAAAAAAAAGTTTTTTATTTTATTTTAATATTTTTTAATTTACATCCAAATTAGTTAGCATATAGTGCAATAATGATTTCAGGAGTAGATTCTTTAGTACCCTTACCCATTTAGCCCATCCACCTTCCCAAAACCCCTCCAGTATCCCTCAGTTTGTTCTCCGTATATATGAGTCTCTTATGTTTTGTCCCCTTCCCTGTTTTTATATTATTTTTGTTTCCCTTCCCTTATATTCACCTGTTTTGTCTCTTAAAGTCCTCATATGAGTAAAGTCATATGATATTTGTCTTTCTCTGACTAATTTCACTTAAAATAATCCCCTCCAGTTCCATCCACGTAGTTGCAAATGGCAAGATTTCATTCTGTTTGATTGCCGAGTAATACTCCATTATATATATATATATATATGTACATATATATATATATATATATATATATATACCACATCTTCTTTATCCATTCATCCATCAATGGACATTTGGGCTCTTTCCATACTTTGACTATTGTTGACAGTGCTGCTATAAACATGGAGGAGCATGTGTCCTTTCAAAACAGCACACCTGTATTCCTTGCATAAATACCTAGTAGTGCAATTGCTGGGTCGTAGGGTAGTTTATTTTTAGTTTTTTGAGGAACCTCCATACTGCTTTCCATAGTGGCTACACCAGCTTGCATTCCCACCAACAATGCAAAAGAGATATTCTTTCTCCGCATCCTTGCAAAATCTGTTGTTGCCTGAGTTGTTAATATTAGCCATTCTTACAGGTGTAAGGTGGTATCTCACAATGGTTTTGATTTGTATTTCCCTGATGATGAGTGAAGTTGACCATTTTTTCATGTGTTGGTTGGTCATATGGATGTCTTCTTTGGAGAAGTGTCTATTCATGTTTTTTGCCCATTTCTTCACTGGATTAATTGTTTCTTGGGTGTTGACTTCAATAAGTTCTTTATAGATTTTGAATACTAACCCTTTGTCTGATATGTCATTTGAAAATATCTTCTCCCATATTGTCGGTTGTCTTTTAGTTTTGCTGATTGTTTCCTTCGTTGTGCAGAGGCTTTTTATATTGATCAGGTCCCAGTAGTTCACTTTTCCTTTTGTTTCCCTTGCCTCTGGAGACGTGTTGTGTAAGAAGTTGCCGCGGCTAAGATCAAGGGGTTTTTTCCTTCTTTCTCCTCAAAGGTTTTGATGGCTTCCTATGTTACATTGAGGTCTTTCATCCATTTTGAGTTTATTTTTGTGTATGGTGTAAGAAAGTGGTCCAGGTTCATTTTTCTAAGCATGTTGCTGTCCATTTTCACAGCACCACTTGCTGAAGAGATGGTCTTGATTCCACTGAATATTCTCTTCTGCTTTGTCAAAGATTAGTTGGTCATACATTTGTGGGTCCATTTCTGGGTTCTCTATTCTGTTCCATTGATCTGAGTGTCTGTTCTCCTGCCAGTACCATACTGTCCTGATGATTACAACATTGTAGTATAGCTTGAAGTCTGGGATTGTGATGCCTCCTGCTTTGGTTTTCTTTTTCAAGATTGCCTTGGCAATTCGGGGTCTTTTCTGGTTCCATATAAATTTAGGATTATTTGTTCTACCTCTGTGAAGAATTCTGGTGTTATTTTGATAGGGATTGCATTGAATATGTAGATTGCTTTGCGTAGTATTGACATTTTAACAATATTTGTTCTTCCTTTCCAGGAGTGTGGAATCTTTTTCCATTTTTTGTGTGTCTTCAATTTCTTTCATAAGCTTTCTATAGTTTTAAGTGTATAGATTTTTCACCTCTTTGGTTAGATTTATTCCTAGGTACTTTCTGGGTTTTGGTGCAATTGTCAATGGGATCGATTCCTTGATTACTCTTTCTGTTGCTTCATTGTTGTTGTATAGGAATGCAACCAATTTCTGTGCATTGATTTCATATCCTGCAACTTTGCTGAATTCATGAATCAATTCTAGAAGTCTTTTGGTTGTATCTTTAGGGTTTTACATATCGAGTATCATGTCATCTGCGAAGAGTGAAAGTTCGACCTCCTCCTGGCTGATTTGGATGCCTTTTATTTCTTTCTGTTGTCTGATTGCAGAGACTAAGACTTCCTAAACTATGTTGAATAACAGTGGTGAGAGTGGACATCCCTTGTCTTGTTGCTTACCTTAGGGGGAAAGCTCTCAGTTTTTCCCCACTGAGGATGATATTACCATTGGGTCATTCATATATGGCTTTTATGATCTCGAAGTATGCTCCTTGTATATCACTACATACTTGAGGGTTTTTATCAAGAAAGGATGCTGTATTTTGTCAAATGCTTTTTCTGCATCTACTGAGAGAATCATGATTCTTGTCCTTTCTTTTTATTGATGTGAAGAATCACGTTGTTTTGCTGATATTGAACCAGCTCTGCATCCCAATTATAAATCTCACTTGGTCGTGGTGAATAATTTTTTTAATGTATTGTTGGAGCCGGTTGGCCAATATCTTGCTGAGGATTTTTGCATCCATGATCATCAGGGAAATTGGTCTATAGTTCTCTTTTTTAGGAGGGTCTTTGTCTGGTTTAAGAATCAGGGTAATGCTGGCTTCATAGAAAGAGTTTGGATGTTTTCCTTCCATTTCTATTTTTTGGAACAGCTTCAAGAGAATAGATGTTAACTCTTCCTTAAATGTTTGGTAGAATTCCCCTGGGAAACCATCTGGCCCTGACTTCTTGCCTTTTGTGAGATTATTGATTACTCATTCAATTTCCTTACTGGTTATGTGTCTGTTCAAATTTTCTATTTCTTCCTCTTTCAGTTTCGGTAGTGTATAAGTTTCTAGGAATTTGTCCATTTCTTCCATATTGCCCATTTTATTGGCATATAATTGCTCATAATAATCTCTTATTATTGTTTTTATTTCTGCTGTGTTGGTTGTGATCTCTCCTCTTTCATTCTTGATTTTATTTATTTGGGTCCTTTCCTTTTTCTTTTTGATCAAACTGGCTAGTGGTTTATCAATTTTGTTGATGCTTCCAAAGAACCAGCTTCTGGTTTCATTGATCTGTTCTACTGTTTTTTGGTTTCAATAGCATTAATTTCTGCTCTAGTTTTTATTATTTCCTGTCTTCTGCTGGTTTTGGATTTTATTTACTGTTCTTTTTCCAGCTCTTTAAAGCATAAGGTTAGTTTGTGTATATAAGATCTTTCTTCCTTCTTTAGGAAGGCCTGGATTGCTGTATACTTTCCTCTTATGACCCCCTTTGCTGCATCCCAGAGGTTTGGGGTTGTGGTGTTATCATTTTCATTGGCTTCCATGAACTTTTTAAGTTCCTCTTTACCTTCTTGGTTAGCCCATTCATTCTTTAGTGTGATGCTCTTTAGTCTCCAAGTATTTGTTACCTTTACAAATTTTTTCTTGTGGTTGATTTTGAGTTTCATAGCGTTGTGGTCTGAAAATATGCATGGTATGATCTTGATATTATTGTGCTTACTTAGGGCTGTTTTGTGTACCAGTATGTGGTTTATTCTGCAGAACGTTCCATGTGCACTGGAGAAGAATGTATATTCTGCTGCTTTAGGATGAAATATTCTGAAAATCTCTGTTAAGTCCATCTGGTCCAGTGTGTCACTCAAAGCCATTGTTTCCTTGTTGGTTTTTTGATTAGATGATCTGTCCATTGCTGGAAGTGGGGTGTTGAACTCTCCTACTATTATGGTATTACTATTGATTAGTTTCTTTATGTTTGTGATTAATTGATTTATATATTTGGGTGCTCCACATTTGGTGCATGAATGTTTACAATTGTTAGGTCTTCTTGGTGGATAGACCCCTTGATTATGATATAATGCCCTTCTGGATCCTTTGATACAGTTTTTATTTTAAAGTCTAGGTTGTCTGATATAAGTATGGCTACTCTGGCTTTCTTTTGTTGACCATTAGCATGATAGATGGTTCTCCATTTCCTTATTTTCAATCCAAAGGTGTCTTTAGGTCTAAAGTGGGTCTCTTGTAAACAGCATATAGATGGATCTTGTTTTCTTATCCATTCTGTTACCCTATGTTTCTTGATTGGAGCTTTTAGTCCATTGACGTTTAGAGTGAGTACTGAAAGATATGAATTTATTGCCATTATGATGCTTGTAGAGTTGGAGTTTCTGGTGGTGTTCTCTGGTCGTTTCTAATCTTTGTTGCTTTGGTTATTTATTTATTTATTTATTTATATTTTCATCTTTTCTCCCCTCAGAGAGTCCCTCTTAAAATTTCTTGCAAGGATGGGTTAGTGGTCACAAACTCCTTTAATTTTTTTTTTGTCTGGGAAACTTTTTATCTCTCCTTCTATTTTGAATGACAGCCTTGCTGGATAAAGGGTTCTTGGCTGTATATTTTTTCTGATTCAGCACATTTAATATGTCCTGCCACTCATTTCTGGCTTGCCAAGTTTCTGTGGATAAGTCTGCTGCAAATCTGATCTGTCTTCCCTTGTATGGTAAGGACTTTTTTTTTCCCTTGCTGCTTTCATGATTCTCTCCTTGCCTATTTTGTGAATTTGACTATGATATGCCTTGTTGATGGTCGGTTTTTGTTGAATCTAATGGGGGTCCTCTGTGCTTCCTGGATTTTGATGTCTGTGCCTTTCCCCACGTTAGGAATATTTTCCACTATGATTTGTTCACATAGCCCTTCTACCCCTATTTTTCTCTTCCTCTTCTGTGACCCCTATGATTCTGATGTTTTTCCTTTTAAATGAATCACTGATTTCTCTATTTCTTACATGATGCTTTTTCTCCTTGATCTCCCTCTTTTTTTTCTGCTTCGTTATTCTCCATAAATTTGTCCTCTATATCCCTTATTCTCTGTTCTGCCTCATCCATCATTGCTGCCATGGCATCCATCCATTATTGCAGCTCAGTGATAGCATTTTTTTATTTAATCCTGAGTAGTTTTTACTTTTTATATCCACAGAAAGGGATTCTAAACTATTTTCGACTCCAGCTAGTATTTTTATTATCATGATTCCAAATTCTGGTTCAGACATCTTGCTTATGTCTGTGTTGGTTAAATCCCTGGCTGTCATTTCATCATGCTTTTTCTTTTGGGGTGAATTCCTTCGTTTCATCATTTTGAAGGGAGAAAATGAATTAATGATGTAGAAAAATTAAACTTTAAACTTTAAAATTAAAAAAATATATTAAAATTAAAAAATTACACACACACACACACACACACACAATCGAATAAATGATTCTAGATCCTAGGTGTGTTTTGGTCTGGATGATGAAAGTGGTTTGATGGATTAGAGAAAAAAGAGGGGGGAAGGAAATGTTTTGAGAATTTGAAAAAAATGAATACACTGAAGTAGACTAAGATGAAATGATGGGAGTAAAACAGAATTTGAAAACATTTACACAAAAGTAAAGAATATAGTAGAAAAAATTAAGAGAAATATTTTTAATAAAAATGAAGTTTCTCTCTTTCTATAATCAAGAAACAGAAAAGAAACAAAAAAGAGGGAAAAAATAAATCAGTTGAAAATTTGAAAAAGTGGATACAGTGTAGTAGACTAAAATAAAATGATGGAAATAAAATAGAATTTGAATTTTTTTTCAACATTTATTTATTTTTGGGACAGAGAGAGACAGAGCATGAACGGGGGAGGGGCAGAGAGAGAGGGAGACACAGAATCGGAAACAGGCTCCAGGCTCTGAGCCATCAGCCCAGAGCCTGACACGGGGCTCGAACTCACAGGCCGTGAGATCGTGACCTGGCTGAAGTCGGACGCTTAACCGACTGCGCCACCCAGGTGCCCCAATAAAATAGAATTTGAAAACATTTACATAAAAGTAAAAATATAGTAAAAAAGGTAAAATATTTTTAATAAAAATGTATAATGAAATTGATTTTTTCTTTCTGTTTTCAAAAAAAGGAAAGAAGTAAAAAAGAGAAAAAAGAAAGAAAAAAAATTGAATAGATGGACCTGCTAACAGATTGAAATATGACTGTAATTATTTCATTTTCCCC